>NW_026137675.1:0-329118 GCF_019393585.1 Leptopilina boulardi
TACCCTACTGAAAAAACCTATGTAGGTCACCACATGGGATCCCATATGGTGACCCATGTAGTGACCCACGTAGGATCTCATATAGGTCTACACATGGGTCTTTACACATGGGTCTACCTATGTGTTGACCTTCATGGGTCACCACATAGGTGACCCATGAAATATTTAATAGTTTATTATTTTACATATGTAGAACATGTTTTTATGAAATATAATTGCGAAAAATGTGATTAACCTTCGCCGGTCAAATGTTTTCTTAATTATAAATTACAAAATAGACTTTAAATCATTAAGTTTTTTTTCTAGAACTGTTATACGTCGCCCAATAGTGTATTTTATTAATGTTATGTTGCATTCTTTATTTGTTTAAACAATTTATTATGAATAATTTATAACATTTCCGAATACCCATAGACAGTAGCATATTACTGAAAATTTGTTAACTTTTCGTAGTAGTTATTAATTCTAAATATATAAATAAAATAAAATTTAGAATTACCTTTGGCACCACTATTTATTAAAATTTTTTAAACAAATAATTGTTCCCATTTTATAACTTTTTTTACAGAGCGCCTGGAAAGATGCACTTTTTTCCCAATTTTGCAATTTATCATACTGAATATAATAATAAAAACGTTAAATATGAAATCCTTATTTTAAATATTGTTTAAATAACTAATTGTTGCTATTTACTAACTTTTTTCACAGTGTACCTATAGTGATGCAGTTTTCTGCCAATTTTGCAATTTATCATGCTGAATACAATAATAATTGCATGTTTATTTTTTATCTGTTATTATATTCAGCTTGAGCTTCATAAATTGCAAAATTAGGAAAAAACTGCGTTTTTCCAGGTGCAGTGCAAAAAAAGTTAGTAAATAACAATAATAAATTGTTTAAACAATGGTTTAAATAATAATTGCATATTTATTCTTTACCTGTTACTATATTCAGCTTGATAAATTGCAAAATTAGGAAAAAATGCGTTTTTCTAGGTTCAATACAATAAAAGTTATCAAATAAAAAGAATAAGTTGTTTAAACAAATAATAAATGAAGTATAACTTTCGATAAATTAACCATTTGACAAAATAAAACAGTTACAACAAAAGTCTGATTGATCCAAGTGTTTTTAAAAAATGCAAATAAAAAAACATATGAACCATCCCAGTCGTCTCCGTTCGTAAATTGACAAAAATTATAAATAAACAATAAGAAATGTAAAAAAAATTATTCTTACATTTTTCGGAAGCTATAAAGATTTTGTTCAGTGATTAAAAATTACAATTTAATTGGTTCAAAACTCTAAAAGATATTATAATATAAATATTGTTTGAGAAAGCAATTTTAAAAAATTTGTATTATGTGAGTGATAAATTTCTTGAAATTCATAAAAAATACCAACCAAATAATGAAATTACATACTTTTAATTTTATTTTTATTTTTATCATCGAAAACAATATTGCAGTAATAAAATAATTTTATGTAGGTACATTCGACTGCAGCTTATTTAAATCACATTACATTTATTAACTGACATTAAAAAGATTTTACTTTCAGCAGCTATTATGTGCTTTTCTTATATACTAGACAATTTTAACATATTTTATCACTTGAGAGAAATAAAATTAAATTAAATTTACATCACTTTTTTTGATTTACAAAACAAAATACAAACTTAAATTATTAAATAAAACTTTATAAACAAACGCTGAAAAGTTATTTTCTGAATTCATAAACACTACTTAAATATTACAAAGTATTATTAATATTTGGCGCTGCTTCAATTTTCCTATTTTATACACCAATTTATATACAGAATTTATATTACACAGTAAGGTAAATGTCCCAATTTGGGAACATGAAAAAATATGTGGACAGTTTTTACATAAATGCAAATTAAAACGAAAGTCACCTTAAAATAATGTTGCAAATTTTGTTTTATTTAATTTCGTGTATATTTGTAATAGATAAAATTTTTATAACTATAAAAGCTTTCCATATTCAGTGTTCCCAAATTGGGACATTCACCTTATTTGTAAAATTTTTGGAAAAATTTTGTCTTTAAATAAAAATAACGACATTTTTCTATGCGAACGTGTTAATAAAATACCGAAAAAACATTGTAGTATATGAGACCATTGATAATGGAAACAAATTTCTAACCGAAAACATTTTCTTTAAAACGAGAGCACCTATATTTTTGGTTACCTATTTCTTCGACGATAATTTCAGGCCTTAAACTCGCTTTGGCATTAAAAATTAGGTACCTTAAGTAACAAAAGAGGAGAAAATGGGGACTAATTTACGTACCAAGATTTTTTACTTTTATTATTCAAAATGATGATTTGTAATTTAAAAATGTATTTAGTGATATAGTTTCTGCAGCAAGTTTATGTATTTTATTTAAAATACCTATTTTTATGAGTTTTAAAAATAATTTTAATATTAAAGTAACATTTTTAGTCAGCTTATGTTAAAAATTTAATTTTTATAATATAAGCAACACTTTGAAAAACAATGATAAAATTTTGTTTAAAAACTTATAATGAAATTTTTAAAAACCGTAAATTTTACTCAAATATTAAACAATTATTTTCTATTTTACACTGAAAAATTAACTCTAATGATTTCATACATAGGAGACTTATATAATTTACCGTGTTTTAAGATATAATTGAATTTACCCCTTTTTCCTGATTTTTAATTACTATATATATATATATATATATATAAATAAATAGTCTTAAAAAATAGATATATCAAAAACTTTTTTTTAAATAAAAACTACGTAATTTAAGTACTTTTAGTGTAAATTACGTACTTTAAATAGTTTTGGTCAAATTTAAGTACTTTTACGTACTCTTTTTAAAATTAAGTACTTTTCCTTAATTTAGGTACTTAGTTCGAGGCTTGTAATTTATTCTTCGACAAGGCCATCCTCTTCATCACTCTCATCATCAGCTGTAATAAAAAATAAATTTCTTTTAACAGTTTGTATTTAATATTATTTTTATCAACTTATAATTTTCATCAATAACACCGTCCGACACGATTTTTCACACACGAATAAATCAATGATTTTCAGAAACTAGGACCAAAAAAAAGATACCCGTGTCTGGCCGTTTTGCTAGATCAGGTCATTTTTTGTTTTTAGGGGTAAAAACAACCCTTAATTGAAAGGTGATAGGAAATCTTGTACAAATAAATAATTTTATATGAAACCTGGTATCTCGGGGTTTTCCAGGTCGCTGATTACGAATCTGATGTCAGATTTTCAAAATTCAAAATGGCGGATCCAATATGGCGGTCGAAATTTATAAAAGTTCATCGAATTCACTTGAAACTTGTTACTTTAAGGTTTTTGGGGTCGCTGATAACGAATATGATGTCAGATTTTGAAAATTCAAAATGGCGGATCCAATATGGCGGTCGAAATTTATAAATATTAATTATTTTTTATAAAACTTGGTGTCTAGGAGTTTTTGAGGTCGCTGATAATGACATAATAACATTTATAAATTTCGACCACCATAGTGAATCCGCCATTTTGAATTTTGAAAACCCGACATCAAATTCGTAATCAGCAACTCCAAAAACCTTCAAGTAACAAGTTTCAAGTGAATTCGACGAACTTTTATAAATTTGAAACGCCATATTGAATCTGACATTTTGAATTTTAAAAATCTGACTTCAGATTCGTACTCAGCGACTCCAAAAACACCTAGACACCAAGTTTTATAAAAAATAATTAATATTTATAAATTTCGACCGCCATATTGGATCCGCCATTTTGAATTTTCAAAATCTGACTTCATATTCGTTATCAGCGACCCCAAAAACCTTCAAGTAACAAGTTTCAAGTGAATTCGATGAACTTTTATAAATTTCGACCGCCATATTGGATCCGCCATTTTGAATTTTGAAAATCTGACATCAGATTCGTAATCAGCGACCCGGAAAACCCCGAGATACCAGGTTTCATAAAAAATTATTTATTTGTACAAGATTTCCTATCACCTGTCAATTAAGGGTTGTTTTTACCCCAAAAAACAAAAAATGACCTGATCTAGCAAAACGGCCAGACACGGGTATCTTTTTTTTGTTCCTAGTTTCTGAAAATCATTGATTTATTCGTGTGTGAAAAAAAAAGTTGAATTTTGTCGGACAGTGTAATATTACCTCCATATTCTAATGCATTCATATTATGAACACAATAAAAACTTTCTTTTTAAAAAAGTGGTATTAAAAAATTAGCTTTAAATAAAAAAAGTCATGATTGGATAATAATAAACAACCTACATACCAAAATAAATAAACTATTCTTACTTAAAAACTGCTGAACCGATTGTCTCGAAATTTTACATATTTTTTCAACAATCTAGTCCTTGATCGAAGGATTGATTTTTTTAAGCAAAACTTTTCTTTTTACAGCTGCAAAACGACCTTTTTTTATGAAAATTGAACGTTCAACTTTGACAGGTCGCCATTTTGTCAAATATTTTTTTTCATAAATTCTTTGAACAAGGACTAGATAATAATCTTTCAATATATGTAAATTCGTTGCAATTTTTGATTTCCGACGAATCAAATTTCCGTACTGTTGGTCACCGCAAACCATGTTTTCCAGGAGGACGTCACTTCAGCAGAACATAACTTTAGAACTAATTAATAGGGGAGAGTGGGGCAAGGATAGTTAAGGGGCAAGGATAGTTAGTGGCTCTAATACAGAAACGGCTCGTCAAAAAAACGGGTCATTTATCATGTACACTCGTCTTAACACCAAAAGACGACAGTAAAAATTTGAGCTTGCGGGGACACTATTTGTAGAAGCTACGTGCCCATTTGTGTTAATTCTCAGTTTTGCTAAAATATTTTCACCTTATTTTTATTATTCAATCTTATTTTTGCGGATATAATTTATTAAATATATTTGGTTGCGTAAATGTTTTCTGGTGTAAAATTTTGTGCTGAAAACGAATATCATATTCGTTTTTTAAAAAAAAAATTTTTTTGTACTAAAAATTTGTGATAATTCGAAAAAAGCGCTCACGGGGCAAAACTAGTTAGTGCCTTGTTGTAATACTTATGACAAGGTAATGTCTGGCTAACACAATTTTTTAATTGCAAACGAAATGCTAATTACTTTTTATGGATCGCGATTTAATAATTTTTTTGTTTTTCAAAAAATTCACAAAAAACATGTTTTTTTGATAAAAATTATCATCCTTAACTGCTAAGTTGTATTAAACATGATTCGATTTAATTAGAATAATAATTTTTATTGTTAAGTCTTGACAAATATAATTCGATACCTTGAAACAATGGAAAATCAAATTTCATGATTTTTTGTATCATTCTTAGTAAAAACAAATTTTCAACTATCTTTGCCCCACTAGTGGGGCAAGGATAGTTAAAAATTTTTTTTTACTTTTCCAATATTATCTCGAAGGCATTGCAATCTACAAGAAAACAATGTATAGCAAAATTGTAGCTAAATAAACAGGCTTTCGAACGATACTATTCTTTTTCTGATGCCAGTTTAAATTTCACCGCTAGATCCAAAAATATCTTACCTAACTATCCTTGCCCCATCCTCCCCTACTTTTAACATTTCTTTTTTTCAAATTCAACTTTTAAGCATGTACTTTTAGGTAAAAAAATATTATTAAATATTATTAAATATTATTAAAGATATTTTAAAAAAATTAATGCTTTACGAGAAAAAAATTCGGGAAAAATGTCTATTTTTTGGCGTTACAACTGCGGGTGCCCCCTTAATCTTGCCATCGCCGCAATCACCTACTTTGAGTCCTTGGTATGAAAATAATTATTGCGCCCGCTCTCTCTTAAAAATGCCAAAATGCATCTCCATTACACCTCGAGGGTAAACTAAGCGCATGCAAAGTGATACTTTGCCTCTATTCTAAGTGCTCGAAATGACGTGCTTTCCGTGCGGGTAGGACAAAAAATACATATATATTATTCTGTTCTGAATTGTGCCCAGTTTCTGTTCCCTTGTATGAATTTTTTTTTGAAAATCTCAAATTTCCAAGCAAAAAAATTAAACAAATTTTTTTAACGAATGTACAAACAAAATTTTTAAAAAGAACAAATCATCCATGGAAATGTTAAAATAAAATATTACAAAATATAATTTAACTTACGAATTCTCTCTCTTCTATTTTTAGGTTTATTCAGGTCGTTTATTTTCGACGTTAAGGTCTTCCTTACTCTACCAACCAATTCCTTTAATTTTTTCTGTCCTTTTGCTCCTTGTTTTATTAGTCTATCTTTATACACTTCTATGATATTGAAATAAAGAAAAGGATTGTTTATTTATTAAGTGAAATAGCAGAAAATTTTTTTATGAATGTTCAAATTATGGTCATTTCATCTTATACAAATCGTGTGCTTTTATTAGGGTGTCTGACAGTCAGGGAAAATTGTAGAGGATTTTTTTTTATCATTCAAAGTCAGATAAATTTCTATTAATTTATTCAAAAATTCTCATTTTTTATTGATCTATTAAGACTTAAAATGATTTTTATTACCATTTTTCAGTATAAATAGAAGTTAATATATTGTTAAATTAATTTATTATGAATTTAGTAAAAAGTCAAGAATCAGTAAATTTTTTTTCAACCCTTGTTAGACACCCTAATATATGCCAAAGTATTTAAGAGATCACTTCTCGATGAATTCTAGTAAATACTTCGTCATTATCTTGTACATTTATTTCGTTTAAGGATTATTAAATATATTTCAGAAATTTTATTTTTTGAAATAATTAGGGTTTTCTAAAACTTATATTCTCTAAATCTGTAAAAAATCAAAATCAAGTTAAAGTTTTTAAACTTTATTTTCTAAAAAACTGTAAATGCAAATTTCATGAAGTTTTTTTTATTTAATTAAAACCCTATTAAGTTATCAAATTCAAGTGTTACATTGATGGAAAATTGTAACTAATTATTGAATAATAATTTTTTTAGTATTCAACTTACACCCCGCTTTTGCAAGCATTAACTTTGCAAACTTTAGTAGTTAATAAAATTTTGAGTTCAAATTAAAGATAACTTTAAATTTGAAATATTCCTCCATATACATATTTAACATACGTTTAAGCCCTAAATGAGTTTTAATTTTAAAAAATAAGTAACATAAAGTTTTATATTTCGAATTCGAAATAAACTGATAGGCTTACTTTATATCACTGATATTTTACATTTTGAGTTCATTATAATTATAAATGAAACAGTTTTAATTATTTATCAATTTTGTACATTTGAGAAATATTGATTCGATGAAGTAAAATAGGGAAAAACATTTAGACAAATTACTTTTATGATTGATTTACTTTAACGTTTTATATTAATTGTAACTTTGCTTAATTCTAGACGTCTCAAATTTAAAAGAATATATAAAGTAGAACACCCAAATTTACTACTGCATTTTAAAAATTTACATACATAATTATATTTTGTAATTACCTTCCATGGCCCTAATCATTTTGTTTGGAATTTGTGTCCGAACTTGAACTTGTTCTTCATCGCGGGGACCAGCCCTTGTTTCATCCAAGCACATATTTTTTAAATCGTCGCCCCAAATACAAAGTGCTAAATTTATTATAAAGCATCCATTACTTCTTGAACGTTTAATATCATTCCAATCTTCGGTTAAAATCATTATTCCTCCACCAAGATACGTCTGAAAATGTAAAAATATTGTCAAAATAAATGTTTTCTTTGTATTATTTTACATTCCTTTGTCAGTTATCTTACAATTCCAGGAAAATGTTGAACAATACGGATTGTCAGTCATTGAGCAAAAAGTCACACGTCAGGACACATAACTAGCATTATAATTTGGACTAATGATCATCATGAGACAATATATACAGTCTTCAGATCGACTTCAAGACTCGAAAAAAGTCGTTTTAGTCAATTGGAAATTTAAAAAAGACAAAACAAAGTCGTTTATACTATTCCTTAGTATCACAAAAATGTTATGTTATTTTTCCTTGATTAATAACTTCAATTAATCAAAAATTAAATAATTTTGTTAAGTAAAAAAATTTAAATACGTTTGCTGTTTCTTTTTCTACAAGAATTTTTAAATAATTTTTAAAAATTTCAACTTCAATCATTCTGAAAGTTAACGATTTTTAAAATTGAAAAGAATTTTAACTAAACTTCTTCACTGAATCAATTATTTTAAATAATTTTTAAAGTAATAAAGATGAATTATTAAAAATATATAATCCAAAATATTGAAAATAATACTATTTTTAAAAATTATAAAATAAAAAAAATTAAAATTAGTTTTAAACAAAAATTTTGAATGATAATAGATTTTTTAATTACAAATAATTAAAAAATTTCCAAATAATTAAAATTCATTAAATTTGAAACACAAATCCATAATAAAGCACATTTTAAAAAAATTTTCTTATATTTCTTTGTTGATAGGTGTAATGTCAGTCTTCAAAAATAATTAAACTTTTAGACAACTTGAAAATTTAATAAGTATTTTGGAGAATTTCAATTGAAAATTTTGAAAATAATTGCTTTCTTTAAAATTTTAATAATAGTTCTAAACAATTAGATTTAAAAAAAAATTTAATGTAATTCTTTTTTTCAGATATTTTGAATTGAATTTTAAAAGATTATAATAACAAAAATTTCAAAAAGTAGTTTTTTTAATAATATTTTATTATACCTTTTATTTACATTCATTTTCATTTTGATTTTTCATTTTTTAAAATTCAATTATTTCAAAAATTTGCAATTAAAATTTTTCGAAAACTTATTTTCATAAATTTTATAAAATTTCAATTATTTAAAAATATTTAGTTAAATATTTCGAAAATTTATTTATCATATAGAAAAATTAATCAAAAATAAAGTTCCAAATATTTGGTTATTTTTTTACCTTATAAAAGTCAAAGTAATTTGCTTGAAGAAAGTTGTATTTTGCTATAATATTTGTAAGTAAAGTCAAAAAAGTCAAATTTTTGGAAAATAAGTCGAAAAATGCCTGTATTAGATTAAATATTATATATCTCTATCCTTTTAAAGAAACGTTATTTAGTGTTCCCATAGTAAATTCTATAGTGCACTTGATAACTGAGTAACTTGACCTACAGCTTTTTTAATCAGCAGCAGGAAGTAAACTCGAGGAAAAAATCTTTCTATACTTATAGGCTTAAATCTAAATGTAAAAGTAACGTTGCGTAATTACTTTATGTTATGCTATGGTCTAAACCCGACGACGAAACCTAGGTTAAAAATAAACAACTTTTTTATAAAACGTAACACTCCATAATGATACCTAATTACAATGTTTTAAATTTAAATATATTGAAGTGATTGAAAATATGTCAAATCATCAATTATTTCAATCCAAATAAGGGGGATTCTTCCTCAATCGTCCCAGCCAAAAAAAAAGTTCTTGGATTGACTTGATACTTTGGTAAATTTTTGTCCTATTTGAAAGTAACAAATCCCTAAAATATTAACTCTTTAAAAAAAATTGCAAAAAGTAGTGGGGGTTGAAGTTTTTTCGTTTGCGAGAAAAATAATATCAAATGACGCGGCGCGCCCAAACCATGGACGCAGAAGGCCCTATCGTCCTGTTTTCTTACCTTTCAGTATTAAAGCTGTTGATGGAACATCATTTTATTAACTTCACTTGATTATTAGTGCAATTGAATATTAATAAATAAAATAAAAATTTTCTACATTTATATATTTTCATTATATTTTTTGTTTATTATATAAATTATTCTAAATTTATGTATATTATATTATTTTATGAATGTTTACTTTTCAAAATAAGTTTATAAATAAATAATTGCGTGCATAAATTAATTAATTAATAGTAGTGAAATTTAAATATTTCTTTAATTAAATTGTCTACATATTATTGTTTTGTCGTTTTCAAATGTTTCCCTCGCTTTTACTAGTTCCCCGACTTTTCGCTAGATGGTTTATGATTTTTCTGTAACTCGAAAATAACATTGATCTCTGCGAATATAAGAAACAAGACTGTATTCAAATAATTTGCTTTCACAATTTATTTTGTGCATATTGTGTTTCAAGGTAAGTTTTTTCAAGGCAAGTTAACGATTATTTCTATTTTTGATTTTATTTATATTTATAAGCATAGTATATTTAAAAATACTATCTTTCTTTAAATGGCAGAAGTCAAAAAAGACTCCAAACTTGTTTGGAGGAATGAATGTGCAAATCCTCTTGGAAAAGAGAATCACAAATCAAATGATTTGCTTAAAATTTCGAGTAAAATCAGAGAAAAATTTCCGACATTACCAGAATTTTCAAAAATTTGTTCTAAATGCAGAAAAGAGCTCGGTAAATTAAAATCTGTTCAAGGTGTTTTAAATTCAGAATTGAATTCTTCTTTTCCTAATATAGCTTCTTCTGATTTAGATTCATCCGATACTGTTGCTTGTAATATTAATTCTTGTGACAATGAAAGTGAAGATTTTGATGATGATAAAGATAACGATTTCGTATCTTTTTCAAAACCTCAATGCGGTTACTTATATCATAAAGAAGCCGTTGAAGTTTTAGAAACAATTATTGAAGAATTTAAATCAACTTCTAATATAGCTAAAAAAATTCAGCTTCTTACGCTTGCTCCAAGATCTTTGGGCAGGCAAAAAATTATGTCGATGTTTGGTGCGTCCGAACGCAACGTTAGAACTGCAAAAAAGTTAGTTTCAGAGATGGGGATTTTAGCACTTCCCGCTGCAAGAAAAGGAAAACCTTTAGATTCTGACAAAGAAATTTTGGTAACAAATTTTTATCAACGAGATGATAATAGTCGCTTATTACCAGGAATAAAAGACTTTATATCAGTTCGTAAAAGCGATGGGAGTCGAGAGCATGTCCAAAAAAGATTAATACTTTGTAATCTTAAAGAATTATACTCTCTTTTTACATCTGAGTATAAAGATGTTTCCTTAAGCTTTTCAAAATTTGCTCAATTGAGGCCAGCAAATTGCGTTTTAGCAGGCAGCAGCGGAACTCATACCGTTTGCGTCTGCGTGTACCATGAAAATGTAAGATTAATGCTAGATAGCATAGATATTCAAACATTGACAAATGATCCCGAAGTAATTTATGAAAATTATTACGATTGTTTAAATCTTCTTATTTGTTCTAATCCAACAAGTACTTGTTATTTAGAAGGCTGTCAGAACTGTCCTGATGATTCAAAAATTAAAGAAAATTTGATTGAATATTTTGAAGAAAATGAAATCGATGAAATTAAATTTGATTCATGGACACAAACAGATAGATGCTCTTTAAATACCATTGTAATGAGCACAGACGAATTTGTAAATGAACTTTGCCAAAAATTGAATAAATTAAAGTCACATCATTTTATTGCAAAAGAGCAATCATCGTTTATGAACAGTCTAAAATATTCTCTGCAAGATGACGAATTTTTAATTACTTGTGACTTTGCAGAGAATTATGCTTTTGTTTTACAAAATGCTGCTCAGTCTTTTCATTGGAATAATGACCAAGCCACTATATTTACAGTGGTTATTTATAATAAACAATTTGAAAAACTAGAGCACAAGAGTATAGCAATAATATCCGACAATTTGACTCACGATACTGTTGCCGTTTACGTATACCAAAATATTTTAATTACTTATCTAAAAACCAATTTTAATCCTAAAAAGTTATATTACTTTACGGATGGTGCTGGGCAGCATTTTAAAAACAAAAATAATTTCGCGAATCTTTTGGCTCATCAGACAGATTTTAGAATATTAGCTGAATGGCATTTCCATGCTACAGCTCATGGCAACAGCCCCTGTGATGGAATTGGAGCAAATATAAAAAGAAATGCTGCTCGTTACAGTCTCCAATGCTCATTAGAGAATCGAATTCTAACTGCCAAAGCTCTCTTTGATTGGTCACAAAAATATTGTAAAGAAACGCTAACTTTTTACAGTAGCAAAGACGCTCATGTTGAGGCTGCTCAAAATTTAAATAACAGATTCGATAACGCTCAAACTGTACAAGGCACACTTCAATATCATTCCTTTATGCCTAAAGGGGAGGTAAGCTTGAATTAAAAAAATATTCGCGGGCTTCCGAATATGACATTTTCATTAAAAAAACTAAAAAAATCCCTTTACGAGTTTCTCAACAAAAAACAGTCACCAAAAAATGTAAAAAACAATCTAAAAAGTAATTTGACATTCTTTAAATTAAAAATCAATTCATTTTTTAAATTCAAAACAATCTTTCTAAATTGCTCCCAAGTATATATTTTAAAGAGGTTTTTCAATATTACAAAAATAAATAATTTCATATCAAAAAAACAATATCCAATTTAGCAATAACTTCAGTTTATCATTTTCCAAATTAAAAATTTTTTTCAGTAACAGTAATGCTGGCACTATTTTAATGACAGTCTCAACCCTGTATAATGCAGAGAGCTATTACTGAAGTAAAATAGGCACGACTTGCTATGACAGGGCCCACTGCGTCCATGGATTGGACGCGCCGCGTCATTTAATATTATTTTTCTCGCAAACTTCTTTTTGTCCCACTTTTATATTTACATAACTCATTGGAAAAAACCTCAGCTTTCTAATGAGAGTAAAATAAAAAAAATTAAAAATACCCAAAGGAATGAAAATTCAAAAATAAGAGTTAATTTTGAAAAAAAGGGGGTGAAAAATTTTTTTTCCAAAATTTCGTTGTAATCGTTGAAAAGTACATAAAAAATGCTTTAAAATTCATTATATAAAAATTAAAATCCATAAAGATTTGTCGTAGTTACAGTGATTTGAAAATGATAGTGTCACCTTAAACGAAAAAACTTCAACCCCCACTACTTTTTGCAATTTTTTTTTAAAGAGTTAATATTTTAGGGATTTGTTACTTTCAAATAGGACAACAATTTACCAAAGTATCAAGTCAATCCAAGAACTTTTTTTTGGCTGGGACGATTGAGGAAGAATCCCCCATAAATGCTTAATTTGTCCTTAAATTTTATTCTTATCGTTTTAAAATATTTATATATATATATATCGAAGGTATGGCGCAAATAATTTAATTTAAACATTTTAAAGAACTTTGATTGCAATGTAATAAAAATTTTTAATTTAAAGTAATATAGCCTAAAATTTAACAATTACTTCTTAATGACAAAAAATTGTAATTTTAATTGAAATGCAACTATAAATGTTGTTCAAAATGTGAAAAAATTTCTTATGATTCTACAAAGACGTATTTAAAATTTAATTTGCATAAACTGGCTCAATTCTTTTAATGTAACTGAAAATTAAGTTTATAGAATTTGGAAAATTAATTATCATAGATTAGATAACATTAAACTTCAGAAAGACAAAAATTAAAGTATTTGGAAAGTACAGAAGTATAAAATTTAGATGTACTTAATGAATTTGATATTACATGATGCAGAGGAAGAAAATTTTTAATTAAATATGGCTAATGTAACGTTACACTATATACTTTTGCTTACAAAATAAATAAATTTAAAGATAGCTTTACTCTTAAAGTAATTTAAAAATTAATAACTTTCCAATGATAATTTTATCAAAATATGTATTTAATAAATGAAACTAATTTTCTGAGTATTGAATAATAAATAAAAAATATTATTTGTTTTAAAGATACTGAGAAAAATAGCAGCAATTAAGGGGACTTTCCAGTTCAAAATGTGAAAAAATTGATTTTTTTTATATTTTCGGGTTCCTCATAGTCTCTAGAATACTCCCCTAAAAGTTTATTGCAAAATTCGAAGTAAAACAAAAGTTATAATTGTATATTCTACGCCATGTCAAAGATTTTTTTGTGCACGGATTACTAGAACGCAATCGAGTGATCAAAATGTTTCCTCATTTGTCTTTTCCAAAAAAGACACACATAAATGAATATGAGGTTACTGATTGCAAATTAAATATCAACATTTTTGAAATTCAAAATGCCGGATCCAATATGGCGGACCTTTTTTTTAAAATTCATCGGATTAACTTGAAATTCGATACTCGTGGGTTTTCGGGATTGCTTATTACAAATCCGGTATTCGTTTTTAAAAATTCAAAATGGCGGATCCAATATGGCGGACGACTTTTTTAAACAAGCGTCGGATTTGCTTGAAAATCGTTACTCGGGGTCGCTGATTACGAATCCGGTGTCAGTTTTCAAAAATTCAAAATGGCAGATCCAATATGGCGGACGAATTTTTTTAAAAAGCGTCAGATTTGCTTGAAAATCGTTATTCAGGGGTTTTTGGGGTCGCTGATCACGAATTTGATGTCAGTTTCTTAAAAACCAAAATGGCAGACCCATTATGGCCATTTCGAATTTTGGAAAACTGACATCGGATTCGTAATCAGCGACCCCGAAAACCCCCGAGTAACGATTTTCAAGCAAATCCGAAGCTTGTTTAAAGAAGTCGTCGGCCATATTGGATCCGCCATTTTGAATTTTTAAAAACTGACATCGGATTCGTACTCAGCGACCCCGAAAACCTCCGAGTAACGATTTTCAAGCAAATCCGACGCTTGTTTAAAAAAGTCGTCCGCCATATTGGATCCGCCATTTTGATGGTTAAATATACAAACTTGCCTAACAAAAACTTTAAGTGCGTTTTTCTCGAAATGTCTTTTTTTGAACTGGGGGGAGTGATATCTCGAGTTCTACTCAACCGATTTTCAAAAACCAAACTGCGTTTAATTCACAATCATCATGGCTATGGACGGAACCTCGAAAACTGTAAAATTTTCCATTTCCGTCTTTTCTATAGCATAAATTTTGAATAAAAACGTGTGTTTTTTTCAAGTTTTGGGAAAAAAGTGCTCTAAAAAAAATAAGGGAACGAAAATTTCACTTTTTTGAGGTTCCATCCATAGAGAATCATCTAACGAAGAAAATGTTTTTTTATTTTATGTCTCTATCTGTTTTGGAAATCTTGGAATCACTCCCCCCATGAAAAATGAACATTTTTGAAAATGTTGTACAGCTCCGGCATCTTGGACTAAAAGTGGAAAAAAATTTTTTTTATATTATTTAATAAGTTGTTTATAACATGTAAACAAAAATTTCTGAATAAATGTCATGGTTTTTTTAAAAATACATCCTAAAAAAGCCTTCTTTTTACCCATTTTAAACTGGAATGTCCCCTTAATCAGCAAATAATTTTTATGAAGAAAATGGCAAATTTATCGAGGGTAAAAATTTGAAGTGACTTCTGAAAAACTTTTTCTTCAAGAATTTAAAAATTTTGCACAAAGTGCCGTGATTGTTTATAAAATATTCCAGATTATCATTACCTGATTATTGTAGACATCATATTTGTTCAATTTTATTCTCCTAACTGCATGAGGTCTTCCATTAATTTGATGCTCAGCATTTGCATTTTGATTTATTCGTGGTTCTTCATTTTCGTCCTGACCTATTGCATGTTCTGCATTTTCGCGATGATCCATTTCAAGTTCTGGATTTATGTTACGACTGATTCCAGAGTCAGCATTTTCACCTTGACGCATTGCAAGTACTTCATTTTTTTTTTGGCCGACTTCAGATTGTGGATTCTTATCTTGACTCATTATAGATTCTTTATTTTTGTGTTTACTTGTTCCAGGTATAGCATTGTTTCCGCAAGAAATCAAAACATTTGATGTTATTACTGGGTGATTGACTTTTAATCTTTTGCTATTAGCAGGTTCATGATGACTGTCCAAACTAATCTCCTTAGATTTCTGAATATTATCTTCTTGAGTATTAGATTTTTCATTATCTTCACGTTCAGTTTCCTCTTCTATCTCGTCATCAAGACTAAGCTTTTTTCTGTCTTTTAACAATGTATTATTCTTATAGTACTCGTTCAAGATTTCATCTTTAACTCTAGTTTTTGCCGCTGAAATTTTTGCTTTCTGGAATCAATAAAAAAATAAAATTATTTAGTGATTGCAGTCAAATTTTTAAAACTTAAATAATTGAATGATTTACAAGTGTTGATTTTTTGTGTGGTTTTTTCAATTCAAATACCATGCAGCACATCTACTTTCCAATGTAGTCGCTGCCTTAGCCAAAAAAGTTATTTTCGTATCAAGGGCGCAAAGGAGGTGATTGCGGCGAAGGCGAAATTGGGCAACCGAGGGGACCCGAAGCACCCGAGGCTTTGCCTCGGGTGCTTCGGGTCGCCGAGGTTGCCCCACTCTCGCCTGAGCCACAATCACTTTTTGCGTCCTTTGGTGCGAACATGATTTTTTGTCCTACTTGCATGGAAAGTATGGCATTGAGGGCTCGAACAGCTAATTGCTCATTATAGTAAAAAGTTAAATTATATGAAAAGATGTGATGGCACTTTAAAGTCAACATACTATTAGAATTTTGGAGATCAAAAAAAAGAAAACAATTTTAAGAATATAATATTTATTTATTTAGAACAGAATATTTATTCTACGAATGCATAAATTAATTTGGGTTGTGAATAATAAGCTACATATATTTAATAACGAATAAAATAAAAGATAATGATATATTGTATTATTCTAATTTTTTTTCACTTTTTATAGAAAAAAAAAGAAATCAACATGCGAGCGCAAAATACCTTTCCGCCTGCTTACCCCACCCCCAGACGAGAATGTATTATTTTGCGCCCGCACTAAGTGCCCGAAATGACATACATACTTTCCGTGCAGGTAGGACAAAAAAATTTTTTTTTTATTTCACTTGTCAAGGTATTATAAATTAACAAACAGTTTATTATTTTATTTTGAAAAATTTACGAGAATAAGACATTTTCTAAACAGCAGCGATCACTTTTCAAAATTTTTAGGTTGATTTTTTAGTGACAGTTTATAAACAATTGATGGTCATTTAAATTCTGAATTTTTATTCAAAGGAATCAGAGGAATTGAACCTCCGGATCGTAGAAGCGCACACGCGCCATTTAAAATACATTGCGCGTATGCCCTTCTACGATCCGGCGGTTCAATTAATGGCGAACCACAGAAATGATGATTCCAACACTTTTTTAATATTATTTCATTATCAAATGATTTTCCTCAAATTTCGATTATCCTAACATGTTCGAATATGATAACTTTATACTAAAAAAATTGAGAACAATTTAAATCTATTTAATTTTTTTTAATTTGAGTCAGAGAATTGACGCCTTAGCTTGTGAATCTTTGAAAATTCCTGAATTTTTATTTTTTTAAATTCCAATAATAATTTTTTTTTAAAAATGTTATGTAGAATTACGAAAGAGATGTTAATACCAAGATTTGTCACATTAATTAATAAATAACTTTACTTATAGCGGAAATATTATGTAATATTCAACAGGTCATAGGAGTGACGCGAGACTGGGCGACAAAATTCATTTTCTATATTTACAAAAACTATAAGAAATATTATATTTATATTTTGGAAAATCTTCAAAAAAAAATTTATGAAATATTTATTCTCATGCTTTTAATAATTATTTTATGTGTTGGAAGATTGGTTTGAGGACATGTTAGATAACCTACATTTTAAGTGGTAAAATTAGAAAAAAAAAACATTAAACAGTAAAGATTTACAACTTTTTCTTGTACGATATTCAGAAAAAGTACTAAAAAATGAAATATGATTCGGTATTTTCCAAACAAAATTATAATTATTTAGAAAATCTTGAGAACATGCTAAATGACTTTTTTTGAAGAATCACTCATATATATTTAAATATATTATTTATAAACAATTTAACATAAAATATGGCAAAAGATACACTCTGAAAATTTAAAAGGTATTATAAGCAACACATCTTCCAAGCTATAGCACTGCTTTTGTTGGAAAAAATTCAATTTAAATCGAAATTTTTTGACCATTTTAACGAGAAGCCAAACTTTTCCAAAATTCACGGATATTTTTTTAAATTCAGTTAATTTCCTGGGTTATTTACAGTCGAGCTAAATTTCCTATTTTCCCGGTTGCTAAACGCCTAAATCATATTAATATGACTAGTTACTTCACTGAATGAATTATAAATGTTTTACATTATCAACGGATCGGAGAGGAAGTCGAAAAGATGGTAAAATCTTGCGACATACAAAAGAACGTCAATAGGACAATCAAGGACGGACTGAAAATTCTTCAGGAACTCGTTATAGAAGCGAACAACAAGCACAAGAAAGCGGATAACGGTGACGAACGTATGCTGAGTGCTATGAGTTTCGCAGGAGAAAATCGAAGGATCAGGGTCGAGAAACAGAACCGCATCCAGGCCCGAGAGATAAAACGCGCTGTCTTGGTGGCGCAGAAACGGAAACGAGGCACTGGCAGCCCAGAGGCCAATGCCAAAAAGAAGAAAGAGGATACACCTCCAACAAAGAAGGAAATTAAGGCGAAGGAGGTACCGAAAGCCTAAGCAGCCCAGGAAGAAGATAGATTCGAGAGGATCAACCGTGGTGATCCGAGTCGTTTCGGACAAAACGAATGCTGACGTGTTAGGGAAGCTTCGTAAGGAAGTAAACCCCGACACCAGCCACACGACAATCATGGCAGCAAGACCCACCAAGAAAGGAGACCTGTTGATTAAAATCGGAGCAGAGTCCAACAAGGAGGCCTTCACCGCCGAGGTCATCAAAGCGGTGGGAAGCATGGAAAAGGTGCAGACGGTGGATCGAAAGATCACTCTTGAGATCCGCGACCTGGATTGCCTTACCCAAGGAGCAGAAGTCCGGGACGCCCAGAAAGCAGTACTCTTGAAGCCAGGAAGCAGGAAGCTGAAGGTCTTAGGACCCAACCGTCGAGGGATGAAGCTCGCGGTTGTAGTCACCGACCAAGAAGATGCGGACAGGCTGGAGAAATTGGGACGCATAAAGATCGGCTTTATGTCCTGCCCGATCAAACGACGTGTGATGGTCATCCGGTGTCATCGATGCCTCCGGTATGTCCATCTCGCAAGAGGATGCAAGGTGGCGGACAGATCAGCTGCTTGCTTTAAGTGCAGAGAAGCTGGTCACAGGTTTGCTGACTGCAAGAAGAGCCCTAGCTGCTATTTGTGTAAGGCGTTATCTGGCGAAAATATGTCCACCGACCACATCGCCGGAGCGGAGAATGCAGAGTCTTTCGCACAGCCCTTGAGGAAGCGAAGAAGACTCTTGCTCGCACAATTATTGCTTTCTCATAGGAAGCATTCTATTGGTGAAAATTTTCTATTGTGATTTTTTGACAATTGATTATTCTACCTCAGGAGTTCAAAAATGATTTTTTAAAAAAATTTTTATAACACCTTGCGTCAAAAACTCGACTAAAGCGCAGTTTTCTAAGCACTAGTGCTTTGGTCATGAATTTTTTTTAAATTGTAGATCTCGCAGGGGGACATAAAATAAAAGTATTTTTAGCAAGATTCATCAAGTCTAACTATGTTTTTTTCGTGTTTTTCATTTCTTCAAAAAAAGTTTTTTATTCCTAACTTCAAAAAAATGTTAAGACACCTAGCGTTATTTTCCTTTCATTTTGTAGAGATTTTTAATGCGCATTTTTTAATCTATTGGCGAATTTTCTAGAGTTATTTTTTTCAGAGTTATTAACGTTTCAAAAATCAAAATTTTTGAAAAATACGACTTTCTTGAATTTTTAAATTAAAAATCTTTACAGATTATTCTAGATATTATTAGGGTGATTCTCCGTGTAGCGCATGATTTAGTAATTTCTATTATTGAAAATTTTTTTTTCGAATTGAGTAAAAGTTGATATAGAATCTTCAAAGTTGATGTTCAAGAATGAAATATTCATGGTGGGCCGGACAAAATATTTATAATTTTTATATTATTCTTAATAAACAATTTGCACATATATCTGCGTACGTACTATGCGGCTATGTTATCCAGATAGGGTGAAATAAAGTCAGTTTTAATGTTATAATTACCGGTAAATAAAATAATAATTATCCGTATATATATTCTGTATTGCAAATTATAATTATTTAACAATTATTGTTTAAATAAATTATAAAAAAGTAAAATTTTTAGAAAAAACTGTGAATCCTAATCAATTTTACATGAAGGAAAGGAAGATTGTTTAAGATTCTTGTTTGTAAAAGTTTCACTTTTTTGTATAAATTTTATAAACAAATAAATTATATAAGTAGTCAATGCAGCTTTTAAAAATAATTGTAACGTTTTTACAATTTCTTTAAAAAATTATTTTCTGACAGATGGAAATTGAGAAAGAAAAAATCATTTTTCATGTCAATTTCTGACATAGGATTTCAAAAATTAACAAATTTTTTTGGAAATTTATGGAAATGTATGGAAATTTATGCGGTAATTTATGGACATTTATGCTCTAATTAACAATTAATTATCAAGCAGAAATAAAAAAATGAAAATTTTTTTTTCGGAAATTTATGGAAATTTATTCGGTAATTTATGGACACTTATGCTGTAATTAACAATTTATTATCAAGCATAATTGAAAAAAATTTTTTTTTTGAAATTTATGGAAATATATGGAAATTTATGCGGTAATTTACGAAACTTTCTGCAGTAATTTATGGAAATTTATGTAATTATTTATTAGTTACCTAAAGTTCAATGTTTAAAACAAATTGTTTTGCTTGACTTTCTATGTGCACTTATAGATACTTCAGTGAAACACACCGTTCAATGGAGAAAAGCCTTGCAATGACAAAACGGCTATACCATGACGATGTGGCTATACCATGACGCACAAGAAAAACTGATTTTTTCAACAATTTATTGGCGATTTTCAATCTGTTTCATATTTACGTTAATTATATTCACTGAACTAATACTACTACACTTCAGTTGACATAAAATATAAATAATCATTATTTTTATTGCGAAATATTTGAAGGCTATACCATGACGATTCTGTGATTCCCTATGCACATATGATGCTTTTGATGTATGAAAAACAAAAAAATTATTTCTGAAAGCAGTTTCCCTCTTAGTAATTCACTTAGGAGAGCTTATTCTTGCTTTTAACTAATATTGAGTGAAGTTTCGATTTTATTTTTATGTAAAAAAATGCTATTTTATAAAAAGGCTATACCATGACGCAAAAACGCGGGACAAGAATTAAAACCAAAAAAATTAAATTAATTAAATTTTCTTTCACAAATGCGTTTTTTTTACAAATCTACTAACATAAACAAAACGAAACTATCAATAGTTTTTATACTAATTACTATATTTTACTAAAAATAACCATTTTTTTAATGTAAGTCGTGCTGGGGACCCATAACTACCTTGTAGAGTATTGAAAAACGCACCGATTGACTTATTAACGAACCTTTTATGATAAAAAATGGCAGAGTTATTCTATTTTCAAAAATAAAAATTCTTTGATTTTTTTAGAAAAACATAAAATTGTACCTAACTTATAGAATATTTGTAGTGAAATTGTGGAGTAATGAAATTAGTAGGTAAAATATTAAGATAGTTTATTTCATTCTCTATGAGGAAGCAAAGTGTTCACAAAGTGACGACAGATAAAACCTTTTAAACATAACTTGGCAGCAGTTTTTATGTTTGTCACAATTCATAAAATAATTTGAAGCATTTAAATTTCAGAAATGTAATTTATCATAATAAGGTATTCAGCTCACGTTAAACTTGAAAAAATTGATTTTATTAAAATATTCTTGAAATTGTGAGTAAATGTTCCTTTATGCAAACCTTTTTTCAGGTAAAAATTTTAGAACCTTTTATCGTACGGTAATTGAAATATTTGAATACAAATTTTGAACTTTACATGTAATTTTGTTAAAAGATCAAAATTTAAATCCAAATATCTCAATTATGGTACAGCAAAGGGTTGCAAAATTTTTACGAGGAAAAAGGATTGCCTAAAGGAACATTTACTCGAAACATAACACATATTTTAATAAAATCGAATTTTCCAAGTAAAAAAGTGAGCGAAATACCTTAATATTATCAATCAATATATTAAAATTTCAGTTATAAATTTTACAAAGTAAAATTTTGTTTCACTAATTGTTTAGACATTTGCAAAAAATTTTAGTTTTTGCATCATTATACAAATGGTCTACTCTGGATAGCTAAGTAGTTTGAAAAGATGCTGCGAGTGTCATATTAAAAATAATAATTATAGTTTTATTTTTACCTTCTCTTTTAAATGTAAATCATCATCGCTAACGTTGCCGCCCAAAGATAGAACAGTTCTTGAAGTTGGCAACTTCAACCTATTTCCAGTATCTTCAAATTCTTGAATTTGTCTTTCAATGTCAGCTTCACTCGCTGTAAATTAATATTTCAAATGTATAAAATTATTTAAATTTATAAAACTAAAAATACATTTTTAAATAATATTTGTAACAAATAATAACAAATGTTTGTAATTCTTGAATTTCAATTTGGGGTTAAGTATACCCAGTGATCAAAAAGCCATCTTTGTTTTTAAAACGTTTTATATTTGCTCAATTACATTTTAAGAACGTTTAAAGTTTATTTAAAACGTTTTAAAAACATTAAACGTTCTTAATACCTTATTTGACAGAAATGAAACATTCTAAAAACGTTATAGAAACGTTCTAAAAACAAAGATGGTTTTTTGCCCACTAGATAACTTTTTTTGTTTCGTTGTGAATGAAGTCGAAATTTACATACTTCTCTACTGAATTTCTCAAATGAATTACTTAAACTCATAAAATCATAATTTTTATCTAACAAAAACTGTTCACAATTATCATAAGTTTTAAAAAAGCGTTTGAAATATTTACGCCAAAAAAATGTTTCTGTTAAAACGATTTTTCTAAGTTATAATTATCAATAATGTGAAGTAATTATTTTTCTTTAGACTCCTGTTAACCAATTCATAAAAATAAAAAACTTTCTGTTTGTTTTGAAAAATAGATTTTTTAAAAAAATTTCTCTTTCAATATTTTTATAATTCATGTCATAATATAACTAAATCTATTTCTTTATGCAACATACAAACTATAGAAAACACGTTTCACAAAACGTTCAAAAGAAAATTTGTTCACAAGAAACTGTGTCTAGCTTATCGACAACACATTTTTTAAATAATACGACCTATTATTAGTAACTATTTTTATTAGTAGAGAGAAATATGATACATATTTTCGGAAGGTTTTTTCTCCATCTCAGTATTGGGTGAAAAGTTTTTTGAAATTATTCAAAATTTGTTTGCTACAGTTGCAGTGCTTATTTTAATAATTATTAATTTAATAATTTAATATCGAATATTGCTATTTGCAGAAGTTGACACATTTTTATAATGTGAAAATGCCTAATTAAAGATAGCAAAATAATCTCTAAATACAAGTTATTTTCGTGACAGTAACCCATTGCAAAAAACCATGATCGTTCTAAAAACGCTCATAAAATGTTTTTTTTAATATTTCATGTCTACTAAATAATATTCCAGAACATTCTTTGAACATTCCTGATCTTAAAATATTTCAGAACATTATTTTGTGTATATGAAAACTTCAAAAAATATTTTTGGAACCTTTCTAGAACGCACATGGTTTTCTTCTCACTGAAAATGTTCAGTATCGAAAAATATTTTTCTCGAGAAACTGAAAAAAATCGTTCAATTTTTCCCAAGGTTTAAGGCAAAAAGGTACTCTTAAAAAGCTTTTTTACTTTTTGGGTGAAATGAAAGAGATGCAATTTATTAAAATATTATCACTAAAAATAACAAAGAATAGTTTATGATGCAGAGTATCGATGCCAACTTTAGGAACCTCATGCTTGTTTTCACAAAAATGTTCAAATTATCCTAAGAAATTTCATTATTATTATTTATTGAATCTATTTTTGAAGTAGGTAATTGAAAATATTAAAAATAATTCAATTTTAAACAATTTAGAAAAAAAGAAAATTGTAAGAATTACTTTTTTCAGAAATATTCTTATACAATTTTTTAAAGCTAATTTACATTAATTTTCATTTTAAAATTTACACTTACGGATTTTTCATTAAAATTTTTGAGATTTGATAATTACATTTTTTGAACTTTAAATTTATTATTTTCGATATTTGCAATTACAATTTTTTACAAGTTGTTTTTTAAAAATTCTAATAAAATCAATTATTTTCAATTAAGTTTTTGAAAATTTCAAGTACTCAAAATTTTTGATTATAGGTTTATTTTAAAAATTTAATTATTTCTAAAAAAATTGTGTAAAAATAATTTTTGAAAGATTTGTCTATATAGTTATTTTTCAAACTGTAAAAATGAAAATAAGTTGCATTTTATACTTAAAATGTGGTTGCAATCTTTTAAAGAAAAGTCGAAACAATAGTAATTGTTAAAACTAGTCGAGAAAAACATAATATCCGAGACCCGTGTTTCGTGTATTCAAAATAATTTTTAAATTCTATTAATTGAAATGAAATTTTTGAATGACAGTAGAACTGTTGGAAAAAAGTTCAAAATAATCTTGATCTTCAATAAAGAAATAAATTTTGAATTTAAAAAAATTTCACTGTTTGAAAGGGTTCAAAAAATATCCAAAATAAACATCTATTACACATTCTCCTCACATTAGACGTGGTTGAAGTCCACAACGTTTATCAACGATTTTTAAAAAATTAACATTTTTTCAAACAAAAAATAAAGAGATATTTTTTGCTTAAAACATTTTTATTTTTAAAATGGATGTTAAAGATGATTGTAAATTTTTATTTCTGGTGTAAATTTTTTATAAATTGTAATAGAAAAAAATATTTTTTTTTCAATTGTTGATCAAAAACGTTGTGGACTTCAACTTCGTTCACATTAGTATGTATATCTATATGTGATTTATATTATCCAAAGTAGCCACTGATTATATTCTGTCTGTTTACTCATTTTTCAAGACTTTTATTCCATATATTTTTTTAAACAATACAGTTAATAAAAATATCGTCTGAAAAAAAGAATAGAGCATTTAATATATTTCTTTCTTTCTTGTTTTGTCTGCTTTTTAATAATTTGTTCAATTTAAGCGGTTATTAATAACAAATCGAATAATTAAGAACAGCAAACTGAATTACTAAGAAATAACAAAAAAAAATTTATGATAATTATTCAAGGACGTTTATACCCTGAAATGCAGACCTCCAGAAAAAAATAATTAATGAACATTTAAATAATTGAAATAATATTATTAATTGTATTTTCTGAAAGAAGGAATATAAATTTTAAAGAAAAAAAATTTAAAACCTAAAAAATTTATTTGTTTATAAAATTTGCATCTGATTGAAAATTTCTGTCATATCGCTTTCATAGAATTTTTTTAAAAATATTTAATTTTAATGTAATATGGTTTATTTTCTTCAAAAAATGATTCTTTACAACTTAACCGTAAGGATTTTTAAACAATCAAGCAGTTTAGAAAATATGGCTATTTGTTTAAAAGAATTAAAAATTTTTTTTTAAAAATAGCTATATTTTCTAAACGGATTGATTGTTTAAAAATCCCCATGGTTAAGTTGTAGAGAATCATTTTCTGAAAATAATAAGCCATGTTACATTAAAATTAAATCATTTTTAAAAAAATTCTGTAGAAGCGATATGACAGAAATTTTTAATCATATGCAAATTGTATAGATAAATAAATTTTTTTCTTGAAAATTTATATTCGTTCTTTCAAAAAATACAATTAATAATATTTTATCAGTTATTTAAACGTTCATTAATTACTTATTTCTGGAGGTCTGTATTTCAGGGTATAAAGGTCCTTAATAATTTTATTTCCCAATAGCGTGTTGTTTTATTATTAACAATTTTATTTTTAAAAAAATGTGTAGAGAATACTAACGTTTTCTTATGTGATATATAGTATTGATTTTTTATTTAACAATTTGGAAATATTTATTTTTCAAAATTCATAAAAATATTACAATACATTAAAATGCATATCGAATATGAAAAATTAAATATCGATTATTAGTAAGGAAATTAAAATTTTTTTTCCATTTATGAAAATAGTTAACAAGAGACCAAGAAAAATTATTTTAAGATTTTCAGATAATAAATACGTTTTTCATTATGATGTTTACAACTTTCATGAATCAAAACTTTCACTTTAACAAATATCGTCGCAGGTATTTCTTCAAAAACAAAAATTACTATCGATTACATTTATAAACAAGAGAAATCTTTTTTACATTTATAATATTTACCCAAGAAATATAATGAAATGAAAATTAAATAAAACAAGTTGAATCTAATTTGTCTTTTATTATTAATTTCTAAATACTACTTCGAAAGATTCTTACAGATTTAAATTTAAAGAAAGAAAAAAACACTGTAATGTTATTTATCAATTTATTCATTAATATTAAATACTTACTTCCTAGAAAATGAATATAGGCCGTGTAGTGTTCATTTTTTTTCGTTTGATCGTTGAACCATTTCACTTGAGCTTTTTTTCCTGTTACGACATTGCAATTCTCAAATTGTCCAATCTCGACTATATCTGTCGATTTATCCGAGTAATATTGAACAAATGCGTGCGTGTTTTCTGCCATTTTCAATCACTCTTAAAAACAGGCACAAAAAACTGAGAAATAATTCAGCACTATCACTACAAACGTTAAAACGCCGGCATACGTCGACCATGTGGCTCGTTGGGAAAAATATACTTAATCTGTGTTGGTGTGAACATGACAGTGTGTGCGACATGCGCGTACACTCCTGCTCAGCGATGCCTACACTGTTCATTACCACTACAAATATAATAACCAATAGAAATGAAGATACAATTACAGGGGGTGGTAGACAAGATATTCAAATTCTCACGAATTCCGACACGCGCGTAAAGATTGGACGCCAATCCAGTTTTCTAGAAATTCATGGAAATAAACACAACCTTTTCTAAAGTCACTTGCTTCTGCCAATATACCTTTGCTTCTGCTATACATTGTGAGTGCCTGCCAGTGCCAAGAAATTAATAAGACGAAAGTGTTGTCAGGTGGATTTTTTGTGTCTTTCATGTGTTTGTGTAATTAGTGACTCGCCATCATTTTTGAAATGGTATGTATTAACGTATATAATGTGATTTAAGAGTTAATAATATATAAATAAAATTAATGCTTGTGCGCATAAAATCGATTTGTCATTTCCAAGACATTTTTCTCAGTGTAGTTAATAGGAAATTCTATATTTTGTCCGTACGTCACAACCATTCAATGATTGTACAAGCCATTTTTTTCCAGTGAACATGAGGAGATAAGAAAATATGCAATTAATTTTTTAATTCTCAACATATTTTTAAAAAGATTTAGCTCTATTTATGAATATGGACAAAAATTCAATTATTCTCGTGAAAATGTTTAATGTAGTTATATGTTTATTGCGAACATTATAGACATAACCTCAATCACCACATTCTTAGCATATTTTAGAAAAGATTTAACTCTATTTATAAGTATGGCTCAATTATTCTCGTGAAAATGTTTAATATTATATTTTTATTGTGAACATTCTAAACATAACCTGAAAGTAAAAACAGGTTTTGTTTACAAAACTAATATATTAAACATTGATTTTATTAAGAAAAGGGACCACTTCGGCACTATTGAACTTATCTACATGAGTATATTCTTGATTAAATTTCGAACATTTTGAGCGATCTTAGACCCCTATAAAGTGAAAAAATCGCAAAGTTCTGGAGGTTCAAAGTAAGAAGTGCCAAAGACCTAATTTAGAAAAAAACGAGTTTAAAGTTCAAACTACCATTTGTTTCCATGTTAGTTAAAAATTAAAAATAAAATTATTAGTTATTTTAATTACGATAAAGTCATCGTAAGGGCATAATTTAATGTGTGACAGTTTCTAGTTTCGTTTCCAATAATAAAAAAAATAATAAATCTGAACCAATTTTAGAAAATTGCGATTATTTTCTAAAATAAAATCGACAAAGTGATCCCTTTTCACGCGGACGTACACTTATTTTCAAATAATTGTTTTTCAATATTTTTTGTATTTTCGTTAGAGGTGTTCGGAAATTTAAATTTTGCCTGGGCTTGAAATTCAAATCGAACCGTGCCCATGTTAATTCTTATGGAAAGGACCGAATTTTAGAAATTTACACAGCTCGAATTTTCATTAAAGTAACATAACCATTATTGCACTTTGTATCCAATTTTAAGAAACAAAATGCTATTTTTTGCTATAAATATAACTTACAATTCTTTTTGTTAATAAAACAAATTTCAATTGCTGTATCAAAAAAAATAATAAGAAGATATTTTGCAGGACGAACCGTCAAACAGTTCATCTGACATTGAAAATTTTGAAAACGCTGATGAGGTTGATATGGTAAGATAAATTAATACAATATAATTGTCAATAAGTTACTATATTTTCTGTCGAGAGAAACTGGAATTCTTTCAAAGGATTAATAAATGAGAGTGTTTTTAAAAGTTTCTTTACTAAAGTATTCTAATTAGATAAAACAGTCTAATTACTCATATAAACTTGTTTTAGTGTGCCCAATATATTTTTCTCACAACTATTCTTCTTTTAAGAAACATTTAGTATTCAGAAGTGATAATTATTATTATAACAAAGATAAGAAATTTTCGACTTATTTTAGTACCATATTAGGTTTTGAAATTAACAGTAAACATTATACTTTTTAATCCCTTTCTCACATTATAAAAAAATTGATCAATTCATATATGATGAAGTAGGATATAAAAAAGATTATAAAAAAATTGTTTGATATCAAATCCCTTAATGCAGATCTTTAATAAACTGTTGATTTTCTTGAAGATTTGCATCAGAACAATTGTCATGATTCAGACTTGAAAAAATTTTCTGAAATAATTAAAATATAATTTTTTGACAATATTTCTATGTATATCTAATATTAATAAATTATGATTTTCACACTCTCTGAAAATAATAGAAAATAAATGAAATTTTTCACTTTTTTAATACTCGTTTATACTTAAAAACAAGTAAATAATTTATTGAATATAATTACCTAAGAATTCCAATTTCGAATTTTTTTGTAATAGAAAGAGAATTTTAACTTGGAAATTAAATTAAATTTTTTTCTATAACATATATAACATATTGAAGAATAATAAACTCAAAATAATTTTGCTTCAACAGTAAAACATTAAAACTTTTCAAAACTTTTATAAACAAGTTTATTCCACTTTAAAAGATATCAATTTTTTAAAACTCGAGTGTCCTTTAATAGTTCTTGAACTTGTGCCTTAATAATTAAGACCCAAGAGTTATGATATAAGACTTAAGGGGTAACACCACTCTACAGGCAGAAAAAGAGACCTATCTTTGATAATTTGTTTTGAGAAAATGAAACAATGAATATTCTGTTTGAAGGGTTTATTAAATATATATTAAAGTGTGAAAAAGAAGTGTTTTTTGAAAACTTTGTAGTAAATATTGAATTTTTATTGTTATTAATTTGTGTTGGGTGGGACGTTACTGTGAATCCGATTAAAGTCAATTTCACACTGTATACTTGTCATGTAAAATGAAAATTATACATCAAATTAGAGATTCTTGTGACAACTATTATAGGAGTAAAGTACTCAAATGTCATACTGATATATTCGCTTACTTGTTTTGACTCATTTAATAAAACTTGGCCTGCGTCAATTGCGTTTTAAGCATAAAAGGAAAGAAATTTTAATATTTCAAGTTTCTTTATTTGTTGATATATTTTATCATACAATAATATATTTTATTACTGTTTGTAATAGTTTTTAATACATTTGATGTAATTGATGTAATTGTGATGATGATAATGATATTTATTGGATTTTTTAAGACAATGTTGTTTTAAGAAATGTAAAAACTTATTTCTTTTCCTAAAAGTGTTTCTATTGACCTTATAAAATTCAAGATATTTTTTACATTAGTAAAACTTTTGAGAAACTACGTTTCTTTACGAAGTTGAAGTCCACAATGTTTTTGATCAACGATTTAAACAGGAAAATATTTTTTTATTACAATATTTGAAAAATTTTAATCTGAAAAAAATTTTACAACCTTTTTTTTGTCAACAATTTCAAATTAAGAAAAATGTTTTGATAAAAAATGTTACTATTTTTACATGAAAAAATATTAATTTTTTTAATTCGTTGATTATAAACGTTGTGGACTTCAACTTCGTGTTTCTTTTTTAAATTTAATTTTGCATTTTTTTTTGTTTTAAAAGTTTTTTCCAATATTTTTTAAATTTTTTAAAAAATAAATGCAACTATTGTTTTCATTGTTACAAAATCCAATAAAATTTACTATATATATGGTATATATATAATTGACTTTACGTGAAATAGAAACTTTTTGAACCAAAATTCAAATTTGGGGTGTTTAGACACCCTATTCATTTCTTAGAGGGTAAGTAAATTCATATACTCCTTTTAGGGTTAAAAATTCAACAAGCAGATTGTTAAACTTGGGCTACTCTATCTTTGCTCCAAAATATGAATAGTCACTAGTAAAGTGACACAACGAAAAGAATGTAATAATAACCTAAAATATTCAATTCTTTTCGCTGTGACAATGTGCTTCTACCACTATGAATATTTTATTATAGACATCGAACAGCCCAGGTTTAATAATTTATTTATTACATTTTAAAATATAATTTTTTTCCGTGTAACGCCTCATCTTTATTTTCGGCATTGCAAAAGAAGGTTTTTTCAAATTTCTGTAGCTCGAAACGGAATCGAGTTACAAAAAAACACACAGTTAAGTTGTAGCTAAAAAGTAAAGTTTTCAAACGGTTCTAAGCATTTTTTGATATCTCTTTAAATAAATTTTTTATACTAAAAATCCCTTAAGTGATTATTTATGCCCCACTTTACCCTATATTACTCATTTGAAAATTCAAATTCCTTAGAGTTCCCTAATTCAAAAATTTAAATAACTTCAAGTACTTTAAATTTGAAAATTTTTTACTCAATTGTCAGTTTATAATATTACACATTACGGCTCGATTGGGCTTGAATATTTGAGCTTTTTACACATCTCCAATATTAATATTAATCTAAAATAATATACATTTTACAGCATTCTTCCTCTTGGGAAAGTTCTCCCAATTCTTCTGCATCCGAACAGAGAAACATTCTACGCTCAAAAAAATTGAAAAAAATTTATCGTCCATCTACTGGCAAGGTATAGTAAACAAGAAGAGGGTCCGTCTTTGTAAAAGACATTTATGTTCATTTCGCGAACATTGTGCTTCCTCATAGGAGATGGTTTTCATGCAAATAAAATTACAAATCAAGTAAATTATTAAAAAATATGAATAATTATAAAAATAATATAAATACAAACAGATAATATAACTTGGTACTAAGAAGAAAATTTTAAACAAAAGAAATAAAATATATTAAATTTTTAAATTTTCATTTAATTAAAAATATAGGATAATATTATAAATTAAAATAAAATATGTACAATATATAGGTCAATAGATTCGCAATGTTAAATAATGTTAATAATATTGAAAAATGTATTAATTATTTAATATTATTATCACCATAAATTAATATTGTAATTTAATTTACTGTATTATGAACAAATGGAAATATAAAACAAAAAGTTTTTTTTTATCAAATTAAAATATTTGATACAAGCAACATATTTAGGTCAAATATCATTTCGTTGGGTTAGCACAACAGACGCGCCTATTCAAAACAAGAGGCAAGAAGGTGCCATCTCAGAAACTAATCCTTTCTGTCAAATTTTATTTTGTCAACAGTATCAATATTTCAAATAATTTACTTTCCTCTTATTAAAAGAACATTAATATGGAAAAGGTATTTGCAGGGAAACAAAATTAAGGTAATTATTACTTGAATTTTAAATTCCAAATACAATTTAAAATTTGCCAAAAAGGTTAGTTTCTGAGTTGGCACCTTCTTGCCTCTTGTTTGGAATAAGCGTGTTGTTGCGCTAACCAGACGATTTAATTATGTTTTTATTTTTCATACCACCCAAATAGCACTACTTCTTGCACAGAACTTGATATATTATGGTATGGTAGGAGTTGCAATATTAAAAAAGCAATATTACGGTAATATTACAATGGCGGTAACTTTAAGGATAACAGGATTCAATCGAATGTTGCATGAATATTTCCTAACAATATTCTGCCGTCCTGATAAAGAAAGTCGGAAAGAGTGATTTCAAGATATTTAAAGAAACGCATTTCTCATAAAAGCAGCTTTTCATTCAAGACATTAAAATAATTACATTTGGTATTAACTAATTTTTCTATGCTCTGTACTTTTACGGTTAAGTGACATTACTGTTATAGGGTCGGTACTTCCCGGGTGAAAATATCCGCTCGGAAAATCCACCTGGAAATCCGGGGGTCTTTTTGAAACTTTCCGCCTGGAAATCCGAGCGGAATACAATCTGGATGGATTTCCAGACGAAATACCGAGCGAATGTCCAAACGGATATCCAGGCGTATTTCCTGGTGGATTTCCGGAAATTCCTTATAGATCTCAAATATGTTAGATAGCCTCTTTTAAAATCGTGCAGAATCGTGAAATTCAAATTTGATGTCCATTTTTGAATATCTCTTAAGGATAAACAGATGACGAAATTCCACGTGGATATCCGGGCGAAAAGTTTCAAATAGCCCCCCGGATTTCCAGGCGAATTTTCGGGCGGTAAACCGGGCTGGTATTTTCACCCGGGTCGCAGCCTAATTTAAAAGAATGAAAGTACTTACCGACTTTTCCAACAAGAAAAATTGGTCTATATTCGATTACAATCCTTATCGCAAGAGTCGATACTTGCAATACGACCCATCGGTATTCGGATTTTAATCAAAGTCAAACCAGATTTCTTGGCAGTACTAGACAATACTGCCTGCACTTATTATGGAACATTTTGTACATTTTGTACAAAGTACTGGTCTTTTTAAAATGATTTCACGAAAGTTGAGTAATTAAAGACTAATTATCTCTTACATTAATTATTATTTATGAATAATATTACTATAGCTAGATTGCTTTTTTCGTAAAGAATCCAGTAGTATGGAAAACTCATTTTTCACAGTAATAGCGAATTATTCATCAGGACGGCAGTATTGCCTTGATTTGTCGCGTAATGTTTTCTCAATATTTTAAAGGTAATATTGCCTTAAATAAAGTTATTATGCAAAATTGTCGTCAGTGAAAATGTTATAATCTCGCCTGAATATTGTGGTGTGATATTGGTTAGCTTACCGTGCCCTATATCGTGTCAAATTACGTGTAAAAAGTTGTGTTATTTGGGCATGAATTTATCACCAGTCTATGTAAACCCTATACAATTTTTAAAAATGTTTAAAAAAGGAGTCTCCAGAATGGCAAAGTTTATCTGATGCTGATAATGATGATCATGAAATTGAACATCCGACTGTGAATGAACATACAGGAGAATGCAGCAGAACATCAGTTTACTGTCAAAACATGGAAGTAGAGTACAACATTGCTGAAATTGATAACCAGGTAAATAACATTACCGACACCACTTAGTGAACGACGCCCTCAATTAAAAATTACAAAAAATATAATATAAAACAATACATTGTTCGTATATTAAGGATTGTCACTAGCAATATAAGAGAATGAGAGAAACTTATTAAATTCTCGTAGTTTGTTCTTTAGCTCATTTTAGAAACATAAGATTTTTTTCAGAAATTTTCATCACATAGTTGTTTCTTACAAAAGTGAAATAAATTTGCAATTTAACATAAACTATTATGTAAATTCAGATAGATCTTGGAAAAAAAGTATGAAAGAAATGAAAGAAAAGTATGTGGTTTTGTGTATATATAGACAATGTCAGAAAGTAAAAACTGGAAGAGTTTAGAGAAATTGCTTAACAAATTTAATGAATAAATCTATTTTATGGAGTTATATATATTGCACAACAATTTACTTTGTGTGAGGATAACCTTAAAATATGAGTTTTTGAGGTTATCTTCACAGACAGTAAAATTTTATCCGAAATATAAACAAATTTGATATTACTACTATTTTAATAGCTTTCAATGATTGTATTTTATAATATTAATATTTTTAAATATATATTAAAAATGTTTTGTTCTATATTAATTGCGATTTTTAATTGTGGGTGTCGGTCATTGTACTCGTCACTCTAGTAAAGTTCTTAAGTTCATAGAAAACAATTTAAAAATTATTCTGTATTTTCTGTAGGCTGAAGAATATCAAAGCGATGAATTTGTCCCAACTTGGACTAATGAATTTAAAAATCATTTAAAATCCATTGTTGAAAATCATACATTAGAAGAAGATGATCTTGAGGAGCAGGAGTCAAATCGGAGAAACATTGATAATATAACTGCAGAGGTACGAATCAAATCTAATAGTCACAATTCTTGTTTTTTTAACACAAACCAAAATTATGTGAAAATTACACTCTTTAATTTCAAATATAAACATGAGATATCTATACGACGTAAACTTAACGTTCAGCTCCGGTATCCCCTACTCGCTGATAATTATTCACAATTTTCATAATCAAAATTTAACAAAGACTCAATGTGCTAAAAAATGAATTTGATTTACATGAATGACACCGTACAAAAAGTACATAATTTGGTTCCCGGACAAAGTTCTTAATATTTGGATCAAGATTCCACTGCAAAAACAGGTGTCTTCATTTGAGACACTTTGTCCTCATTTTTAAGACGCTTTGGGATGTCTTCTAGGAAGACATTAAAAGTGACTTTTTTTGAGACACTAGAAGTGTCTTCATTGCAGACTGAATTTCCTACTTGATACATAATCTAACAATTCTCACTTTGGAAGTTTCTTTCTTTTTAAATCTGATTTTTGTTTGTGCAACTATAAACAATAAATTAATTAACCACGTGAAACAAATTGGTTATGTTAGACAAAGAGAAGAGTATTTGAGACAAAGATGACTATAGACAGGATGAATATTTCCGAAGTTTGTCCGAAGTTACACGAATCCGACAAAACGTCTTAAATTAGTTAAAATGACTTGAACGTAGACACTTTCACCGTCTAAATTTTGTGTCTCAAATTATAAAACACTAAAGTGACTTATTTACATTCGTTAAAACGGAAAAATTGCTTCGAGAACTAAGATAATTTTTACTTGGCTTAACTTTTTGCATCGAAGATATGTTTGCTTCAAATTATTTGAACTTAAGGTCTTGTCCAAGTTGTAAAATGTATACAAAGACAAAATGTAAACAAACCATACACATTTTGCAACAGCCTTTTCTTGAATAGGAAATAAAAATTTAACATTTTCTTTATGAAAACGGTAAATTAAAGTATAGGAGTACAGGATGAGACTTTATTTGGTTGAAAATATTCGTAATTATTATAAAATAAAAGGTAGACTAAAGTGACAATTTTCCTTCAAGAAAAAAAGCATGGAGGCATGGGCAAGATCGAATATCGAAATAATCGAATTGCTATTATAGCAAAATCGAATTGCGATAAGTCACAAGCAAAGAAATAGATGGAGCTGCGATTGTTGAATTTCAGGCGCTAGCTTTTTAAAAATCAAAAAACTGTCGAAAAATAAAAAACTAATTTTTTAAAATAAATATTGCATAATCTTTTATCTGCTTGACATTATCTAAAATTGTACCTACAAATTTAATGTTGTAATTATGCATATTAGTTTAAATAATTTTTTTAATAATTAAAAGAAAGTGTAGATTATAAAATACTTTTTTAAAATGTAAATTTTGAAGGAAAATTTTTTATGTAAATTAGATACATTTTTAAATAGTAATTTTTAAGGGTTAAAATATATTTATTAAAATAGGAAGTAAAAATAAATCAATGATCAAAGTGAGATATTTGACAAAATAAGTAGGAAATAAACAAGCACAAAAGAAATGAAAATTATAATTGACAGAAAATTGACGGAAAATTTTTAAAAGAAAGATAATAGAATTTAATTGAGAAAAGGCAAAGCACAGCAAATGAGACGGCCGCACCAGGTGGGAGGCGAAAGTTCAGTTATTGGACAATCACTGTTAGGAAAGGGTAGAAAATTGAGAAAGAAATTTCCCTTTTTTCTAACAGTGACCGTCCAATCGCAGAACTTTCACCTCCGACCTGCACTGTAAAAAATCTTTAGGTAATTTTACCGCATTCAATGAGGGAACTATTATTACCTAGTATAAAAGTGGTGTTTCTATATGACAAAACAAAAGTCCCACATTTAAAATAGGAATATTCCTTTCGTCGGTAAAATTTTTTTGAAAAATCGCCATTATAAATATGGTAAGGTTACGTTCGCTAGGGGGAATTTTCCCATCCGCTGGAGTTTCACTGTCGACAGTAATTTCGCCTCTTTGAATGTGGGTATCATTATTACCCGCTTTAAACGAGGCAAAATTACCGTCGAGCGGAAAATCTCCATATTAAAAATAGGAAAATTACAGTATTTGGTATTTTTCCATTTTTTGCACGTATTTTCCCTAAATTAAAAGTAGTAGTATTACTGCAGATTTTAAATGAAAATTACCGTCGCTGGGAAAAATTTTTTAGACTTTTTACAGTGTGGTTGTTAACGTCCGTGCGTCTGATATACTCAAACAGTACAACTTTTTGTTTCTTTAGAAAACTGTCGCTTTAGACTACCTTTTATTTTATAATAATTACGCTTATTTTCAACTAAATAAAGTTTTATCCTGTGCTTCTATACCCAGTAAAAAAAAAGAATTGGCCGTAAGCGAAAAGAATTGGTGGTGACTTAAGCCCAACCCTGTTTCGCGACAAAACAATATTGAATGGTTGCGGTGAATTATTTTTTTTTACAGACAATTCTTTTCACTTGAAATGTTTGAATTAATGTATATTGACCCGATTTGGCATTATAAACGAGAAAAAAGATTGTTTTAAAGTGTAAAAATGCTGATTACGCGTAGGAAATACGGAATTTTATTAAAAAGTGAAAATATTAAATCTGACAGGCACGATAGATTTATCATTCGATTGAGCATGCTATCAATAATTGCGCCGATACCGACAGAAAGTTACTAAAAAGAGTGGAAAATTCAAATAATAAATTAAATTCAAAAGAATATAATTAATTTAAATTTGCTTTTATTAATCTATTATATTAATCTATTAATATAAATTTTATTTAGCTAATTTAAATTAATTATATTCTTTTGAATTTAATTTATTATTTGAATTATCTACTCATTTAAGTAACTTTCTGTCAGTATCGGCGCAATTAATAGCATGCTCAACCCAATGGTAAATCTATCGTGCCTGTCAGATTTAATATTTTCACTTTTTAATAAAATTCCGTATTTCCTACACGTAATCAGCATTTTTACTCTTTAAAACAAACTTTTTTCTCGTTTATAATGCCAAATCCGGTCAATATACATTAATTCAAACAATTCAAGTGAAAAGAATTGGCCGTAAAAAAAAATAATTCACCGCAACCACTCAAAACTGTTTTGTCGCGAAACAGGATTGGGCTTAAGTCACCACCAATTTTTTTTTCACCACTAAATATCAATTAAAAAAAAAATAAAAAAATACGCATCTATTTTTTTTCGATTTGTGACAAAATTAGGGGTGGAAATGGTTAAAATTACAAAATGTCATTTTTAAGGGCCACCCTAATATATATCGGTATGTAAATATATATATACAGCCTTTTATTATATACTGGTAACAATATGCATATGGGCAATTTCAAGTGAAAGTTTAGTTGACTTTTGAAATCAGCCAAATATATATTTTTTTTCCTGTACTGAATAAAGAGATACGTATTTTTTCTTTTTTTGCGGGAGGGGGGCAAATTTTTAAATTATTAATTTTCAAAATTTTCATTTTTTGAATACAGGAATATTTTGAATGCTGCATTTAATTTCTTTATATTTTCTTCCTTAGCTGACTTGGAATTCCTCAATCAGCGATTTATTTGTGACGCGTGGCGAAGAAAGAAGCCTAAGAGTCCAAAAATCATGGGTTATGTTTGTAATTTTTGAAATAAAAATGTACAAAGGGGATCAATTTTTAATTTACACAAATACTTTTAAAGTCTTAATTACATCCAAAATATTTAATAAAAACGTATTGTATTGTTACAAAATTAAGAAAAACCAATTGATGAATGAAAAACTGACACAAAAATAACATCAAAGTCAAGGGACTCTTATGTTCCTTTCTTCGCGACACGTCACATTTGATCAATTATTCTATTAAAATACCATCTTATGGTAGACTACATTAGGACTGTTAAAATTTATTAACTATTGAATTTCAGTTGGGAAACATAGAATTTGAGTTTTTGGATGAAAGTGATCCAGAGGAGGGTGAAGAAGAGGAAAATGAAAATTCAGATGATGGAGGCTTCGAAAAATTACATAAATTTTTAGAGAAGGAAGATATTTTTCAACGAATAGATGTCGACGTTAAAGTAAGCATCGGTGAATTGTTGCTGCTACTTGTAAAATATGCTCTGATTCACTCCCTCGGCTTATCTGCTGTTTGTAACCTTTTCATGCTTATTAATTGTATTTTCGCGAGACCCATTCTTCCAGATTCACGATATTTAATTGATAAGTTATTCAATCCATTAAATACCGTTACTTTCCATGCATTATGCCCAGAATGTGGGATTGATATAGGAATTTTTAAAAGTAAAGATTTACAAAAACATTGTAGTTTATGCAATATTAATGTCAATGTTAAAGATCCTGAGTATAAAAATTTTTTTGTAACTTTAGACCCGACATCGCGGATAAAAGAATTGTTAGAAGCTAACAGTGAATATTATAATGATGTGATGAATGTCCAACAAACAGATGAATTTATGAGAGATATTTATGATGGTAAAAATTATCGACGTTTTAAAAAAAGTTTAGATCCTGCTGACAAAAATCGCTTTGTCTCGGTTACTTTTAATACAGATGGAGCACCTCTTTTCGAGAGTTCCGCGTATTCTATCTGGCCAATATACATTATGCTAAATGAATTACCATTTTCAGTCAGGACATCCGAATTAATTGTTGTCGGTTTATGGTTCGGCAGAAGCAAGCCAAACATGAATATTTTTTTAAAACCTTTCGTAGAAGATATGAACAAATTATCCACCGAAGGTTTAAAATGTAACATAAATACTGAGGGATATTTAACTAAAATTTTCTGTTTAATTTGCTGCGTAGATTCTATTGCAAGGGCTCCATTGCAGGGGCTTATGCAATTTAATGGCTATTATGGGTGCAATTGGTGTCTTCATCCTGGTAAATGGGTGGCAAAGGAGTCAAAACCGAATAGCGGAAGTCACAAATATCCTTTGTTTGATACTACTGCAGCAAATCGTAATGAGAAGGATTCGAAAAAACATATGATCGAAGGTAGCGAGGAAAAGCCATGTTTTGGTTTCAAAAACGTATCTCGACTGATAAATTTAAATAGCTTTAACATTATTGACGGTTTTGTTCCCGACTATATGCACATTATTTCTGGTATAGGAAAACAGTTTGCTAATCTATGGTTTGGAACAAATAAGGTGTCATCAAGTTTTGTTAATGAAAAAACAGTTGATGATATTAATGGAATTTTGAAGTCTATAAAAGCCCCTCATCAAGTTGGTCGTCTCACAAGATCCTTAAAAGATAAAGCATTCTGGAAAGCACGCGAGTGGGAGAATTGGGTTCTGTATTACAGTACACCTATACTTAAACTTTTTTTTGATCAAAAATACGTACTACATTGGGTTAAGTTGGTTGAAGCTTTGTATATACTCCTGCAATCAAAAATTACAATTGATGAACTTAATCATGCTGACATCCTACTTCATGAATTTGTCGTAGGTACAGAAGAGTTGTATTCGCAATTTGCAATGACTTTCAATGTTCATCTCTTATTGCATTTGTCTAAAAGTGTTTTAGATTGGGGGCCTTTATTCGCACATTCTGCATTTGCATTTGAATCAGGGAATTGTCAATTGCTCAAATCAGTTCATGCTGCAAAAGGTGTTCATCACCAAATATGTCGTAGCATTAATTTGAATTCCAGCTACAATTTGCTGCTGAAATTAATTTATCCACGAGCACAAGTAGATGTTCAATCATTATGTACCCAATTAGGTACATCTATGATAAAAAATACAATAAAAGTAAATAGTTTACGATACTTCGGGAAATCTTCAAATGTTAATTCGATGTGGAGAGAAAAATTAAATTTGTCAGAGCGAGCACGCTGTTATAAAAAGTTAGTAAAAGATGGATGTTTGTATTTATCGTCTATTAAAAAAAATGAACGTTCTGATAACACGATTGGCAAATTAGTCGATGAAAAATATATTAAGATTGTAGAATTTATTGTAGATCCAATTTCAAAACAAGAATTTATAATATGTCAATTTTTGAGTACTCAATCTGCTTTCACAAATAACTATAAAGCTCTGCAGAAAGTGTTAGCAGTATCAAGCGATGAAATAGCAATGCCAACTGTCAATTTGGAGAAAGTTTGTGTTCATTTAGGTATCCGCAAAAAAAATTATGTTTGTGCAGTTCCTAATCTCTATAGCTACTAAGATAAAAAAAACATGTTTATTACGAAACATTGTTTTTGAAAGTTATTGAATTTAAATGACTGATATTTTTGCATATTAAGTATTTTCTCTTTAAATGATAAAGTCGAAATTTCAAATATTTAATAATTGACATTGTCAAATTCGTATGTCTGTCATAAAACTTTACAGATTTTAATCTTTGCACAGTGAATTGCAAAGTATTTCTGGAGTACTTTCTAATGCAATGGCATTAAGAGAAATAATTTTCACCCTTCTTTTTTTACATTAAACCAAATTTTCTACTTATGTCAAAAAAAATTTTTCTATTTTTATATCCATTATACACTCAATATTTTTTCTATTAAAATATGTAAATTTAAGGACAGAAAAGCAATAGGGTTTTAATAAAATGTAGAAAGACAAATTTTTTTACAGGTTTACTTTTTCTGTGCCATTTCATGGTTCTACTATAAACGTAATCATCTTTACATAATCTCCATCATACAATTGTGCAAAAACAGTTATTGGTTTATTTTTATCTGATGAATATAACAAACAATTTTGCCTAACAACTTTTTTTATACATAACAGCTCGCTCAGAGAGATATAATATTTTAATCTAAAAAATCTACGGGAGAACTTGCACCGAAGACCGACTATAATTTAATTAAAGAGACATCATTACCCATAGTTGCACCATTTTTTTGACTAAACATTTTAGGGGGTATGATTACCTGGTTCTTGCAATACGTGTAAATTGATGATGTACCCTTTTAGGAGCATAAATAACTTTCAATAATTTTCCATTACCACATTCATTACACACTCTCATATGTATTGAGAGTCGAAAGGGGTCCCCAATTATATATTAGGTTAATGAAGTTATAACTGTTTTTGTATAAATTACATCCTCTTCTGAAACAAATTGATGTAACAACTGGTCGGCTAGATTCATCTCCAAATTTACTATCTCCTATTACATCAAAAAGTAAACTGCTTCAATGAATAAAGGCCAATGTAATACAATATCTTTTGTTATTACTTGTGAAGAATGGGCACGCTAAAGAATAATGTCCAGTTCTCTCATTCTCTTGCTTTCCAATTTCTCTTTCAACAAAAACCCGAAATATTTGATTCGGTGCTTTAATATTATATATAAATCATTATTATTCTCTGCAACCAATTCTTTGAAAAACAATCCGGATTTTCTTTTACTTACAAACAACATTGTTGCAAACTGTTTAGCTATTCTGCTGTTCCATGTTAATTAAATTTATTAATTGAGAAGCTTTTGTTCACAGCAAGAAAAGAATTTTTTCTTGCACGTCAACCCCATATGTTTTATAGTTTTTTTATTATTTCTACTCTCTGGTACTGGTTTTAGGGAATATTTAATATTCCTTAAAATATTTTTCACATATATTATTTTATTTTGAACCTATTTTCATGATTGTAAGCACTGATTGCATTCTCTTTTGTACAAATAATTATTAGTAATTGGTTTCATATTACAAAAGTTGACCAAATAGAGTAGGTGAAACTTTCAAATAATGGTGCACTATCAGTATTAAAAATTAAAATTGAGAGATTATGTTCATTTTTTGCACGTAACTTCTTTACAAATCGGTTCATTTAATCATCACAGATATCAAGCATCACACTTTTCTCAAATCGTCTTTCACTATTCACAAAATTGTAATATTCATTATTTTTACAAATCTTACATTTCATAAAACTATTTTTCCGATACATTTTTCAATGAAAGCTTTACAATTTGGATACGTCACATTTAACTTACATAGTTTTTAATGAATCAATTTATCAATTAAATATCGCGTATTGTGGAATTGTATGGTAAACAAAAGTTAAATAAAAAATTTCAATTAGTGATATTGAATATACAATAATATATTTTTAAATCTTTATAATTATCTTACTTGCAATTGTAATCACTGGAAATGGAAACGGTAGTCTTATTTTACATAACAAATCTTATGAATTCAAAAAATTTTGAAACGAATATTTAAGCGTTTCGTCTTTTTCCGACTTTTTTCATCATTCTATAAGTTTTATAAAATCATAATAATATATTCTACAGTTGGATTATATGAAAGTATTTAGTATCATGTAAAAAATATATAAAAATTGTGATATTTTGATATACGTTTATTTCTTTATTATTTAGAATATTTATTCAAATGTTAATATTCCTTTGACATAATTAAATAAAAATACAATTTATAATTGTAAAAAAATTCTTAATTTGTTGTATGTAATTCAAAGTTGTGCATGTGATAATGTTTTTATACTTTGAAATAAAATGTTTCTCTTTTGAAAAAGGTGTTCAGAGCATTAAAACATACGTAAATAATATTATGAAATTTGTAAACAATCATTTTTGCACAAGTTTTTTTTGTTCACAGACGCTTCACACAAAATTTACCCATAAACCATTGATTAGACATACAATAGTATGTCATATAGTAAATCATATTATATCTGAATTAAAAACATCTTTTAAATTAAGATAATTTAGATGATGCGTCTCAATAGTTTGTGGGCACAATTTGTGAAAAGTGTTTGTGTGTAGGCAGAAAGATGTTCAGAAATGAGTGTTTAAAAATTTCAAGTCATTTGAATCGACTAGTGCATTTTGTTGAGTAATAACTGTCCGCGCATAATAAGACCGCGCATATCAAAGTGTTAAAGTCATTTTTTGATAATCTCATAAAATTAGTTTTTATCATATATTATTAAATGGAGAAAATTACTTAATCGCATTAGTATTTATTTACACTATCTTCTCATAAAGAAATTATTGTATTGTTCAAATTTTTAATTGCGAATTTAAAAAATCTACACGGAAAAACTTTGTTTAAGAATCATTCCTGAATTTGCTTCGGAATGGAGGATATGAGAAAAATTCTGCAAAATTTACAGAAAAATACAAAAATCATTGAAGAAAATACTTGTATTTTTATTATGACATTGGAAGACTTCTTGTTAATGCCGCGATCGGAATATCTCAGTCACTGGGCGTTGAAAGTTTCTTGAACTGTTTTAGAAGACACAGTACAGTAACCAAGCACTAGGCAGGGATTGGTTGCGTCAAATATGTTTCCAATGCATAATACCGTAAGCTGCTAAGGTAGCTGAGTGATGTAAAGCGGAGTTTTTGGACTCTCGAGGACGTGGGATCGAGTACTCCCAGAGTAAATTTTTTTTCTCGCAAACGTAAGAATTTATTCTAAAACAAGTTTAAGACTTTCTGTAGTGAGTTTAGGAAGTTGTTTTGAATTTCTCTACAATTCTTATAGAAATACTGCTTAGAATTTTTCAAAGAAAATATAAATAAGATTTCTTAAATTATTCTCATATCCTCCGTTCCTGAACAAATTTAGGAATAATTCTTGCACAAAGTTTTTCCGTGTATACTTGTTATCTTCCACCAGTCCAAATAAATAGCATGTAATATTAAAATCAAATTTTGGCACTAAGAGACATTACTTCAAAATTTGGTACTATTTGGGATTGATAGTATTCTTCAACATGCTAAAATTTTAGAAGATTTAATCATGCGTTAATCTACATATGTAAAATAATAAACTATTAAATATTTCATGGGTCACCTATGTGGTGACCCATGAAGGTCAACACATAGGTAGACCCATGTGTAACGACCCATGTGTAGACCTATATGAGATCCTACGTGGGTCACTACATGGGTCACCATATAGGATCCCATGTGGTGACCTACATAGGTTTTTTCAGTAGGGGCTCCAACGTTGTAAATACGTTTTTTTTTTGTTGAGATTTAAAAATTTTTATTTCAGTATATAATTAGTCAGGAATATTAATTAAAAAATAGAAATAAATTTTAATTAAAAAAATTGAAAATATAAATAATATGGAATATTAAATAAATTATATCAATGTAGAAAATAAAATAAAATTAAATAGAAAATAATAGTAAAATTAAATTTTTTTCTAAAATGTCATTTTTTTATACGTAGATTTTTATTAATTTAAAAATTTAATTATTTACATGAAATAAAAAAATATATTAAATTAATAATTTATTTTGAAATTTCAATTGAGTTACTTTAAAAAATTTTCAATTTTAAATAATTTAAATTGAATACAAAAACAAAAATTTCTGTAAAAATTATAAAAATTTAAATATAATAATTTTAATACAAGAATAAAAAAAAAATAGAAAAATAGAAAAAAAAATTAATTAGAATTTAAATATAATAATTTGATTACGAGAATAAAAAAAAATTATAAAAATAGAAAAAAATTTAAATATAATAATTTGATTACGAGAATAAAAAAAAATTATAAAAATAGAAAAAAAAATTAATTACAATTTAAATATAATAATTTGAATACGAGAATAAAAAAATAATAAAAATAGAAAAAAAAATTAATAAGAATTTACATTAATTAGAGCAATAAATAAAATTCAATTGAAATTATCGTTTTGAAAATTTATTATATTTTCCAAATAAAAAGATTGAATTTACAAATTATAGATAACATTTTCTATAAGTGTTAAACTAATTGTTTTATTATTATTATTATTATTATTATTATTATTATTATACATGAAAAGACTTTTTTTTTTTTAAAATATCTCTATTTCTTAATAAGCATCTTCTTCGGGTCCAGGTTGAAATTGAGTTTTTCTTTCACCAGCTCTATATTGTCTCATTCGTTCTTGTTTCATTAGAAAAACTCGCATATTTTGCTTATTTCGAAAGGTGCATTCACGCAAATCAAGTATAAAATCAGCGCATTTTCCACGAACATGATGCTTGCCATAAGCCTCTAAACAATTAGCGGCATTTATTTCAAATTGCATACAACGTTCATTATCTTGACTAACATTAAGTGCACCCCATAATCCATCAAATGGTCCATCAATCCATGGAGTTAGAGACATTTTTTTCTGCAAAAAAAAAAGAGTGAAAAAAAATTTATTTATTTCCCTTCAAAAATTGTCAATTTTTAAAAATACTTTAGCTTTCAATTTTTTTTTTAATACAGTAAAAAAATTCTATCAATAATTAAATAATTTACAAATTAATTTTTTATAAAAACAATATTTAATCCTTTTTTGTTTTTGTGTTTAATTTTTTTGGATTTATAATTTTTCTCTTTAAGATATTTTTTATATTTGAATTCCAAAAAATTTTCGATTTGAAATAATATTAAAAAATTAAAATATAATTTAAAATTAAATTTACATGTAAAAATACGAAAAATGTTGGAAAAATTTTATTAGTAAAAATAAAATCGACAATAAAATTAATTAATAAAATTTTGACAATGGTAGAACACATGACATTTTTTTTTTTTTTTACGAAAAAAGGAAAACTTTTTTCGTAAATTTTGCATTACTTACCAGTATTTTGTATTTAATATTTAATTTAATTTTTTCATATTGTTTATTGTCTATTAATAATTTGTATATAAAATTTTTATTTTCAATTATTAAAATGTTTTAAACATTTTTATAAAATAATGTACATAACCTATATTTCCATTTTTCGTGTTATGTAATTCTAAAATATGTATTTAGAAGGAATTTTTAATTGTAAATTCTAACTAATTTTGTAAAAGTTTATAAATACCTGATGATATTAGATTGATAAATTATTAAATTCTTTATTGTTTCCTAAAATTCGCCTTTATCAGAAATAAAATAATATTTTTCTTGACTTTCTTCTCTAGCGGTTAAAAATCGTACTAAATTCCAGTGCTACCAATGGAGAGAAGAGAAAAAATTTTTTAAATCGATAATTTAATATTCGAAAAGAATGAAAAAATTAAATTAGATAAGTAAATTAATTTAATTAAAATTTTACGAATTAGATTCTTATAACGAAAATAAAGAACTATTTTTGTTTAATAAAAATTATATATATATTATATATATATATATATAATATATTTTACGTATATTTTCAATAAATAAAAGAAAAGAAATCAAAACAAAGACAAAATAAAATAATGAATTAAATATAATTATTTTTTATTCAAGGTACAAAATTTAATATATTCACAAAAAAATATATTTAATTATATTTATTAATATATTAAAATATTAAAATATATTTTCAAAAATTTAGTGCGCAGTAAATTAATTGGTAATTTTTCTACCTTAAAAATTTTATTAAATTATTCGTAATGAAAAAAACAATTTTTTTTACATTAACCATTTTTTACTTCCGGATCTCTGAAATTATTAAAAAAAACATTAATTAATTAAAAATTCTTTAATTAATTTATTTTTATTTACTTTTTTTCCGTTTTTTTTCTTTTGTAATTTATTTTATTTTCATAATAAAAATTCAGCAATTTCCTCATGCATTTTTCTAAATGACATTGAATTCCTCGCGTTGTTTATCATAAAAATTGGAATATCATTTACATCCTTAAAATTAACAACAATCAATTGACATCCATAACATAAATTCTTTTTTAAAATTTTCACATCATCCTCTGTTTTTTCCGTACAATTTTTTTTACATTCACAATCACGATTACAATTATTTTCTTCAATTTCAGAATTTTCCTCAACTTTTTTATCATTTTCTTTAATTATTTTCGTCTCCTTTGATTCACAATTTTTATCTGTTACTTTTTTCTCACAATTTGACTCGATTTTTTTAATTAAACTCTCATAATTTTTTCCACCATTCAATTCAATGACATTAGTCGAAACAAATTGTGAATAATTTGTCGCTTGAATTGCACAAATTTCACTATTATTTAATTCCGTATCGAGTGTAGCATTACATAATATGCAAAATTTTTCATTTTTCTCCTTTGAAATTAATGTACAAAGTTTTTCACCAGTTCGCAATACAGTTGAAACTGTACCATGTGATTCAGCGTCCATTTCATTGACAAATTGACTAATTAAATTTTGAATTGATTTTAATTTATTTTTATCGTTAAAATTTTTTAATTTTACTATTGGTATTTCCACATTATGAAATTGGGAATAATAATCAATTTCCATTGTTGTAAATCCTCTCATTGGTCGTAATATCATTGTATCTGAATAACGTGTATCAATAAAACCAACATCCAATGAAAGATGTGCACCACGACCCATTGAGATATTATTTAAAATTGATATTGAAAGAGAAGTTGCTGATTCGGCGGTAAATATTTTATTACAATTAAGCTGTAATGCTACACGATGTAAAAGTCTCGATCGTAATTTTAATAGAAGATCTTTTTTTGCCGATTCATCGTTTAGTGATGCGAAAATTTTTTTTATTTCCTCATTTTCATCATTTATAATCGTTGAATCAATGGGAGAAATTTTTGGCATCAATTCCGTGAGAGATTCATTTATTGTTGTGAAAAATCCATTAAAACCGAAATTTTTTATTTGATCAGAAATTTTATTTACACTTTCACGTCGTTGATCTAAAGTTTTTCCTTCCAAAATTCCCTCTGTAACAAAATGGGGAAAAAAATTAAAATTCTTTGTTAGTGTTTTTTTTTTTTTTTTTTTTCGTTTTTTTTTTACCGTCAATGTAAAGAACTGTCGATTTAAAAACAAGTCTTTTGTGAGTAGATTCTTGCATTCCAGCACGAATTAAATGAAGTAAAATTGACGATGCTGCACGACCAGAATGTGCAACGAGTATTTTGTCATTGGGACGAACAATTTTCGATTTTCCCAATGTTGCACGAAATTTATGTGTTGACGAGGCGAGAAAACAATTTTTACAATATGCATCTTTTCCCCTCAATACAATTGCCGTTTCTTTTTCCTCACATTTTTTACATTTTGTGTCATTCCTAAAAAAAAAAACGCAAAAATTGTTTTTATTTCAATATATTCTTCAATTATTTAATTAAAACTAATTATTTTTTCCTTTTTTTTTTATTATTTATATATTTTTTTATTAATATTTTATTAATAGTATATTTTACACTAATTCTAATAATACACTGAAGAAAAAAAATTTATTTCATTCAAATACTCGATTACTTGAGTATTATCAAATAATAATATTTACTTGAACCAAATAAATTTTATTTGAACCAATAATTTTTCTATTTGAAAGAAATAAATTTTTTTTCAGTGTAGTAATAAAAAAAAAAAAAAAAAAAAAATAATAATAATAATAATAATACTAAAAATAATAATAATAATAATATAAACTATTAATAAAGATGATTAATAAGAATTAATTAAAAGAATGGTTTTAACAAAAATTAAATAAATAAATAAATAATAATAATAATAATAATAATAATTACTTGAGTATTATCAAATAATAATATTTACTTGAACCAAATAAATTTTATTTGAATTAAATAAATTGTATTTAAAGAAATAATTTTTCTATTTGAAACAAATAAATTTTTTTTCAGTGTAGTAATAAAAAAAAAAAATAATAATAATACTAAAAATAATAATAATAATAGTAATAATATTAACTATTAATAAAGATTAATAAGAATTAATTAAAAGAATGGTTTTAACAAAAATTAAATAAATAAATAAATAATAATAATAATAATAATAATAATTACTTGAGTATTATCAAATAATAATATTTACTTGAACCAAATAAATTTTATTTGAATTAAATAAATTGTATTTAAAGCAATAATTTTTCTATTTGAAACAAATAAATTTTTTTTCAGTGTAGTAATAAAAAAAAAAAATAATAATAATACTAAAAATAATAATAATAATAGTAATAATATTAACTATTAATAAAGATTAATAAGAATTAATTAAAAGAATGGTTTTAACAAAAATTAAATAAATAAATAAATAATAATAATAATAATAATAATAATAATACAAATAATAATAATAAAAATACTAGTACTAATAATAATAATAATAATTCTAATAATAATAGTAAATTGGTATTATTATTATACCTATATTAATTTTTAATTTATTTACACTAATAATTAATTTGTTTTATTATTTTCTCAATTATTCGTATGTCAATTGTGTTTTTTTCCTTATTATTTGCATTTTTACGATTCTATATTTTTATTTTTCATGATTTTATTTTCCAATTTTGTTAATATTTAATAATATTATATTTATTTATATAAAATCGTTTATAAAATTTTAATTGTTTATTTAAAAAAAAAAAAAAGAAATAATGATGCAATTTTCATATGTAGAGGTTAACTCAGTATTATTTTGAATATAAAAAAAAATAATATACATACAAATCAATTGTTTTGGAAATTATCGGTGTTTCAGTCCCAATTTCACAATCGTCGTCATTTACACTGCACATATTTAAAAAATATCACTAATTTAAAAAAAAAAACAATATTTTCCAACAAAATCGTGCGTCTCGTGTTTTGTGTTGACGTTTTGAGGTTATGTTCGCGCCCAGGCTCGTGTCACGTGTTTAAAAAACTGTCACTTTAATTTCCATTTTAAAACTCAAAACACTGTTTTAAATTATAGATAAATTAATAAATTATATTATATATTTAATTTTATTTTCTCTTTTTATCTCAAAGCTAATAATATTTTCGTGAATAAAAAAATTTTTATCCGAAAAAAAATTTCGCATTTACAAAAGAAAGTAAATTTTTTAATGAATTATTATAAAATCTTTCATAAAAAAAACGCTTCCACGAAAGTAGAAATTTTTTTTACGATTTTCTAGAAAAAAAAACACAATTATTAATTTCGGTGATTCAAATATCGTGGGCAATTCATTCGACCAATGAAAATCAAGCATAGCTTGGTAATAATTCCGTGAATGGCGCTAACGTCACTTTACCTCGGGCGAGCTCGAGCTCAATCGCCATTTTGTTTCTGTACTCCGTTAAATGTATATATGTGTGTGCGCGAGTTAAATAGCGATACATACACGTGAATTTTTGACGTTCCATACACGCGCGCAAGACCCTGGCTTTCTACATAGACACACATACAAATATATATAGTGGCACAAGATTTCAGTGTTTGTATATAAATGTGTATTTGAGTATTAGTGTTGAACTGCAGATGACAATGATGGCTGCCACCAGCGAAGAACGGAGTGTTATGGATCCATCGCGTACGAATTCAGTGCAAAATCAATCTGTGGACCGTTTGAAGATGCTTTATCCAATGGTGAATGAAGATGAAACACCATTGCCACGTTCATGGAGTCCAAAGGATAAATACAACTACATTGGACTATCGCAAAATAATCTTCGCGTTCATTACAAAGGTAGGTGGTGAGAATATATATTGTTCATCGCACACACTTATATATATATATATATATACATACAATTCCCCTCTTATGAATACTGCGATGCGCGCCCAATGCTTGACCTTACCCACCGATTTTTCCCTTAGCTAATTGATTGTCATTTAATGAAAATCATTTAAAATTAATTTTCCATATTTCATTATTAATCTCAATTATATCTTATCAGCCATGGTAATATCGATTGAAAATGGCAGAGCTCTCTTTTGCGTGTGTCAGCGACCTAAACAAAGGAGTCAGCTGATCGTCGATGTAGTTTGCGTCGACGATTCTTTTTTTTTTGGCTTTTAATTTTTTATTCTATTTCTGTAAAATTTAATTTTCTTTTTTGATAATTTTCTGGGGGGGGGGGAAAGAAAACAGTGTTTCTATTTTTGGTGGGGAAAAAAAAAATTCAAGTGGCAAATGGAAGGGAAAATTTTTCTTTTGAAAATAAGAGACTAAGAGTGTTGAATGGAAAAAGAAAAGCTGGAAATAAAAAAAATAACGCGTATTGGCAAACGTACAATGTCAATGACAGCTGTTTTGTCGAAAAGTGTATATATACGCATGGTCGGAAGTGTTGGGAGTTTATTTGTATGTGTGACAAAAAAAAAAAAAGATAAGATTTCGTTTGATTGTGTTAGTTTTTCTTTTTTCATTGCATCCCGAGAAATAGTGTGTGTGTGTGTGAGAGAGAGAGAGAGGGAGCTTTGTAATCTGACATGGCGTAAGATTTCTATAACACGATGCATTGTCAAGAAAAAGGAACTAAAACTAGTTACTTGAAATAATCAAAACGTTGTTCTTAGATAGATATTTAATTTTCTCTTTCAATCGTTTTTAATTTTTTTTTTTACTTTCTTCAGGAATTTTCCTCTTTTTTTTCTTTTGAACCGTTTTTATCTCGAAAATTCGAATTTTTTCTCAATTCAATTAATTCTCATTCGTTTTCTTTTTTCCAACTTTTTTTGTCCCTTTTGTTCCGATAAATTAATTAATTTACTTTTTATTGTCATAATTATTTTTAATATTTATAAATTATAATTGAAAAATTGAAAAAAAATATGTACCATATAAAAATTTTTCAAGGATAGAAATGAGATTAGTTTTTTTTTTTTTTTTTTTGCTAAAAAGTGTTTTTAAAAAAAAAATAATTTCAATAATTGAATTAAGTTTATTACTACTGTTAAAAGTTTTTCCTTTATATACAATATAATTTTGACCTTCATTGTTCAGGGCTTGGCAGAAGCATTAGATGCAGCACGCCAATTAAAATTTTGCATTCTCATTCAAATGACTATGGATTATTTAAATTACGACAAGGGAATATTTATTTTGTTGTAAATAAATATATTTTTTTATTGAAAAAATTTTTTTTCTTCTAATTTTTGTTTTATATTTATCATAACAGTGATTACATTTGACCAATTTTTTTTCATTATGAAAACGTATAAAGAAGAATTTTTTTTTTCATCTCGATGCAGTAAATTAATTTTAATAATAAAAATAGAGTAAAAAATTTTAAAAACAAAAAATTTACTTTTTATTTACTAAATAATTTCAGACCAAAAAAAAAATTAAAAAATCTTAATAACATAATTAAAAAAAATTTTACTTTTCTAATAACAATTTTAAAAATAGTGAAAATTAAAATTTACTATTATTATTATTATTATTATTATTATTATTTAATAATAATAAAAAAGGAAATATTTATAAAATAATTTGTTAATTTACATTTTAAAAATAGTAAAAATTGAAATTTACTTTTATTATTATTATTATTATTATTATTATTATTATTATTTAATAATAGTAAAAAAGGAAATATTTTTAAAATAATTTGTTAATTTACATTTTAAAAATAGTAAAAATTGAAATTTACTTTTATTATTATTATTATTATTATTATTATTATTATTTAATAGTAGTAAAAAAGGAAATATTTATAAAATAATTTGTTAATTTATATTTTAAAAATAGTAAAAATTAAAATTTACTCTTATTATTACTATTATTATTATTATTGTTATTTTTTATATTTAGTTTCTTAATTAAAAAACAAATATTTTTATTAAATAATTAATTAAAATGATTTTTTAATTTATTAAAAAATTAATTCAGACATGAAAAACTAAAAAAAAAAAAATTTTAATTTAAATTAAAAAAAATTTTGAATGAAAAATTTAAAAAAAAAAAAAAATAAAATAAAAATGATTAAATTGAAAATAAATTTTGTACGCGTCTTACATTTTTGGCTTGAAAACGTAGTAGCATATTTTAGTTTCTATTCATTAGTGATTCACGCATGCGGGATGTATATTTTGAAATTGTGATTTTTTGATCAAGATTTGCTCTCTTCAACGAGAGATTTTATTTTTATTATTATTTTTGAAAAAAAAAATTATTACGTTTTTTTTCATTATTTTTTTTAAAAGATAATTTCAAATAAAATATTTGTTTTATTATTCTATTTAATTACAAGGACAATTATTTAACTTTGGTATATTATAAAGAAATATAGGTCTTTTGATAATAATTATATTAAAGACAACTTATTTTTGAAAGGATAGATATATATATTGTTGTCAGAGGAGCAATTACTGTAATTGCCATCAGTACATCTCAATTTTCTACATGGTTCAGTGAGCGACTCTGTTCATTATTATTAGTTTTACAATGTTTCCTCTTTTTTTTTTATTATTTCTTGAAATAACAGTAATTGATATATTATTGAAAAAAAAAATATTTGTGGATTTTTTAAAAAGTTTTTATTAGATATAAATAATAATAATATTTTTTTTTATATAATTCACGTAATTTGTATTATTTTTAATAACATTTTATTGTAAATTTTTTTTTGCAATTTATTACATTTCTATTTTTTGAAATTTTTATTTTAAAAATATATAAATAAATTACAGTAGGTATTTTTTGGTTTCAATTTTTCTCAGTTGGAAAATTTTGTATTTTGTTTGGTTTAGAAAAAAAATTCCCAATGTTGTTTAAAAAAAAAAAAAAAATGGAATTTCGAGAATTAATGGAAAATTGTGAAATGTTAACTCTTTTGTGGGCAAAGCTCCAATTTTTTTTTTCATGTTAATTTTACAGTTGGATTAAAAAATAATAAATTTTTTTTTCATTTTACGAGTGATTAATTTTAAATACTTAAATTTATTTCAATTTTTTCATTGAAAATTACAAAAAAAAAAAAAAATGCGGAAAAATAAAAGAACCTGTGAAGTTTGCGTGCGCCTTCACTTTTTAACTGTTAGAGAGGAAAAAAAAATTATGTAAATAAAAAAATATTTACTATTACAATTATCGACAAAACTTTTTAAGGAGGGTATTTTAGTTTTGAAGCAATATAAATATTATCTGAAATTGTTGGTTATTTGAAAAAAAAGTATATATATAGAATTAAATAATACTTTTACAATGTCACAACAAATTAATAGGACGGATATGGATGGCATTGCAATTTTCTGATCGATTCTAGTCAATACAAGTAATCGTTGTGTATTAGTTGTGAGAAAGAGAGAGAGAGAGAAGGATTTTCAAATTCGTATCTTGACATTCTGCAAGGTTAAGTTTTTATATTGATTTTTTGAGCTTCCTATTTGTCAAGGTTGATATTATAGAAATAAAAAAGAGTTTCACAGAGCGAACAGTAGAAAGTTTCTTTGGCGTTTTAGAAATTCTTTTTTTTTTTTCCTTATATTTGATTTTTATAAATTATTTTTTAATATAGAGATTTTTTTTAAAAGTATTGTTTTTTAAATGTTGCTTAATTATTTACCATATTTTTGGATTTATCCTTTAATTAGTAATTTTTCTATTTAAAATTGTTAACAGTATTTATAATTATTATTATATTTTATTTATTATTATTTATTTATTAATCATAGTTCATGCCATTCGATTTTGAACGGATTTCCGGTATATATAAACTTTTATATAATTATTATTATTTAAATTTATAATATTTTTATTATAGTTCATTATTATATTAATTTATGATATTTTAATTATAATAATTGATTATTATATTAATTTATGATATTTTTATTATAATAATTGATTAATTATAATATTAATTATATTATTCGAAAATTACAATATTATTATTGTTTTGATATAATTATTAGTGATTTAAATTTGAACCCTACGGGGAATCGAACCCTAAACGCAAAAACCAAACCCGAGCGTTAACGACTGCGACCATTGCAACGACATTTTAGAATTTATACATTTTATTGTTTTAAAATAACATATAGAAAATAATTTTATTTCAAACAAAAAAGCTGTTTTTTTTTCATTTCTGCGACATTATTTATTTAATTCATTTCAATAGCGTTTTATATATACGGAAATTAAAACTTTTGCAATTTTTTTTTGTTTTTTAATAATTAAAAAAAAAAAATTATTATTGTCTTTCAAAATTATTTATCAAAATATGGCGCATCTTTTTAAACACAAAAAAAAATATATATTTCTTGTTTTGTGCTCTTTTTTTATTGCCCCGGGAACAAAATGTAAACAAAAATGTTGAGAGTACATTTTACCTGGTAATACTGCAAATTATTATTTTTTTTATTTTTCATCTCGCTTTTACTTGAATGTGAAAAATGCCTTTGATTTATATTTTTAATTAGATTTTTTTTTAAATTAATTATTTGGATAATTTAATTACGCTGAAAAATTAGTATAAAATTAAAGAACTGAAAAAATTATAAATTAGAAAATTTATATTTTTATTATTATTATTATTATTATTATTATTATGAATTATTATTATTATTATATTAATTTATAAATGCCTCGCTATTTATATTATTTTTATTATAATAATAAATTAATTATATTTTGAATTAATTAATTTTTATTTTATATTAAAAAAAAATAATTAGAAAATTTTTAATTTCAAAAAAGCAATTTATTATATTTTTGAAATTAATAATTGAGAAAATGATAGTTTCTTGACCTCGTGATTATAAATTCCTCTCTCATAGAATGTCTTTCTTTTGTTTTTTTTTTTTTTTTTTTGACATAAATAGGGTAAATAGGGCAAAAAAAAATGTTGTAAGCAAAGTGAGTATATATGTAAACTAAAAGTGAATTAATTAAATTAAAATGAAATCGGTGGTGGGTATTCAGGGGCACGACCATGGAATTGATGTAGTTCTTAACTAACCCCCGCGAATCGTTATTTCTTGTTGGTGCGGCGCGTGCGAGTCGATCGATTCAAAATATATAGATATATATAGAGTCGTCGAATAATCACACAGAAAACGAGAGAGTAAGTGCACTCGCATAAATCGCAAACCAAACTGTGTTAGGTATATATATATATATGTATACAAGAGAGCGAGAGTGAGCTACACACAACTTTTGTTATGTTGTTGTTGCTGTTGTTGGGGAAGAGAAAGGACCTTGCCTTTTAGTGTTACTATATTATTATACATGCAATGCACTCTAGGAGCACTAACTTTTTATTATACAAATATATCTATGTATTTCAGTTAACTGTATATATATATGTATGTATAATTGGTATTAGTGAATCCAACGACACGCGACTTTCCCCTCAAGGTGTGCGTGAAACATTACGCATTTCACAGGAAAAAAGAAATTCAATATACCGTCAGTTTTAATATAATATGTATGCTTTTATTATACATAGTTCGTTCGCACACACACACACACACACCTTTAAAAAAAATGAAGAGGTGAAAAAAAAACTTTTAATTAGAATATTATTTCTTTTTTAGTAAATTTTTTTTTTTTTACACTGAGAAAAATGTTTAGTCACAGCAACCAAAATTTGGTTGGGCCAACAAAAAATTTTTGATGTTATTAATTATTATTATTAAGCAACCAAACTATTTGTTTGAGTCAACCAAAAAATTTGGTTGAGTGTTTTTTTTTGTTGGCTTAACAAAAATGTTTGGTTAGCTCAACCAAATTTTTTTTGTTAGGTCAACAAAAATGTTTAATTGATAAAAAAAAACAGTTTTTTTTTAAATTAAAAATTTTATTCTACCTTATTTCTTTTCTTTATTATTTATTTATTTATTATCAATTTAACATTGAATTTATATTTATCCAATTGCAATATTTGTGGGACTTTGAAAAATCTCATATCCGCCTGGGATCGAACCTCTGTTTTAAAACTGATAGTCGGGAGCTCTGACCACTGGACTACCCATCCTTGTGTGAAATTTAAACTATAACTGTTCTCCTAAGCTTATGAGCTGACAGCGAATCAAATTATTTGGTTGTCGCAATCAAATTTTGGTTAGAACAACAAACGATAATTTGGTTTTTTAGACCAAACTATTTTGTTGTGTTAACCAAATTATTTTGTTGTGTTAACCAAATTATTTTGTTGTAACCAAATTTTAGTTGAAATTTAAAAAATGTTCAACCAAATAATTTTGTTGGCCTAACCAAAAAATTTTTGGTTGAGATATAATTCTACGATTTTGTTTCAACCAACCAAAATTTGATTATAAGAACCAAAATTCCCTAAACAAACAATTTTATTGGAAAGACTAAATTTTTTTTCTCAGTGTAATATATATTTAAGTAAATTTTTAATTAATTAATAGTAATATATTTTGTTGGAAATTTGAAAATGTAATTTTTTTTTTATAGATTTCTGAATTATCAACGAATGATACTTTGGCATATGGAATAATTTATGCGTTTCCTAAATAAGTGGCGCTTTTAATTTATAAATTAGCTGGACAAACCCCTTAATTTTGTTTTATTTTTCATAACAAGGAAACTGCCTTAATTTTTTTTTTATCCTCCCCCCTCTCAGAAAAAAATTCCAAAATTTCTTTAACACTTATAATTGATTGAAAATTATTTTATTAATGCGTTAAATAATTATTATTTTTCACTCCTTATAAGGAGTGATCATAATTTTGTTATTATTAATTATTATTATTATTATTTTTATTATTATTTTTATTATTTTTATTATTTTTATTATTATTTTTATTATTATTATTATTATTATTATTTAATAATAATAAAAAAAGGAAATATTTTTATAAAATAATTTGTTAATTAAATGTATTATTTTTTAGTGAATTATAGAGAATGTAACTTTTGGAAAATTGTTAAATGAATTTAAGACAAATTTTGGAATTTGTTTGTCGTAAACAATTTATTTACAGTTGCAACAGGGCAAAGTGGGATTTGTCCCCCAAATGAAGCTTTGCTTGTTTGAAGTTGCAATTTATCCACTTGTGTCAATTGAACAACAACTCGAGTTTTGATTTACAATATTCCGTTAATGAATATTTATGTATATAATGTAATAAATTTTGGTTTGGTGTTTTCGAATTTTATTGAAATTTCCTGTTTAATTTATTATTTCCGAAAATAATAATAATAATAAAAAAAAAAAAATATTAATATTCAAGGCTGAAAATTTGAAAATAAAAAAAAATTAAATAAATAATAGATTTTTTTTTGTAAAAAAAAAAGAAACATCAAAGTTTTTAAAAAAATTAATAAATAAATAAAAATGGATTATTACAAAAGAAAAAGTATATTAAACAAAAATTATTATTATACTGAAAAAAAAATTTATTTGATTCAAATATAATCGATTACTTGATTATTAGAAAATAAATATTTATTTCTCCCGTTATTTTATTAAATAAATAAATAAATTTGTATTAAATAATTATTATTTGAGTCAATTTAATTGTATTTGTTTTAAATACATAAATTATTGGTTCAAATACAGTTTATTTAATTAAAATAAAAAATTTTTTTGGTTCAAGTAAATATTTATTTGATAATAGTAAAGTAACCGATTATTTGAATCAAATAAAAAATTTTTTCAGTGTTTTTAGAAAAATTTAATTTTGTTAAATAATTATAAAATGAAATAATAATAATAATAATAATAATAATAATAATAATTTCGTGTTGAAATTTTCATTAATCGTATAAATTTCTTTGCAAAATTTTTTTTTGTTTTTTTATTTATTATATAAGAAAAATAAATGCAATTACAAAATCTATAATTAAAATTTTGCTAAATTAGATGGAAACTTGGGGTATTTTTTTTATTTTTTTTTTTTTTTTTTGTCTCGTCTCTCTGTAGGGAGGTCGGTGACTTAAGGGAAATCGATGAGACCGAACAGCTTCAAATAGGACCATATTCTGGAATATACATACATATATATATATATATTGAAAAAGGGGATATTGTAACTGATAAAAAAAACTTGAGTTTACCATGTTTCTATCGTTTTTTTTTTTCATTCCATTTTTTTTTCTATATACATTGAAACGTGACAAAAAATAAAGGAGAATCCTTGAATTTTCAAAACCCACGCAATTTACTGAATTTATGATCTCATATTAAAGGTCATACAAATTTTTCTCTAACGCTACCAAAGAATTATTGTTCTTAATATAGTATATACATATTTTTCACACGGAATAAAGAAATAAAAAATTTCTCGTTTTAAAATTTTTATAGAGAAATTTTTCTTTTTCTATTTTTGTATTTTTTTTTTTTTTTTTATTCATCTAATTATTAATTTTATGAATTTACAAGGCAATATTTGTATAATTTTTTCTATTGATTATTTTTTTATTTATTTATTTATTGAATCAAATTGCCATGTCATACAATGTACAGGCGCAGTCAACCTTGAAATCTTAAAAAACCTGTGAAAAAAATTAAATAAATTTTTTCAAAAAACTTTTTATTTAAAAAAAAAATTTTATTGTTAAAAAAAAAATATTTTTTTATAATTAAAAATAAGTTTTTATTATTTTATTAGTATTTATTATTAATATTGTTATTAATTATTTATTATTAATTATTAATTAATAATTGATTATAATTTATTATTATTATATATTTATTTCTCTCCATGTACATCTCTTTGGATTTTTACATATTAATTGCCCTCTTAATTACAAAACTAAAAATTAAAATAGAATAGTGAAATAGTAGAATAATAAATAATTTATTATTATTATTTTTCATAATAAAAAATAATTTAATACTAAAATAAAATAAAAAAAATTTATTATTAATTAATTATTATTTATTATTATTATTCTTTATAATAAAAATAATTTAATACAATAATAAAATAAAAAAATTTATTATTTATTAATTACTATTTATTATTACTATTTTTTATAATAAAAAATAATTTATTACTAAAATAAAAAATGTTGACCCTTTTGCAAAAAAAAAACATAATTATCATTGATTCTTGAATAAAATAAAAATTTTTTTTTTTTGTATTGTATTAATTGAAATGTAATATAATAATTTAACCATTTTTCTCTATTTTCGCGATAAAGTATAATGACATTTAATATATATATATAATTAAGCATCAATAGAGAGGGAAATTAAAAAAAATATTGGACATTTGTGTGTGCAATTTCGTGGCATCGCATCGTCAGAGCGAATCGACCTACTGACCTATTTTCTAGCTGTCTCCGCGTGTTCACCTGTAAGTCACCATTTAACATGATTTTTCAAATCCACGTGAACATTAGATTATGATTAATTTTTATTTTTCATTATATATTTCCGTGTATTTTTTTTGCTCATTTTTCATTTTCGTTTTTTTTAAACGAGATTTTTTTTCATATAAAAAGAATGTATAAAATTATATATATGTATATCTTATCGAAAGAATATACAAGTTTGGATTTGCATTACGATATAAAATCACTGATAAGGCACATGCGTGCATGACCTATCGCTATATAGAATAATGGTTCAATACGCAATTGGACCAAAAAATCAATTTTTATTAACATTATTATAATTTTCCTCTTTTAAGAATTAATTTTCTTTTTTTTCTTTCCCTTTCTTTTTTTTTACCTTCCATTCGACGTTTTTCTTTTTCTTTTTTGGCATTTAGTAATTTTTTATTCATCTCTGCTTATTCATTAAAAAAAAAATACTTTGATATTTGCTTTTTTCTTATAAAATGTCCATTTAATTGAATGAGCAAGATTTTCAATTTTATTTTTTTTTCAAAAAATGTTATTTTGCATTTAAATCTGAAAGTAGGTCAATTAAAAGTGTAAAAGGCTTGAAAAAGTTTTTGCGCTTTCGATTTTACCTTCGAAAATTGTCAAGTTTGAGGTTTAAAAATTTGAGTTGGTAGAGGAAAAAAAAATTTGGAAAAAATAAAAAGCGAGAGAATTTATTATTTATTAAATAATTATTAATATTTTTATAATAAATAATATAATAATAATTTTAATAATTATTAATATAATAATAATTTTTTGATATTTATTATTCAAATAAATATTGTTAATAAAATATAAAAAATATAAAATAATAATATTAAATAAAATTATTAATATCGATGTAATTATATAATTATAATAATAATTTTATATATTTAAAAAAAAGAAAGTAATTCGATATAATTAGAATTATAATTTAAAAAAGAATAGAATTTGATTATTTTCATTGAAATATTTTTTGCAAATTATTTTTTTTATTTCTTTGAATCAGGGCTGCAATTTTCAAATAAATTTTTATTTGATTTGAACAGAAAAATTTACTTTGCGTTAAATAAAATTTTATTTATGCTAAGTAATTCTTTTTATTTCTGCTAAATAATTCTTTTTATTTCTGCTAAATAATTCTTTTTATTTTAAACAAATAAAAATTAAATAAAAAATAACAAATAAAAATTATTTAATTCAAATAAATTTTATTTATCCCAAATAAACGCAATGGAAAAAAAAATTTATTTGATTCAAATACTCGATTACTTGACAAATGTTCATTTGTATCAAATAATTATTAATTGAGTCAATTAAATTGTATTTTTATTTCAAATACAGAAAAATTATTATTGGTTCAAATACAATTTATTTAATTCAATAAAAAATTATTTGGTTCAAGTAAATATTTATTTGATAATTGTCAAGTAATCGAGTATTTGAATGAAATAATTTTTTTTTTTTTTAATTTAAAAAAGTTTCTCTTTGTGTAAAAGTAGATAAGATTTTAATTCCAATATAATTATTAGCAGCAGAATTAAAAAAAAGAAAACCTTTTTTTGAAAAAAAAAATTACCTCTCAATGGAAAAATTTTCGTTTGTTAATAATTCATTGGCCCATTTGTAAAAATACCCGAAAAAATATAAAATCCTACTTTTCCTATGTTCTATATTTATATTTTCTTTTGTTTTCATTTTGCTGAAAGAAAAAGAAAAAAAAATGCAAGTGCACTTGAATTTTTCTTGCAGCAAAATACCATATATATATTGTGTTTGTGCAATGCAAGAAAGGAATTGTTGAGTAGAACTGTAAATTAAAAAGAGAGAGAGAGAGAGATAACTAAAGAATGATTTGTAATCCATTCAGGTTACGGGAAGACACACAAAGACGCTGCAAGTGTTCGTACGACGCATCCAATACCAGCAGCATGTGGATTGTATTACTTTGAGGTGAAGATTGTGAGCAAAGGCCGTGACGGTTATATGGGAATAGGCCTCTCAGCACATGGTGTTAATGTTAATCGACTCCCAGGTTGGGATAAACATTCTTATGGTTATCACGGTGACGACGGGAACAGTTTTTGCGCCTCGGGCACAGGCCAACCATATGGGCCTACATTTACAACTGGTGACGTTATTGGATGTGGTGTCAATCTTGTTGACAACACTGCTTTTTACACCAAGAACGGACACCATCTCGGCATTGCATTCACAGATTTACCCGTAAGATGATGATAATGATGATAATATAACCAATTTATCCTCGCAAGATTTTCTCAACCGAAGATGCTGTAAATTATAATCAAAATAATCAGATTTTGATTTTATTACATAAAAAAAAAAAAAAAATTATAAAATTTTCGGTGATAGAAAATTTGGCCTAAACATTTAAATAAATTTAAAGTAATTATAGTCCAAAAAAAATTAATTTTTAAATCAATTAGAATTTTTAATTTCAAGAATTTTATTTGGTATATTTTTTTTGTCGAATTTTCATTAAAATTTGACAAAATTTATTTTGAAACGAATTTTTACTTTACGGAATTTTTTTTTTTTTTGGTAATTTTTATTTGGTAGAATTTTTATTTTACAAAATTTCTCTCTTTACACAATTTTTTTTATTTAAAAGAATTATATAATTTAATCGAATTTGTAATTTAGCGAAATTCTCAATGAAGAGAAAATTTAATTTTAATTTTTAGTGATGTGAATTTTTAAATTTGCAAATTTTTAAATGTCCAAATTTTGAATTCAGTGAATTTTCAATTTTTTCGAATTTTTATTTACACAAATTATTATTGGATATAATTGTAAAAAACAACGAATATTTATTTTTACAAATTTGCAAACGACTATAAAATCAATAGAAAAATTTCAATGCGATTTTTAAAATTTTACCAGAAAATTGTCAAGAGAAAATTGTGGTTGGTTTTTTGAAAATAGCGCCGAAATTTTTTTTTGTCGGATTTTTTTTCTTGTTTGGACATTTGCAATTTTGGATGAATGAAAATTTTGTAGAATTCTATTAAATAAAAATTTGTGTAATTAAAAATTTGGACAAATTAAAATTCGGTAAAATTTGGAAATTCTAGTATTGAAAAATTCGAAGCACTTAAAATTAATGAGAATTCTGCTAAATTAAAATTCGGTTAAATTAGAATTTTTTTTAAATAAAAAGTTGTGTAAAGAGAAAAATTTTTAAAATAAAAATTCTACCAAAGAAAAATTATCTAAAAATTCTTTAAAGTAAAAATTTGCTAAAAAAAATAAATTCTGTTAAAGGAAAATTCGAGAAAACAAATTCAATAAAATTTTTTAAATTGAAAATTCTAATTATTTTTATGGAATAATCATGTTTTTATGGAATAATCACCATAAATTTATCATAAAAATCAAGAATTAAAATTTTTATTTTAAAGAATTTTATTAGATATAAAATTATTTTTTAGACGAATTTTTATTATTTAAATTATAGAATTTCTCTTAATACGAATTTTTACTTAACAAAATATTTAGGTACTGAAATTTTTTTTTTTTTTACAAAATTGTTTATTTTACCGAATTTTTAATTAGTAACTTTTTATTTAAAAAAAATTCTAATTTAACCAAATTCAGTAGAATTTAAATTTTGAAATTTAAAAAATTCGAATAAAATAAAATTCTATTGAATGAAAATTCTGCTAAATTAATTAATTAATATTCGGTTAAATTCGAATTTTTAATTTTATTTTTGGAAAAAAATTAAAAAATTTTCAAAATCCAGACGATTGCTTAAAAAAAAATCAGCAATTAAAAATAATTGAAATTATGAAAGAAGTTCAAATTTTAATTCTTTCAGAATTTCGAGTTTTATGTGAAAAATTATCAACAAAATTTTTGTTTATTAATTTTTTAAATTTACATAACAATAAACAACACTAATTTCGTTGTTGGGTTGAAATTTTTTCGGTCCGTTATCTTAAATGAAAATTTTCTAAATTAGAATTCGTTGAAATAAAAATTCGTTTCAATATAAATTTTGATATAAAAATTATTCTTTTATAAAAATTATTATTATTATTATTATTATTATTATTGTTTTATAAAAATTATTATTATTATTATTATTATTATTATTATTGTTTTATAAAAATTATTATTATTATTATCATTATTATTCTTTTCTATAAAAGTATTTGTTTTAAATTTTTATTGAAACGAATATTATATTTACAAGAAATATTTGCTGTTTAATTTATTTTAAATTTGTAAAAAAAAAAAATTGATAATATTTTCTTTTTGCAGCCAAATCTTTATCCAACAGTTGGACTACAAACGCCAGGCGAAGTGGTTGATGCAAATTTTGGCCAACAACCATTTGTTTTTGATATTGGTGATATGATGAATGAACTTCGAGTTCGAACGAGATTACAGATTATTAATTATCCCACACCAGATCATGGCCAAGGACACTGGCAAGCAGTTCTTCACAAGTATACAATTTTTCTTCTTTAATTTAATTTGGGGAATAATTTTTTTTTTCTTTTTTTAATGATAAATACGGGTTTTATTTTTTTTTTATATTTTTAAATATCGAATTAATTTTTTTTTTCAGAATGGTGTCTACGTACCTTGTTCATCATGGATATTGCGCAACAGCCGAAGCTTTTGCCAGCAGTACAGGACAAGTGTTCGAAGAGGATTTAAATTCGATAAAAAATAGACAAAGTGAGTTTGAAAAATTTATTTTCTAGAAACAATTTATTATTTTAAAAAAAAATTCTATAAATTATATTGATTTAGTTCAGCTAATGAAATTAATTTATAAAAATTATTTTTATTTAAAAATACGGTCTTAAATTTAAAAAAAGAAGGAAAATAAATTCAGCGAATTGTTTTTTTTTTTTAGAAATTTTAAAATTGGTCCTGGCGGGACGAATGGGCGAGGCGATAGAATTAACAAGTCGATTATACCCGGGCCTGCTGGAACGGGACCCAAATCTTTTATTTGCGCTCAAGTGTCGTCAATTTGTTGAAATGGTAAATGGAAGTGATTCGGAAGTTTATTTGAGTAACAGCGAAAACCAAACGAGCGTCATACAATCCACCAAAGCCTATACAAAATCTTCGACGAACGGCAACGTTGAGGATATGAATCTTAATAATGCCATTAATGGTGCTCCCGAGCAACAACAATTTATTAATGGCCAAATTGAAGACGACGTTGAAATGGAGGAGAATACCGTTATAAACGGTGTGAAAAACACCAATGGCTATCAAAATGGGAACCAAAATAATACAAATGGCTACAAATGTCAAAATGGCGAGGACGTCGATATGGGTAATTCGTATTCATTTATTTAATTAACTAGCAATATTAAACGCGCGCAAGCGCGCCAAATTGAGTATTTCATTATTTGTTATAGAGAAATTAAAAATTAATATTATCAATAATTATTTAAATTTATTAGAATATTATTCCATATTAAATGATAAAAATAAAAATTATATGTTTATAGGCCTCAGATTATTAATTATCAAATTATTAAATTTTAAATTCAAAGTCTTTTAAAATTCAATTATTTTCCAAATTTTCAATTTAAAATCAAATGAAATTCAATTATTACCCAAAATTTCCATTCAAAATCAAGTAAAATTCACTTATTTTCCAAATTTTCAATTTAAATTCAAATAAAATAAAATTATTTTCTAAAATTTCATTTCAAAATTAATTATCAAAAATCAACTAAAATTGAATTATTATTTAAAATTGTAATTGAAATTTAATTATTTTCCAAAATTTCAAATCAAAATCCAAGACAATTCAATTATTTTCCAAATTTTTAATTCAAAATCTTTTAAAATTCAATTATTTTCCAAATTTTCAATTTAAAATCACATAAAATTCAATTATTATCCGAAATTTTAATTTAAAATCAACTAAAATTCAAATATTTTCCAAATTTATCTATTGAAAATTAACAAAAATTCAATTATTTTCCAAAATCAACTAAAATTCACTTATTTTCCAAATTTTCAATTTAAATTCAAATAAAATAAAATTATTTTCTAAAATTTCATTTCAAAATTAATGATCAAAAATCAACTAAAATTGAATTATTATTTAAAATTGTAATTGAAATTTAATTATTTTCCAAAATTTCAATTCAAAATCCAAGAGAATTCAATTATTTTCCAAATTTTTAATTCAAAATCTTTTAAAATTCAATTATTTTCCAAATTTTCAATTTAAAATCACATAAAATTCAATTATTATCCGAAATTTTAATTTAAAATCAACTAAAATTCAAATATTTTCCATATTTATCTATTGAAAATTAACAAAAATTCAATTATTTTCCAAAATTTCAATTCCAAAATCAACTAAAATTCAATTATTTCCCAAAATTTTAATTCAAAATCAAAGAAAATTCAATTACTTTCCAAATTTTTAATTCAAAATCTTTTAAAATTCAATTATTTTCGTAGTTTTCAATTTAAAATGAAATAAAATTCTTCAATTATTTTCTAAAATTTCTATTCAAAATTAATTATCCAAATTTTCAATAAAAAATGAACTTAAATTAAATTATTATTCAAAATTTCAATTAAAATTCAATTATTTCCCAAAATTTTAATTCAAAATCAAAGAAAATTCAATTATTTTCAAAATTTTCAATTCAAAATCAACTAAAATTCAATTATTTTCTAAATTTAAAATCAAATAAAATTTAATTATTTTCTAAAATTTCAATTTAAAATTAAGTATTAAAATTTTCAATAAAAAATCAACTAAAAATGAATTATTATCCAAAATTTTAATTGAAATTTAATTATTTTCCGAAATTTCAAATCAAAATTAAAGAAAATTTAATTATTCTAAAAAATTTGAATTCAAAATTAATTGAATTTTCAATAATTTGAATTTAAAAGCATTTAAAATTTAATTATTTCTAAAATTTTCCATCGAAAATTTTTTGAAATTTAATAATTTCAATTATAACTCTAAGGGAATTCAATTATTTTTAAATATTTTTATAATATTCTTTGAAAATTCAACTATCTGAAACCATTTTTCAATTAAAAATGCTTATCAAATTATTGTATTTTGTCTGTAATTTCTAATAAATTTTTTAGTGAAATCATATAAAATTTTAATTAAAATCACTTGAAGTTCAATTAATTTCTAAAATCTCAATTTTAAATCTTTTGAAAATTCAATTAAATTTAAAAAATGTTTTTCAAAAAATTTTTTGATAAATTATTTTTAGTTCTGTAAAATTTTATTATTGTTTGAAAATTAACAATATCTTTTGAAATTTAATTATTTCTAAAATTTTCAAGTTTAATTTGACACAAATTTGACACGTCATAAGATTACTATTCAAAAAACACGTGAAATCATAAAAGACCAACTTCAAGTTAGGACAGAAGGACAGACCAAGCATTTTATTATTATATAATTTTATTTCTTTCGATTTATTTATTTAATTTAGTTTAGTTTTTTAATTTAATTAAATTAGCTAATGATTTTTTTTTTTTTTTCTTTAGAAATCGATACGACAAATCACAATCAACAACAAAATGGAAATTGTGGAATGAATGTTGATTGTTCGACGGCTAAGAGCTCAAAGAAACAATTGTGCGGTGGTAATAAACAGGCTATTGAAAAAATGTTGGAATTTGGAAGACAATTGTACGCACAGTCGTTATTATTGAGGCAACAGCATGGCAAAAATGAGGCGAATAAGAAAATGATACAGGACGCCTTTAGTCTTCTTGCTTATTCAAATCCTTGGAATTCACCAGTTGGCTGGCAACTTGATCCACAACAGAGGGAAACAGTTTGTGCAAGGCTCAATTCTGCCATATTAGGTAAAAAAAATACATTTGGTTTGTAATTTTAAATTCTGCTAAATTGATTTTTCGAATAAAATTCTCCTTTTTTTTTACGTAGAATCGAGTAATTTGCCACGACGACCGCCATTAGAAGTCGCAGTATCACACGCCAGGGAGTTGGTACGTTTGATGTCGAATGCAGGACTTGGAGCATGCAGCTTTGCGGTTGTTGACAATATTATTCAATATTGACGGTGCCTCCCCCTGCTGCTGCCACGAGCGCCCCTTCAACCTGCCCGAGTGTGGTGAGTGCCCTCGTATTTAACTGGAAAAAAGTGCCTCACGATCGGTGGACCCGGCCAACAACGAACGATTTTTCATGCCGTCGGAGCGCTGTGATTCCTATTTAAAAAAAATGAAATGAAAGAAGAAAAACAAATAAATAAACAAAAAAACTACAAACATACAACAACAACAACCAAACAAACAAACAAAATACCGTGACCCGTTCGGCTTTTAATCGTGCACAATGTCCGCGTTAATCACTTTAACGTTTCAAAAAAACTACGTGTACGATTTCGGGAACACCGAACTGCAATATCACAAAAAAAAAAGAAATTTAATTTCGGTTCTTTGCCCCGCTTTTTCCGCCCAAAGGGCTGAATATTCTCACTTAGATATTGAAAAAAGAAAGAAAAAAAAGATTTAATGGCACAGGAAAAGAATATTGGATAATTGTTGAATAGAATAAAAAAAAAAAAAAAAATTGTCTAGGAAGAAAAAAAGAAGTTATGGAGATAAAATTTAAAAAATCTGCAATAATAAGATAATTTAGTATTTCGAATTGTCGATGTACGTAAAAAAAAAAAAAGTTGCTGTCTTTTTTTTTTTTTTGGAAATTAGATATATAAAATCGCCTTAGTTCTGCAATTTCGAGATCTCAAATTTTTATAACGTTCTCAATCTTTTTTTTAAAAATTTTTTTCGAAAAAAAAAAAACAGAACGAAAATGTGTGGAGCAAAATCCATTTGGCGGATTTTTTTCATCCAATATTCAGCTGGATTTGTGGAGAAAAAAAAAACTCGATCTCAAACACAATATGATACAAAAAAAAAAAAATCATGTTGATAAACGCTCTGACCTGCCAATCAAAAATCACACATTTTTTTTTTTTAAGTGATTTATTCTAAAAAGAAAAGAATTTTTTTGTTGAAAAAGTGGAAGAGAATAATTTGTTTTAAAAAAACAGAAAAATAACTGCTGCCCTCTACAACGAGCCATGTTCAATAATTAATAATCGACGATATTTCGCCGAGAAGGAAAAAAAAATTCTCTCATTCCCAATATCGCGCAATTTTTTTTTTTTTTTTTTTTTTCTTATTTTGAAGAGAAAAAAAAGATTATGTTTTTTCTTTCAATAGAATTTTTATTTAGGTAAGAGAATAATTCATTAATTTTTTTTTTTAAATTCAATTGATTTTAAAAGACAAATGAGAATTTTTTTTTTGGAAATTTTTTTTGGGGATAAAGAAAAAATTAAAATATAAAAAGGAGTAAAATCAAAATTTGTTGAAAACAAAGTCGAAATAGAATTTTTAAGAAAAGATTTTATTTACAATAAAGAATTTAAAAAATTTGAAAAAAATGTCTGAAAAAAATTTCAAAAAAGAAATAATGAAAATTTTTTTAATTTCAGTTTTAGAAACGCTTTGCAATGTTAAATGGTGGCGTTTATAAATTTTTTTTTATTCTCTACTATATTCGGATTTTTTTTTTTAATAAAATTGTTTAATTATTTTTAATCCAATATTGTTTTTTTTAGAGATTAAAAAAAAATTCGAGCAATTTGAATGACATACGTTTAGAAAGTTTAAAATAATAGAGAAAAATTTTCTAATTACATTATTAATATTTTAATTAGTTTTTAATTAATAAATTAGTTATTAAATATTTCTTCTTAATTTATTATTGACTTATTAATATTATTTAATTAATATTAAATATTATTAAATATTAATATTAATATATTAATATTAAATAACAATATTAATTATTAATATTAATTAATAATAATGAAAATTATTATCGATTAAAAATATTAATAATTATTATTATTATTATAAAATTGTCAATAATAATTTAATGAAAAAACAATTAAATTAGATTAATCAAATTGGATTAAAAATTTTCTACAATTGGTTTTTGGTAATTATGCAAAAATTTGGAATTTATCGTTTTTTTTTGTTTTTTGAAATAAGATTTAATTTTTAAAATTAATTGTTAAAATTGATTTAATATTAATATTATCAAAATTGGGGGAAAAAAAATTATTTTAACCTTGTTTCCGAATTGTTAAGATTTTTAGATTCTCAAGTTTGTCTTGAAAAAAATAATTTTCACTCAAGTTTTTTTAATTCGCAATTTAATTTTTTTTTTGGGATTAAGAGAACGCCATGCTCGTTTTTTTTTTTTTTTTGAAGACGAATGAGGTTTTATAATACGTTATTAATATCGAAATAAAATTATGAGAAAGAAAAAAAAAACTTAACTAAAGAACGATCTTGTACCCTATATTAAGTAATTGTTTTTTATATGCGACATAGTATATTATATTATATATTATTAAAGAAAAAAAAAAAAAAAAAAAATGATGGAAATCGTATGCAGCTAGAAGTAAGCGTGCGTTTAAATACAATAATTTACAATAATATTAGAAAAGAATACAAATTAAATAGGTTTATCAGAATCGAAAAAAAAAGTTTTATTTAGCGTTACAAAGATTTTTTTTTGGAGGAATTTTTTTGTTTGAAAATTTCGATTTTTTTGGGTATTCGAGGAAAAGGATAAATTTTTTTGGTTTTTTTGGGAAAATTGCGTCCGAATTTACACATAATATATATATATATAGATAAATATTGGCGAATGATTTTTTTTTGTGGTTTATCAATTTATATTGATTTGTTCTTCATTATCATTATCATCATTATCATCGTGTTTTCTTGTCACAAACAAATATACAAACATACAGACACACACAAACACAGATACATATTTAAAAAAAAAAAAAAAAAACATCTCTTGCCTTTTTCCAATTATCAGTGATTCTAGAATTTTTCCCTCCTCCTCCTCCTCCTACTCCTTGACTCAACATTTCTGAGATATTTCTCGTAACGCATATCTATGTAATAAATTATTATAATATATTGTAACGCGCCAATCTAACATAACATTAATTTTTTTCGTTTTTATTATCGCTGCTTACAGAAAATATATACAAACATTTATAATATTTGTTTAATATATGTTGTTCGCATTTAGTTTTTCATTGTTCCTGCCAAAGCACGTCCTGCTTCCTATTTATATATTTATAATGTCAAAATTTTCTGCGACAATTTTTTGTTTTTTTTTTTTTTTTTAATTTCTTTTCAGTGAGAAAAATTCTGTTTTTTTTTTTTATAAATGGTGGAAAATATTTTCTGTCGGTGATTTTTTTTTTATTTTATTAAAAATAAATAAAAAGGCTTTTTTATTTTTATTAAAATTACTGTAGAAAAATGTAAAATTTTTATTTTTAATGAAATTTTTCCTTATTTTAGTTTTAGTATTTTAATTAAAATAAATTAATTGATCATTTCTCACTGGGGGAAAAAAAATAGGGATCGAGATTTACAAGAAAAGGGAAAAATTTTAAATTCTAGATTGTGATGGAAAATTTCGAAAAATAATTGGCAAATGAATGATTGCAAAAAAAAAAAAAAAAAATAGCATGTATTACACTTAATTAGCCTCATTTTTTTTTTGCAGAGGACATTTTTTTTAAACGATTCATAACTGAAATTAAATAGAAAAAAAAAATTGTTTTTTTTTCTATTTATTTATTTCAAACATTATTATTATTAACTACTTAAAAAATTTACTATTATTATTTATTTATTCACTTTTTTTTTTATTTTAATATATTTATTTTAAAAAAGAAATATATTTAAAAATATTTTTTTTTATTCCTCTACAAAATTTCAGGCATGAATCGTTAATTACAAAAAGAATCATACATTTTTTTATTTTTGATAAATAAAAAAAAAAACAATGTTCGGCTTAGAGTACATAACATAAGACACAAATGCGCGAGCAGGAAGAGTAGCAAAAAAAAAAAGAATAATAATAATAATAATGCTCGCTGTTTGAAAAATTTTAGTCGGCTGCAAATTTTAATAAGTAGATTTTTTATAATCTCCAAAAAAAGCTTGTTCCATCGAGCGGTTTTTTCGAATTATAAATGTTACGTAGTTTATTAATTACTCGTGCCAAAGAATTCGGTACTGTCATCGTCTCTTCCCATTCACAATTTTTTAAACACACAAATAAATAATTAATTATTTTTTCAATTAAAAAAATAGAAAATAGAACTATTTTTTTTCTCAAACAGTTAAAATACTTTTTTTTATAATTATTTTTTATTTTCAAAAAAATAATTTTCTCTTAGAATTAATTTTTTATAAAATTTTAATTTTTCTCCTAATTAGTAATTAGAAATACAATTTTGAAATATAAAAATATTTTTAAAAATCAGCTTTTTGATAATAATTAGTAGTTTTTTCTAAAAAAAACAAATCGCAAAAAAAAATATTTTTTCAAAAATCATTTTTGTTTCAGATAACTTTGCATTTTTCTGAGGAATTCTGATTTCCTGTGATATTCGACCACTCAAGATTTTTCTCAAAAAAATCTCAAGTTATCAAAAAAAAAAAAAAAAAACAAAAAAGAAATTTCTTCATCCTGAAAATAAAAAAACGAAATAAAAATCAGATTCAAAAAAAAATTGGATATTTTTTTACCAAAAAAAAAATAAAATAAAATAAATGGGAGGTGACAATTGGTATCGAATCTGTGTCTCGATTAATTTGCAAAAAAAATTGTTTATCGTGACTGTGTGCGTCGTTAAACGGCTCATAGCGTGGTCCAAAAGTCGATTGAAACAAAAAAAAAACACAAACAAAAAAATAATACAAAAAAAAATCCTGTGCCCTTTTTTTCGGCGCGAAGGAAAAAAAAAACACACGTGATAAAAAGCCATAACGAACTAAACATAATAATAATTTCTTGTATGTGATATCTTTTAGCGTGTAGTAAAAAGAAAAAAAAAAAAAAAAAAAGTAAAAAAACGACGATTGACTAGACAATCCTAGAAGTTCTTAAGATATAAGCTCATGTTCTTCATTTTAAAAGGAAAAAAAAATTAATTATTATAATGATAATACTAATAATAATAATAATAATAATTATAATAATGGAATTTAAATCATGTCATTTACAAAAATTATCGAATTTAAATTTATTTCCAATGTTAATTATTAATTAATTAATAATATTAAATTAACTTTTCTCATTTTAATATTATTTTTATTTAAATAATTTTTTTTCGAAAATTTTTTCCAATTTTTAAATTTTTAATAGAAAAAGAAAAATTATTCTTGAGTCAAATTCCCCGTTGACCAGTTAATAATAAAAATTTCTAATTAAGAATATTTGCGATTTTTGGGGGAAAAGAGAGAAGAAAAAAAATTTTTTTCCCTTGCAACGAGAATTTTTTTTTTTTTTTGAAAAAAGCAAACCACCAAAAAAAAAGTGAAAGCAAAAAGAATATAACGCTTCAAAAAAAAAAAAGTAGACTTCTGGACTAAGCTATTGCCAACGGATATAACTATATATATTTAATTAATTAATTAATTATTAATTAATTATTAATTAATAAATAATTACACATATACAAATTTTTCAATACTCGAATGTTATTGTACAATAGTAGCCAATGTGTAAATATATATAAATGAGGTGTAAACATGATTTCTTCGACGAAGGTAATAACCATATATATATAGGTATATATATTTTTAATTATTATATATATATATAAAAAAAAAAAAAGAACAATTGTGAAACGCTTCGAACATTTTTCACGAAAAAATTTTTCTCTATTTTTTTTTCTTTCTTTAAAAAAACAAAAATATATAATAGGTATATTTCAAAATATAATCTGTGAAAAAATAATAGTGAAGTGATCGTTTTTTGAAAATTTCAACAAAAAAAATTGAAAAGAAAATTTTTTCTGCAAATCTATTCGATTTATATTTTAAAGAAAAAAACCGTGTGAAATTTTTAAACAAATATAAATATATATTATATATATATATATTAGGAGGAATTTCTATAGGATTCGTAAAATAAGTTTCGATATAGATATAATTTTCATTTCTCAAAAAAGATGCGATTGCACTTAATGAGAGTGTGTACATAAAACAAAAAGAAAAACAAAAAAAAAAACAAAAAAATAATTCTGTGTGAGGTATTAATAACGTCGATATAGTTGTTTAGAATGAAAAAAAAAAATAATATTAAAATCGATAGACCTTGTAGATGGTGTTTTACTAATTTATTTTTAATTTCTTTGTTTGCAAAATAATTTTTTATTTCTCGTAAGTATATGTTTTTTGAATTTTAATCATTTTTTGTTTAATTTCATTTTGTTTTAATTATTATTATTATTATTATTATTATTATTATTATTATTATTATTTTATTATTATTATTATTATTATTAATTTTTATTTTAATTAATTATTAATTAATTAAATTAAATTAATAATTAATAATTTTTAATTTTAAAAAAATTTTTGTTTTTAATTTTTTTTATTTATTATTATTTATTTATTATATTATATTTATTTATACCCCTTTTTTGTGTTTTGCAGTTTTTCTTATTTTTTTTTTTTTTTTGGGCGTGAGAAGAGGACGATTTTTTTTTTAAATTTTTGAAATAATTTTCTAAAAATTTCATGGACAAAACTTGTTGGATTATGGAATCTTTTTTTCTACATTAGAAGAAGAATTTTGTCCGAAAAATGGATCTTCGTTTCAAGGTAATTATTATCGGATTATTATTATTATTATTATTCACTATTTTATAATTTTTTTATTACCTCTTTTTTTATTTAGAATTTTTAATTTTTATTGTTAGTTATTGAAAATCAAATTATTGAAATTTAATTCAAATTTTTTTAATTTATTTATTTATTTATTGTATTTATTTTTTTTATTATTTAAAACTATTTTTTTTTTATTTTTTATCTAAAATTATATTTTTATTTGTATAAAAAATTGTTTTCTTTTTTTTTAAATAATATTTTTATAATTAAATTTTTTTTATTAATTATTATTTTATAATTATTATTTTCTTTCTTTTTTAAATAATATTTTTATAATTAAATTTTTTTATTAATTATTATTTTCTTCTTTTTTTTTACAGTAGTATTTTTATAATTAAATTTGTTTATTGTAATGATAATTATTATTAGTATCTAAATTTTTTTTCAGAATAATAATTTTATCATTAAATTTTTAATATTTTTATCTAAAATAATTTTTTTATTAAAAAAATTTCCTTTCTTTTTTTGAAGCAATATTTTTGTAATTTAATTTTTTTTTTGTATTCTATAATTATTATTTTTCTTAAATATTTTTTTAGAGTAATATTTTTAGAATTAAATTTTTTTTATTGTATTGGTAATTATTTTCTTAATTTAAAGTTTCTTTATAGCAAAGAATAATTTCAAAAAAAAAAAAAAAAAAAAAAGTTTTTCGTGCTATTTTAAATGCAATGAAATATATATATTTTTTTTAATGAAAATTATAAATACAAATCTAAGAACAGTTTGAATATATTATTTGGAATATTTACTAATTTAATCAATTTTTTTTTTCATTTTAATAATATTGAACTTCAGAAAAAGAAAAAGAAATAAAAGCGAAATTTTCGAATTTTGAAATTTAAAATCTTGTCGGTAAAGTAGTTTTCTTCTAGACTGTAAAAAGTTTCATGCGTGACCGATAGATGTCGGTGTAATGACAAAATGGCCACTTTATAACGCGATGAATCTGAGGAAATCTCAAATATTTGCACCAGCACACCAACAAAATTCTCTACAGCTGCACAGAGGACTATTCGTCATCTCGCATCCAAACATGAATATCATCAATCAAAAAAAACTTTTCTTCATCTCTCATCATATTCCATCGTACATCCGACTGGCTGAAATTAAATCTGATTTCTTTCCATCATCTTCACCACACCTATACTATATACAAGAGAGTGAGAAAGAGAGAGAGAGAGACCAAGTCTGAAAGGATCAATGAATGCGTGATTCACTCCCAAGATATCAACGGCACCGAGCATTTGCATATTTTAATAGCGACATAGAGCCCTAGCTTTTCCACATACACACACATATATATATACATATATATATTCGCATTGTCCAAAAAAGAGCGGTCCAGTGCGAATGGAAATCTCAATTGTTTCCAGGACAGCGAAATAGGTAAAGTATTTTTTTTTCTCTTTAATAAAATTATAATAAGAAATAAAAGAAATAAAAAGCAGTAAATTGATCACGTTTTTCGGTGGCGAGAAAAAATAAAATATTTTTTTAATCCGATTGTAAATTTATAGGTTATGTTTGCGTTTAATTTAAATTTAGCGATTGAAAGGTATTTTCTTATAGAAAGGAGATACAAATTACTGTAAAATAACAGAGAGGGTAAAAATTAATTTCTTTGGAGGTTAGAAAGAGGAGTTTCGGACTTTGCTGAGAATTTTGAATTAAATTCTTCGCAATATATAATATATTTGTAATTTTGCCGAGCAATTAATAACTTTTTTTTTTTTAAATTATAGGTTAAGTTACTTTTATATATTTTCCATAGCAAATTGAAATTATGAGAAATAAGTCAAAGACAAAAATAATTTTCTACTTTTTATGAATCAAATTGTTTCATAATTTTGAATTTCTACATTTTTTGTAAAAGAAAAAAAGTAATTTAACCTCGATAAAAAAAAAAAAAAAATTATGATTTTTTAATTTTTAACAAAAAATTTGTATCGGTACATAGAAAATCAAATATAAAAAAACAAAATTGGTAAAATTGACTCAATATTTTAATATTGCAACAAAATTTTTTATTTTTATTATCAAATATAAAAAAACAAAATTGGTAAAATTGACTCAATATTTTAATATTGCAACAACATTTTTTATTTTTATTTATTTTTTTCAGTTTATGATTTAATAATAACTTATTGAAGACTGGTAATGAAAAAAAACAGGGATTTTCGAAAGTTATGCAAAAAGTAACAATTCAATCATTTTCCTGATTATTGATGCGAAAAAAGAAGTCCAACGTGAGATTCATCAAATGGTGAGTTTTTTTTTTGTTTTTTTGTTTTTTTTTTGCTATGAAAACGATTTTTAAAACCAAAATTTTTTAATTCACTGTTTCTCGTATATTAAAAAAAATTTATTTCATTCAAATAATCGGTTACTTGACTATTATCAAATAAATATTTACTTGAACCAAATAATTTGAATTTTAATTACATAAATTGTATTATTAAACCAATAATTTCTGTATTTTTTAAACAAATATCATGTAATTGACTCAAATAATTTAATTATTTAATACAAATAAATATTTATTTAATAATAGTTAACTAAACGATTTATTTACATCTAATAAATTTTTTTTTCAGTATTTATCATATTAATAAATAATTCGGCGGGAATTTTCTGTAAAATTAAGATTCTTTTAAATTAAAATTCTGCAAAATTAATATTCTACAGAATAAAAATCTATACCAAATCGTAATTTTAAAAAAATTTCTTAATAGTTATAGTCTCATCGCTAGACTAAATTGTTTCTATGGTGTTAAAAGACCTTTTTCATTATTCCTCATTAGTCGTAAAGGAGTTTCGATATTTATCTTAACACGTTACTGAAAAAATCGAACAAAGTTTCGAAATTTTTCATAATATCTTATTTGAAAAAAAATCGAATACCTTTTCCCAATTTTTGGTTAGAAAAAAGTTGAAATGAGTTTCGAAATTTATCTTAACACGTTAATGAAAAAATCGAACACAATTTAAAAATTTTTCTTAACACTTTATTTGGAAAAAAATCAAAACAAATTTCGAAATTTTTCTACATTACTATTTCGAAAAATTTCTAATCTTTTCGACAAATAGTTTGCCAGTTTATATAAATTATAAAAAAAAATATATTATTTTTATAAATTCTCCCCTATCTGATTATTTATTTTCATGCTAAAATACGTCGAAAAAAAAAATTTAGTCTCATCAAAAAAGATGAAAATTGAGAAAAGCCGCATAAGTAAACAATTACCAATACTATAAAAAGTAATTTTTAACTATTTTACAATTTTTTTTTTACTATTTATTAATAATATAAAAAATTTTTTTTTTAAATTTAATTTCAATAAAAAATTGAAATGTTAAAAAATTAACTTACACTCAGAGAAATGGTATATTTGTCTCCGAGCCTACTAACTCATTTATTTGTTGCAAATATATTTTATTTTATTGAAATAAAAAATTTATTTGAGTCAAAGAAAAATTTATTTCTGACAAATAAAATTTTTATTTACGCCAAATAAATAAGTTAGTAGGCTCTGAGACAAATATGCGTTTATTTAATTTAAATATATTTTATTTGGTTCAAATAAATCATTTCTCTGGGTGTAATAAGAAAAATATTAGAGAAATTAAAAATTGCCATAAATTTTTGAAAAACGAATGTTTTTGGCTAAAATTTGAAATTGAGACCTATTTTATGTGCTATTAGCGGAAAAAAATAAAAAATTGCAAAAATAAGCAAAAAAAAATTTTTTTTTCAATGCATATATGTATATTATGCATGTGAATTAAAAATTTGAAGAAAAACTAAATAATTTATTAAAGAAAATGAAAATTTTGTGGTGTCGGTCGTTCTTACACTTAATATAATAAGGATATAGCCATTCTAGCTGCTTATTGTTAAATACGTCCCGTTAATGATTAAATAAATTAAATTAAAGAAAATTGATACCCTCTTAACATAAATTTCTTAGGGTTGTTTCCTCGGTCCCTCCCCTTAAATAAAAATTTTCAAAGATGATGACACTCATTATCGAAACGGCAATATCGTTATTAGAAAAAAAAAAAAAATACATATCCAATTTCGTCATTATGATAAAAATCCGGAGTAGTTTTTTTTTCTAGCGTGACTAGCGCACCCTCGTGTAAAACAAGATATATTGTAAAATTGTATTGCAAGTATAATACACCTTTACAATATGCCACTATACTCTAAATGTTAATAACGTCAGGAAATTGAGGGAAAAACTAAAAGAGAGAGGGGGGTGGGGGGTTGTAAATTCTAAATCTACCCATGTTAGTATATTTTTCTTGTCAATTTTTTTCAAAATAGAAAAAATTCATGAATTTTGATGCACATTTAAAGAAAAGGGGAAAAAAAATTAAAGAACCCGGCGCCGTGACGCCCGCCACCGGCAAATCGCCTAGCAAGCAGCGACAGGAACGTCGAGGCATGCAACGAGGAGGAACTTGTGGTGGTTCCCGTCGTTCGTATATACTCTCTTTTCCTTCTCGTCGATCGATGAGCGCCTGGACGTTGGCGTTGACGGCGTCGGGCGGGGCGAGAGGGCGCTTTTGTCGTCAGTTCGCCAGTGCGCGTTCGACTTGTCGCTCCTGTCAAAAGTCGCCGAGTCTCCGCGTAGCGCGGTTATTGTATCATTTTTCCTTGATTTTCAAAATTAAAAAAGAAAAAAAAAGAAAAAAGGAAATCACTTAAAAAGGTACTTTTCATCCCCATTCGGGGGGTAAATATAGAAAAAAAAAAAAAAAATTCGCGCCACACTCGTATGGCGCTAAAAATCGCGAGTGTTCCTGGTGAAAGGTGGCAGCAATTCATCGTCTTTAGAACGTGATCGCTCTCCCCCCCCAAGGGGTAAATTTTCATTGCCCCCCTTCGATTTAAACCCCCCCCCCATACCCCTTTGAAGAAAAATCCAATGGGTGACGGAAAATATCAGTGACGGAAAGTGTTTTTTTTTTTTAAATAGAGGTAAATAGGACATCCCCCAAATTTATTAGAAAAAAAGTGAAATATTTAGTTTTATAAATTGAAGAGATCGCGCCGATTACTGTGGTACCTAGCAGACGCTGTTTTTGGGGTGTTTTCCAATGTAAGAGACTAAGAGTTTTTCGGAAAATTTAAAAAAAAAGTATGATTTTGTTGAGCATTGAATTTTCCCCTACCCCTTGTTCGAGCGCCCCTCCCACAGCATCATCTCTGTCTCTCCTTACCTCTCTGTCTCACTTACGGGAGTCTTCTCTTTCTCTCTTCTCAGTTCGCCCCTGGACCAAACGCAGATTGCAGAACCTTCTCTCTCGCTCGCTCGCTCTTTTTTTTCTATCCCTCTCTCGGCGATATCCGAGACCCTTGTCTTCGGATGGCCCCCCGGCACAAAGTACACACGTGCAAAGGGATTCTGGTGATATAGGCGACACGAGCAGAGAGAAGACCCCCAAAGTGCAAGTTAGAGTTTTTCCTGTTGCCTTGGTTATGTTTATATTTTCTAGCCCCTAGCTTCTACTATATACACACATACATACATACACACATAAAAGGGGAGGCTCTCTCACGGTGTGCTGCCTATGCTGTGCGCAACGTATTTCGGAATTAGAATCGATTCTCGTGAGCAGGAGAGACTTGCTGGAGAGAGGCATCGTTTGTTAAATTCGGCCCCGGAGTTTACTAATCACATAGATATATATGTGTGTGTAATACAGTTATTGACACTTTGGTAGCTAATTTTAGAGACGAGAAAAGAGATAATTAAGCTATTCATTTCTATTAATTTTGCATATGTGTGAAATTCTCTCGGCCCCCTCGAGGTCATTCTCGATAAAGGCAATATATATATATATAAACTGTATACTCTCGACGAAACCGGGAGTATATAGGAAATTGAAAAATTGAACCAATCAATAGATTGGGTGGTTTCCGATATGGTGGCTTTTTCGAAATAAATTCTTTTTCTCACCACCCTTTTTTTGTCTCTAGTGTAGTACTGTCGTTTTTTTACTGTAGTGAGTCAGCGGCTTTTCTTTTTTTTTAATCCTAAATTGGCACTTTTAAAGATATTTTTGGGGATAAAAATTAGTTAACTAAAAAATGTTAGTAAAATTATTTACGTTAGATTTCGTTTTTTTGTTGTAAATTGTGGATGATTGTTAACTTTTATTGAGTATTGTTGATACTAGTTGGTAAATTGAAGATATTTCTAAATTTTATTTTTAGTTAAATTTTACTATTTTATTTAATAATATTTTTACCTATTTTTAGTAAAATGTTACTATTTAATTTAGCTTCCTTTTTTTTACTATGTTTTAATAAAAAAAAACCACTAAAAATTGGTAGAAATTTTCACTAATTTTTAGTAAAATATTACTATTTGCTCTCTAAATCTGAATTAGTAAAAATGTTTACTAATTTGAATTAGTGACTCACTTTTTGCTTCTGAATTAGTAAAATTTTACTAATTATTAAGTAACATTTACTAAAAATTAGTAAAATTTAACTCTATAGCAAAAAGTGAGTCACTAATTCAAATTAGTAAACATTTTTACTAATTCAGATTTAGAGAGTAATTTGAATTAGTGACTCACTTTTTGCTTCTAAATTAGTACAATTTTACTAATTGTTAGTAAAAGTTATTAATAATTAGTAAAATTTTACTAATTCAGAAGCAAAAAGTGAGTTACTAATTCAAATTAGTAAACATTTTTACTAATTCAGATTTAGAGAGTGATTTAGTATTATAATTATTTTAAATATTAGTGGAAAGTTACTAAAGATTAATAGAAATTTTCAACAAATTTTTAGTAAAATATTACTATTTGATATAGTATTATTATTTTTTTTTTTTACTAAAGTTTTAGTGAAAAATAACTAAAATTTAGTAGAAATTTTCATCTATTTGTAGTAAAATATTACTATTTGATTTAGTACCTATTTTTTTTAGACGAATTTTCACTATTTCAAATTTAAAGAGTAAAATATATTTGAAATAAAATTAAAATAATTAATAAATTTTATTTAAAAAAAAAAATTAGGAAAAATTAACTGAAAAATACGTATTTAGTTTGTGTGACAGTGCTGCCACTATGTGGTGAAAAATAAATATCGGCTAATTTAACTGGAATGGTTGGCCAATCTTTCTATATAAAAAACAAAAGATTGGAAAATTAAAACAATTTTTTTCTTTGATAATAAATTGACCATTAATTTATTGTTATTTGAGGAAAATTAGGGCGAAACTTTCTTTTTTTTAGTTTAAAAGAGAGGACGAAGAAAAGTAGTGAAATTTTAAACAATTAAAATTTACATTGTTCTGATTCAAAATTATTTTTGTACCTGTACTGCCCTGTAAAACTGAAATACCGTAACTGGTTTTTTTTTAGGTTATGTTACTCATTTCTGTTCTTTTAAAAAAATAGAAATTAAAATTACGGAAAATTTGATCCATGGAAGGTAGAAATAATTATTTCTATCAAAATCAAATACAATTTTCTCTATTTTTAAAAAGAAAAAGAATGAGTAACATAACCTAAAAAAAACCAGTTACGGTATTTCAGTTTTGCACGTCAGTACAGTACTAAAAATGTAACTTATTTAAATTAGTGACTTACTTTTTGCTTTTGAATCAGTTAAATTTTATTAATATACAATTTTTTTTCTACTATAAATTTTTACCGATTCAAAAGCAAAAACTGAGTTATATATTAAATTCATGTTAAAAAAGTATATATATATATTAAGAATTTATGCTAAAAATAGAAGCAAATAAAAAATCGACTTTTTCGTGTCATTATATTCTAATTTGAAACATTAAACGTTCTTTTCCCTTCTTTTCTTCTGAATCATTTCGCGTATATAGTGAAATTTAAAAATAGCTCACAATGGTCCTCTGATAATACCTTTTCGGCTTTATATATTTGGAACAATCGAATCAACTGTGGAAAATTTACGAATGAATACAATCAATAATCTCTTCTTATAAGTGAAGATTTCGTCTACGAAATAATCTTGGGTTTGGATTTAGGTTCCCAAATCTTAAATATATATATATGGATTAGCATTTGAGAATTTAAGGATTTGAAACCAATCAATAGTTCGATAAGGCGGCTGAGTCAGGTTATTTGGGATTTAGGACGAAAATTTTCAGCTCATTTGAAATTTGCTCGTGAGTCAAATTTTTATATTTATCACTGTGGAACATTATTTTAACATTTTCAATCTGTTTTGAAAACTCATTTTGTTTAATTAGAATTGTTCGTTATTTGAGAATTTAGTTTAGATTCTTATTTTGTTGTTTTCTTCATGTTTAGAAATTTTTTTTTCTATTTGATTTTGCAAGAGACAAAAAGGGAAATCGATTGGTTATATATATATATATATATATAAAGAAAGAGAGTAACTTTAAATCCCGAGAAACAAACTTTTATTGAACCTGTTCAGCCGTCTACATTTTCTTATACTCCCCCGATCTTTATCTCCAAGGTCTTGCAGGTGAAAAGTTCACTGTTTGATCCAGATCTTCACCTCGAATCTAAAACTAAACTTTTCGTTGTGCGAGAATGAGGGATTTGATAAGGATTTTGTTTTTGTTTTTCTGTAAATATTTACTTATTTTTCGTAAATCAATGTCAATTGTTTGAAATTTCGATTTTAAAAATCAGTTTTAAATATGAAAATTAACATTTTTCGTTTAGAAGAAAAAAAACATACTAATGAGGAATTATTATAAAAGGCTGCATGTTAACTTAACCTCAATATACTTCAGCTTAACCTCAATGAAGGATCACGCGACACCTTTTTTTTTATTGCCCAGTAGCCATCTTGCAAACTTAAAAGTTAGTTTTTATATACCAACTTGCAAAGTAGATGCAAGTTTCGACTTCAAATTCCAAGTAAAAATTCTTTTTCTCAAGAGAGAGTTGAGTATATGTATATGTATATATATATATATATATATATATATATATATTTATATGTATACACATACATATGGGATGCAATAATGCCTCCCACTGTCCCTCTTTTGTTTCATTTTCTCGAGGACTTTGTGTAATGTAGAGTGAAACAAAAGGAGGACAACAAAAGAAGGCGTTTACTGCAATGTAACTGAATAGAAGACACTTATGGTTATACAACATTAGCGATTCTCGTCATTATCATCATTAAAATGTAACTCTCATATATATATAGTTTTTCTATTTTGTCTATATATATTGACATTTTTTAGGAATTTAATTTTTCGATTTACTTTTTATTTTTAAATTATATATATAATATTGATTTATTCGAGCAGATGGTGTCTTTAAGAGAGAAAGAGAGATAAGCGTTTTAACGAATTTAATGGTTATATGACAAATATTGATCGTCTATAGGTGAATATTTGAATTTATATGTAATTTCCTCGATTTGTATGATAAAACGATCGTTTGTTTTATTATTTGAGTTTGTTGATAATTTTTAAGTGTTTTTTTTTTTCTTATCGCCACTTGTGTTTTATGTGGGTGTTTGTGTACGGAAGTTGTTCTCTTGACATTATTTATTTAAATGAATCTTTGAGAAAAAAAATTTTTGAAAAAAATTCAAGCATTTGTTTTTAATAGAAGATAAAATTAAAGTAAAATTTAGGGTATTTTTGGTAATACAAAAGATAGAACAATCTTTTAACGTTAGATTTTGAAATTACAATCAAGGATTAGTAAATTCTGATGCTTGATCCCAAAAGGTTAAAAAATTGTTTTATCTTTTCTGTTACCAAAAATACCGTAGGAAAAATTTCTTCCGAACACTGAAGAAAGTTTTCGGTTTTTCTAACACAACGTTTGGTTGGTATTAAAACAAAAAATTTTCTGTTCCGTCAAGAAATAAATTTTTAAATACCAACAAAACGTTTTGTTATCAAAGCCAAACCCTTTTTTTCGAAAGATGTTGGAATTAGAAAAATCATATTCTGCAAAACTGTTTTTTATCGAGTACAGTATTTTTTTTTTCGAAAGTATTTTCTTGCAAACATTGAAATTCTCGGAGAGTTGTCTATTGGAGGAACTATTTTAGAATATTGAAACTTGCTTGTGAGGGTAATTTTCGAATGTCCTTTGGGGGGTATTAGGGAGAGAGGCAATATAAGATGTTAAGTTAGCCCGCGGGAAACAATGAATGACTTTGGAGGTGAAGGTTCTTTCTCTAGGGTAACAATATTACTGTATATATATATTGAAGAGTCAGAATATTGGGCATGATGCCAACTCGAGCATGCGTTCATTTCAAGGAGACTTCTTTTTTTCCCCTATCACGGATCTTTATAGACAAGTATTAGGAGGTATAAAGTCTCTTTTATAGAATTCCTCTCTGTCGTCAAATCTAAATTGTAATGCCGTGCGTTGAAAAAAAACTCCGGAATCAGATATTTTAATCATTTTTTACAAAAAAATTCAAGCAATTTACTTAAAGAAAAATTTATAAAAGTTTAAAAGTTAAAATAATTGTTGAGACGGATCGAAGAGGAGATATTATCGCGGTTTTAAAATTCTTGGAATTTTTTTTCACACCCCTTGGATAATTAAGTGTCTCTCTCTCTCTCTTTTTTTTCTCTTTGTATAATTTGAGATTCATGTTTGTGGCGAAAAATTCAAATTACGTCGCATTTAATATTGTGAAGAGGGATAATTTTTTTTTTTTTTGAAACTGCGCGTGAATATTATTATCATGATGATCCTAATCATGAAAAATATATGGTTATTTTCGTTTCGTTTTAAAATATATATGCTTATCTAGACAAAAGGTCATATAAGGTCGCCATTCAACCCCCCCTTGGGATAGAAAGTTTTCCCTCTTCTTTATTTGCGAATTGCGTGCTTCAGTGCTCTATGAACAAAAACTGTTTCCCCGAGGCATTAGCACGTTTCCGGCGACATGGTGATATGGACTTTTAATAGTTATAATTAGGAAACCTAAAACCTTACCGATAAGAAGCATGCAAAATTCAGCAGATTTTTCGGAAATTACCTCATCAATATTGAATTGCATTTTTTAGGGATTAAGTGAATTTGTGAAAAAAGGTTTTTTTTAAAAGACCAACAGTTTTTGTTTTTTTGTATATTGAAGAAGAGCAACAACAGGTTGTTGTTGTTGTATTAGATTCAAAAGATATACTGGCTGAGAGTAGACCAATTCGCCTGGAGAGATACTCTCTCTCTTGGCTCAGTTCGTTGTTTCCGGTTGGGAATGATCCAATGTTTCGGTTATCGTTGGCAAATTCTATTTGGATTGTCTCCTCTTTGGATTTTATTTTTACTAAAAAATTGTCATTCAGAATTCATTCTTTTTTTTGCCCCCTTTCACTGTTTTGGAAGTGGATAATTCTCTTTATAATATATAGAAGATAGGAAAAAACTTTCCCCTTGGTTCTTTCTTTTTTTTTTCTTTTTCCTTTTGTTAATCTGCTAACTTCTTATTTTGACGAAATTTATTTTTACCTTTTCTTTCGTCCATCATTTCATTGTTCTAATCCCTTTTCTATATACTTTCTTTTTCCCCTATATGTTTTGGGGCTTCTTTTATATATTTCCTTTTCATTTGTTCTGTAATACTCAATTTTTTTTTATTGTCATTATATTTCAGAATAAAACTTATCAGTAACTATTGATTTGTCTCTAAGAGGAGAGAGAGGCTTTATTCTATTTTGAGATTTTCGGAAAAAAATTTTTTATTTTTATTTTATAAGGAACCATTCGAGTTTATTAAATATTATTTAAATTCCAAATTGAACTTATTCTTAATTCTTAATAATTCTTAATGAAAAGAAAACCAACATCTCTACTATTCCAGCAGTCGGTAAAGTCAATTCCTACTAAAAAAAATCGACTTAAATTTGAAAAAAATATTTGTGGCATCTAGCTTAGACCATTAATAACCGGATTATACAAAAATCTTTAAATTCTGACTTTAATTTTTCCAGAAACTTAAAATTTATTTTCTGTTGACTACCTCTTTTGTTTGATTTTGTACTATTTCATTTTCTTCTTCTTATAATACTAATAATAATAAAAATAATTTTTTATGTTTCAGTAAGTCTCGTGACCAAGGATTTAGTAGGCTGAAGAGAAGCAAGGGTGGCGGCGCTTGGGAAGTGTCGCGCGGTGGTACGCGCGGAGGTAGAAGAAAAAAGTCGGTGTCGAGCGTGCGTGCGTGCGCGCTCGCGCGCTCGAGCGTGACTACGTAGGTCGAGTGCGCGCTGCCCGCCGTGCCGGTAGCAGCGTGCCTGGTGCTCTGGTGTTCGTGGGTTACGTGATATTTTTTTTTGTGGATCTTCACGGATCCCTTTTATAAAAGGCGGGGGTGGCGTTTGTGAAGGCAACCTGTAGCAAGATGGGCTGTGCCATGTCCGCGGAAGAGCGGGCCGCTCTGGCCCGTAGCAAGCAAATCGAGAAAAATCTCAAGGAGGATGGCATTCAAGCTGCCAAGGACATTAAGCTCCTGCTACTTGGTAAGAAATTATTTTCATATTATATTTATTTAAAAAAAAAAGGTTTTCTTTGAAAATTTGAAAAGACAATTACTCTATTTTTACGTATAATGAAATACGTAACCATTTTAATGGTTAACAAAGGACCATTATTATCATCATCAACAATTCTTGCGTAAAATATTTTACCGAATGAAAGTGTATAGATTTCCCCAGTCGGTAATGACGAATTTTAGCTAAAAATTTTTGTTTGTAAATATAACTTTTTTCACGTTTTCTTTTGAGAGAAAAGAAATAAAAGGGGGGTTTCTTGAATGGGTGCTGAACGAATTGTCGATGGTCCATTTGAGGGACAAAAGATCGATTAACCTTTTGAGACTCAATAATTGCGAATAGCTATAGAAATAGGTGAGATTCGAAAATTCGATTTAAAAAAACTCGGCGTATTTAATTGAAATGAGAGAGAAATTGAACAAAAATTATTAAAATGAATCCGCCTATAGGGAAGATAAAGAATGTTTTTTTCGAATATTGAAACAAAATTAACTTCATGAAATAGATTTGTTAAGCTCTTGTTAAAATAAAATTTTAGATTTAGAGACAATAACATAACCTCAATATCGAAATAAAAATATTACAAAACGGATATCTAAAATTCAATATTTGTATTTCTTTCTTATATGAATTATTCAGAGTGAATAAGTGGAAATTTTTTTTTTTTTAGTGTTAAAACACGAATGAATATTGGATATAAGGAAAATGTATATGATTTAAATATCTAGATGGCTAGGCTTTTTATTTATTCATTTTATCAAAAATCTTGTTACAAGTTTCATAAAGTAAAATGACCTGTGAGCTTATTAACTTAAAAATTTCCATTTCATATATGAACACTATAATTTTACTTAACTCTATGTAATAGTTGAATTTTTACCATGTGAAGTTAGTAAGCGTTATATTACCCCTGATTAGAATCATTTTTTATTCATTTAATGAGAGAAAGAAAAAAAACGATTCTATACACTGATTTCTGTGACATACTTTATGTAATTATTATTCAACTAGACTTTATTCTAGGGCAAGAATCTCGCTCTCATATATTATATATATATATATATTGCCACGGAATGAAACAGCAATATAATTTGTCGTGTCGAGTTTATTATTTTAAACGAATTTTTTTAAAATGTAATTTTCTTTACTAGTGATATATATATATATATATATATATATACACTTGAGTCACGTGACTTTCGCAAATAGTATACATATACGAAAGCCTTCTCTCTCGACTATTTTTTCGAGATTCTATTTTCGTTTGAACACACCAGCTGTATTCAGTCTCGATCGAATACATTGCATTTCTGTCTGCTCCAGAATATTGAATTTACCAATTCCAGGAAAAATTCAATTCAAATTTCCACTCACTTTTTTTCTGTTATTTCTTTTTTCTTTCCTTTCGCACATATATATGTGTATACTCATCTTATTATTTTTGCTCTCGCATATCTTTCTCTCTTCCTATTCGCCGTTATGTTCCTTTATTTTATATATACATTTTTTCACTCCGTTTTTTTTTAACTCTTTCTCTTGCATTTTCTTTAACTCTCTGTTGATTTTTATCATTTTTCTTCTAATTTATTTAGAGTTATATGTGTTTTTGTATTTATTAAAATTAAAAGTTAGAAAAAATATAGTGTATAGTCGAAAAAAAAGAAAGTTAATTTTTATTGCGAGTGAATTGAAGAGTCGATTGAATCATTTTTTTTGTGTATACTCTCATCGTCTTTTTTAAATTGGCTGTATCTTCGTTCGGAGAATTCAAGTCCCTTTCTGATACTATATAACCAGGAAAGGTCGATGTGCCTCTCTTAAGAATTCTTTTGCCAACGACTTAATCGAGTGTCCTCCGCGGTGACTGACGCTATAATCGACAAGTCAGCGGCTCTCATTGTTCGTATATATATATATATATATAAAATATATTTCCAGAAGAAAATATAGCTTTTCATAGTACAGGTATATGTATACCACCTGATGCATTTGGGTCATATATATATACACCTTACATATATTCGGAAACTTTCTACTTAAATAAATCTATTCCACGGTTATAAGTTAAGGCAGGTCGGAAATGTTCTCTAATATAAAAGGCCACTTTACTATACATTAATATTGCTTTTTATCGCAAATTTATTTTTATCACATTTCAAACACACACACATATTTAAAGAAATTTTCGTCCACAAGTTCAAAATGTGAACTGATATTATTATCAAATTTATATCCACGTTGTCATCATCGCTATTTTGTGAAAAAAAAAAAATATTTCTCAACTCCAGAAAAAAAATTCGATTTCATTCAAATAATCGGTTATTAAATATTTATTTGTATTAAATAATTATTGAGTTTGTTTCAAATACAGAAATTATTATTTTATTTCATATGCCGTTTATTTAAATGAAATAAATTTTTTTAAGACCGCAAAAAATGCTGTTTTTTTTTTTGACAAAGTTCACAACCAATTTATTTCTCTTTTCTCACAGTGAAACTTGTTTTTTTAGGATACTTGTTTTTTTTTTTTTTTTTTTTTTTTTGTGAATACATTTTTTTTCAAGGGGGATTTAGACAAGTATATTCTTTGGCAAATTTAAACGTATATATAACCCTCTCTCGCACATAAAGAGATTGAACGTTTCCCACGAAATGTAGGTTCTGCTTATTGGTATAAGAATTGACGTCATTCCGAATTCTACGCCTCGATCGTTTCAACTCTTCCATACATTTTTGGTATATAGAAACTGTTTCGCACTCCAGAGAATTACACACTTGATGCGATAAAGTTACACTTTAGTGGCAAAAACAGACAGACAGAGACACAATTTCTTTTATTTATATAAGGTTTATTTTTTCTTAGCAAAAAAAAAAAGGAAAAATATAAAATTGTTCTTTGTCAACTTATTTTTTATTATTTAATTCAAATCACTTGAATAAAAATTAGGTAATATTTATAATGAGGTAGTTGGGTTTTTATGAATTATTGTGTTTTGTTTCAGATAATTTAGATATTAAAATTAAATTAGTAGTTTTTACTATTTGGTCATTTTTTACTTAAAATTAGTAGAAATTTTTACTAATTTAAATTAGTTAACGAATTCTTACGTATTTAAAAGAGTAATTAATGATTATTAATACCATTAGGTAAAATAATTTTTTTTTAATTAGTTTTCAAGAAATAAAATATATTTGTACAGATAAATAATGTCGGTCGTATATTTAAAAGGAATTGGGGTGCCTGTAGATTTACCTGTGCCACTCGTGTCAAGTAGTATAACCAATTTTCGATCCGACATCACCTTTACCTGCAGTGGCACTATAACTTAATCTCTATCCACCTGCTTGGTTTCTGGCACACGTCTATCATTGAACTCACAAATGATTTAGTGTGAAATTACAATTTCACTCTAATATTTCGGACTGATAAAAATCATGATCCGATTTTTTTTTTAAATCTATTTTTACTTACTATTTTACAAAAAAGTTCATTTAGTTCCTTTTTTATAAATAGGTACTAAATTTACTAATGAATTAGTGACTTTTTGCTTTTAAATTAGTAAAAATTAACTAATAATTAGTAAAATTTTACTAATTTATAAGCAAAATGTGAGTCACTAATTTAAATTAATTAATTTTTTTTACAAAAAGTAAAAATTTTAAACTTATCCAGAAAGAAATGATTTAATTTATTTTGAAACGGTAATTGTACTGATATTTTATATATGTGTGTATTGATTTAATATGCACTTTGATATTTAATTAATTTCTAGTTTTATTTAATGTACATATATAAAAGTTATTTATGATGACAGTTATATTAATTAAGTGAAGTGTACATATAGTATAATATTATGTAAAGTGTTGGTACATTAGCGAGTTATTATATTTCAATTGTAATTAAAATGTGAACTAATTAATGCAAAAAATGTCTCAGACATAAATGGATATTTACTTTTTCGTCTGTAAATATTATAAAAATTTTTATTTATTAATAATGACAATATTTAATTTCAAATTAATTCATTACTTTCTAAATTTGAATTAGTAAGAATTCGTTAATACTTAGTAGTAGAAACACTAATTTTTCCAAAATACTGTTTGATTTAGTAATTTTTTTTTAAATAAATTTTTAGTGAAAAATAACTAAGTGATTGGTAGTAATTTTTACTAATTTTTAATATAGATAATATTACTATTTAATTAAGTAAATTTTACCGAATTTTTAGTGAAAAATGACTAAAGATTAGTAGAAATTTTAGTGAGTAGTTACGTGATTTTTATTTTTTTAAATCGCTAATTAATTATGATTAGAGAAATAAATTTGAAAAAAACATTTAATTTTTGTTTTCCGGTTTAACGCGATCTGTAATTTTATCTGTTTCGCGCAGTTTTAATCCACATAGTAAAGTGTTGGGGACCTGTTTAAGTTTACATATATATATATATATATATAGAAGAAAATGAAAGAAAATAGTGCATTTGTACGAAAGATAAGTCACACAAATATAACGTATTTAGCGCGATAAAAATAAAGCCACATATATATAGATATATACATAACCTCACACACACACACACAAATAACAAATATTTAACACTCTGTGCCTTATCGTTGCACTTCGTGCGCAGGTGAAAAAATAAGCGCCATTTTTTTTATCCCTCTGTAAGGGTGGAAATAAAGATTTACGACTTCCGGTTATCTTATTCAGTTTTTTTTTTACGATGATCATTTCCTCGTTTCTTGAGAGCGAATAGTATATAATATATAAAATCAGGTTTTCATCGCGTGTTCTTTTCAATCAATTTCCGGTTTTTAATTTTTAATTGACATTAATATTCCCAGGAATAATTCATTGCGGAATCTATTTTTACAAAAAAAAAATATATGTTCATTATTTATTATAGAAATTAGTATTGATTATCGAATTTTTTTTTTATTACAGAGAATTAAATTTTTATATTGAATTTCGGTAATAATTAAATCTTTTATTAATACAGATAATTAAATTTTTATATTGAAATTTAATTTCCGTACACACGGAGAAAATTTAAAATGGTTTATTTAAATCAAATAAAATATATATTTGAAAAAAATAAAATTTATTTGAATCAAATAAATATTTATTTGGCTCTGAGACAAATATATATCTAATAATAATTAATTTTTATCAATTTACCAGTTTTTTTAAACTTTAAAGAGTATTTTAATTTTTTTTTTTTTTGAAAGTACAAAAATTGTGATAAAATAAAATAATTGTGATATTAATACATATATATATAAAGTGCGTGAGAAGATGAGAAATGTTATAATCAAATCTCAGCGAGACAATTAAAATAACTACAGCGAGTTCTCATAACGTTTAGCAGACAATTATCATTCATCTTGAAATTAATATAGTTTGGTATGCAAAGTCACTTAAAATACTTCAATTCTTTACCACTGTGTTTATTCTTATTCACAACAGTGGAATTCGAGTGTGAAAACCTCAAAAATTAGAACTCCAGTGAGGAGTTAAGTATAGAGATTCAAAATAAACTGAAAACTTCTTGTCGTAATCTCGAAAAGTTTTAATTGCATTCCTTCGAATTAATTGTCACATTATTCTCTCTTCAAAGAATATATATATATAATAAAAGTGTTGCGTTAAAATAATTCTTAAATATATTTTTTTTTTTTGCTATTCTTTAATGTCAATTTTTTTACGGAAATATTTCTTCGACACTTACAAAAAAAATTTGTTTGAAACAATGAAATTTTAGTTGAATCAACCAAATAAATTTATTGCTATTCACCCAAAGAAATTAAATATTTGTCTCTAGAGCCTAATAAAATTAGACTCTAGAATTAATTGATTCAAATAAATTTTTATTTGATTTAAATAAAAAATTTTATTTACGCCAAATAGATGGGACAAATATACGTTTATTTAACTCAAATATATCAAATAAAACATTTCTGTACAGTAAATCAAACTTTTAGTTAAATTAAATAAAAGTTTAATTGGCTCAATAAAATTTTTTTCTTCATTCGAAAAATTTATTGAATTAAAAATATATATTTAAGAAATAAACAGTTAACTTAATTTCAGAGCCTAATAACCTTTTTATTTGTTTTAAATAAAAAATAATTTATTTAGAATAAATAAAATTTTATTCAGCGCTAATAAAATTTATTTGAAACAAATAAATATTTATTTGGCTCTGGGCGTTGCACTTGTTTTTATTTCTCATTTTTTTTTTCAGTAATTATATATTTTCTTTATAATTAAATTTTCCCATTTTCTTGTCAATATATTATCCGTGGAAAATTTGATTATTGAATTTTTTGATATTGTGTGAGAGAGAGAAAAAAAATTATTCTTATATAAAAATGTTTGTGTGTGTGTATTGGTTTGACGTTAACAAGCTCGATTGCATCTATATATCTATATATATATATATATTAAAAATCGACTATACTCTCTAACTACTTAGCTAAAAGAGCTTTTACAATGAGGGGGAGGCTTGCGGTAAGCAGGAAAGCTTGTTCCGTTTCTACGTCACGTCCGGTTATCCACTGACATATTTCGCTTATTAAAGATAAGCCAACACTTTTTTTTGTTCCCCCTCGCCTCGCCGTTAATTACTAATTTTCTCGATAATATATTATTAAAGTCTCTCTCTCTCTCTCCACGGGTTCTTCGACCTCCCCAAAAAAAAAAAAAAAAATGAGAAGAAAAAAATCTTCTCTCTAATCCCGTACCAGTTTATCTCAATCATTATATATATATATAACGCTACTATAACTATCATAATATTTTTCTACTTTTTTGTAATTTTTTTTCCTCCCACTAAAGGAATATTAATGTCCCATCTTCTTTTTTCTGAAAACGCGAATCTCGACGATTTTTTTTTTACTTGAGAAAAATTTATATATATATATATTTATTATATATATTTATATATATATTTTTATATATATTTATATATATATATATATATATAACGCTATTATAACTATCATAATATTTTTCTACTTTTTTGTAATTTTTTTCCTCCCACTAAAGGAATATTAATGTCCCAATCTTCTTTTTTCTGAAAACGCGAATCTCGACGATTTTTTTTTTTTACTTGAGAAAAATTTTGATTTTGAAAACCAAAACGAAAATTTATTTATTTAAAAAAAAGATTCGTATTGTTTTTTCTTTTATTCAGATATAAATCTTTGTAAACTTATATCAGACTTATTTTGCTAATAATAAATTTCTATGTTTTCAGGAGCTGGAGAGTCTGGGAAAAGTACAATCGTGAAACAGATGAAGTAAGTTACTTTATTATATAATAATAATTATATAATGCGACATAATAATGATATAATAATTTTTATGTAATCAATAATTCATAAATAATAATTTATTATTCAATATCGTAATTTTATTTATTATTGTAATGAATAAAAAATAATAGTATTATAATAGTACCTAATAATAATATTATTAAAATTATTATTATTATAGGTACTATTATTATTATTATTTATTTGTAACTTTATTTTTATTTATTTACTTTTAATGCATTTTTTTTAATATTTATAATTTTTTTTCTATATTTTTTTTTCATTATTTTGCTGTTTGAGAATTAAGTAAAAGGTAAATGAAACATTTACTTAAGATTTTGATAGATATTCGTTCTGAATGTTTTTTTTTTTCCTCTTCGTATACATGAATGTTTCTATTCATCTGTTTTTGTTTTAAACAAAGATCTCTTTGTTCGACAAGTTTTCAGGCATTTAATTAGAAATTTTAATAAAAATTCTTATTTATTTCCCTGAAAAAATTATAATTAATTAATTACATTACTTTTTTATTCATTCGATCAATTATTATAATAATATAAATTATTGTTATTGTTATTATTGTTATTATTATTATTATTATTATTATTATTATTATTATATTAATATATATTTAATTTATATTATTACATCCAATGAAATGTTTTATTTGAACCAAATATAATATATTTGAGTTAAATAAACGTATATTTGTCTCAGAGCCTAGTAGCCCATTTATTTGGCATAAATAAAATTTTTTTATTTAAATCAAATAAATATTTATTTAAATTAAATAAAAATTTATTTGAATCAAATAAATATTTATTTTTCTCTGACACAAATATATCATTTAGTAAAATAAAATAAAGTATTGTAATTTTTAGATTTAGAAGTATTTTGTACGAAAGGGCATGTCCCGTTAGGGACCATTCATTAATTACGTAAGGACGATTTTGGCTAATTTTGACCCCCCCCCATGTAAGAATACATAAGTTTTTTCGAACCCCTACCCCTCCCCTTTCTTACGTAAGTTTTTAACAATATTAATGTAATTAAAATATTAATTACAAACAATACAAATGGAAAATACTTGACAAAATCTTACGTAAGAATAGCTTCTAACCCCCCCCCACCCCCGACGTAAGACCATGTAGAGATTTTATAACCCCCCCCTCCTCCTAAGAACCCTTACGTAATTAATGAATGGCCCCTTATGTTCCAAATAAATAAATAAATTTCTCTTGGTGTATAAAAAATTATTTATATCAATTAAACAAAATAAAATAAAAAAATAAAAAAAAAATTGTAAAAATTTACCAGTGAAAATAAATTAATTAACCTTTTTCTTATTAAGTTGGTGATTAATTAATTTTACTGTTAATTATTTTCTTTTTTATTAATCTTTTCTTGTATTGAATTATTTATTAATAGATATTGATTATAATAATATTTTTAGTATTTTCTTTTTCTGTTATTCATGTTTTATTATTTTCTGTAATTAAATTTAAGAATTAATTTTGATTAATTATTAATTCAAATTCAATTATTATTTAATTAATATATGAGAAAAAATTTTGAAATTTAATAAAAAAAATTTGGATTTAATTTATGTAAATAAATTTTAAATAATTATGTTTACGTTATATATAAAACATAAAAAAAGAAGAAATAAAATATTGTTAATTAATTTTTTTTTTTTAATTTGATATAATTAATAATTTTTTTTTTTCGCTTTGCTTGTTTTCAGAATCATTCACGAGAGTGGGTTTACACCGGAAGATTTTAAACAATACAGGCCAGTCGTTTATAGCAACACAATACAATCTTTAGTAGCAATTCTTAGAGCAATGCCCAATTTGGGAATCGGTTTCTCGACTAATGAAAGAGAAGTAAGTTTTTTTTCTTCATTTATTATTATTATTATTATTATTATTACCAACTAAATATAAAATTATTTAAAAAATACAGGGTGTCTACTAGTCCTGGAAGTCCTGGAAATGTCCTGGAATTTGAAAAAATGTCCTGGAATGTCCTTGAAAGTCCTGGAATTTTAATATTTTTCTCCTTGAATTTTTTATATTTTGCTTTTAAATTTTCAAAAATTTATAATTTTGTCAATCAAGTTAAAAAAAATTCATTAAATAAGTAAAATGAAAATTTACTTAAGTGATTAATTACTTTTTTAATAATTTCTGAAAACAATAGTTAAACTAAAAATTTTTTTATTCCTTAAGGTCATCCAATTTAATGTCCTGGAAAAATAAGAAATTTGTCCTGAACAGTCCTGAAAAGTCCTGAAAAAGTCCTGGAATTTTAATTCAGATTTTTAGTAGACACCCTGAAATAGTTAATTATCAAATTATTAAATAAACAAATAATTGCTTATTATTTATTAGGATAATTAAATTTAGTATTAATTAGAATAGTATTTATTAATTATTAGTAATTATTATTGATTATTATTAGTTATTAATAATTATGAGAATTATTATTAATAATAATTATTAGTAATTATAATAATTAGGCAGGTGTATTTTTGTTTTTTTTCTTAGTTGTAAATTTTTTTTTAATATAAAACCTTAAAAAAAAGGGAATTGTGGGAAATATAAATTGTTTTCAATAGGCTTGATATGTGATTGTTGATTTTTTTTTTTTTTTTTATTGAATTACCAAGTGCGGTTTTTTTTCCCTTGAGTCTTCTCTCTCTGATCGATTTGTCAACTTTCTCTCCCACTTGGCAACAGGTGCGAAAATAATTCAGGAAGCTTTGTTTCTCTCTTCAATCGTGAAATTATCGAATTTCGCACTTTTCTTTTTTTTTTATAATTTTATACATATTACTTATAAAAATTTTAAAAGTTGCACATTTTTTTTTTCATTTTCAATTTAGTTTGTTTGGCTCTTTTGCAAAAAAAATTTTTTTTTTTTAGTTTTTTATATTCCAAAAATTATAAAGGAGAAAAATTGTAAGTTACAAAAATAATATTTATATTTATTACTTACTATTTTCTATTTTTGTAACGAAATTTAAAAATTTTTCTCCTCTATAATTTTGGAATGTATTAAAAAAAAATAGTAAAGAATCAAAAATTTTAATATAATTTTAAAAATAAAATAAAATTTTTTATTTTGTTGGCTCTTTTGAATTTTTTTTTTTATATTCCAAAAATTATAAAAGAGAAAATATTTCCTTTTGTAAATAGTATTAAATTAGTAAAATTATAAGCAAAAATTGTTATTAAAAGAGAAATTTTATTTTTAAAATTGAATTTGTGCTTTTAACGTGATTTTTTTTTTGGGAAACAATTTTACGTGACAATTTTAGAATTAAAATTGATTTGATTGGTTTGCAGACGGACGCAAAAATGGTGTTCGACGTTATTCAACGGATGGAGGACACGGAACCTTTTAGCGAAGAATTGTTGGCAGCTATGAAGAGGCTTTGGGCGGACAATGGTGTACAGGAATGCTTTGGCAGGAGCAACGAGTATCAATTGAACGATTCCGCGAAATAGTGAGTTTTTTTTCTCTCTCTCTTCTTTTGCAGATTTTCTTTTTTTTCGAAAATTTACCTTTTAATTAAAAACAAAAAAAAGTGTGGGAAAAATTCAAGTTTAGAGCAAATTAATTTTTTAAAACAATTTAAATTTAGGAAAAATTAAGTATAGATTAACTTAAATTTAGAAAAAAAATTTAAATTAAATTTCGAACAAATTAAGTATACAAAGAATTTAGATTTGAAATAATTTTTACTGTATACAATTTCAAGCCGAATTTTCTTTATTTTTGTTCGTTAGACAAAAAAAAAATTATACTGAATTCTTTCTCTCCAAGTGTCTCTAAAATTTATTTCTTCTCGACTTCCTGTTTTGGACTTTTCGAAAGAAAGAATAAAGCTACATTAACGAATCGTTATTCACTCGAAAAAGCCCACCAAAAAAAGAAAAAAAAAACCAAACAAACAAATGTCTTTTTTTCCGGTCTGGGTCCTAGAAAGGTTAAAGTTCCTTTTCTTGTTTTTTCTCTCGGGTTTTTTTTTCTCCTTACCCATCTTCTCTTTCTCTCTCTCTCTCTGCTCTTTATGCTCCTTCAGTTCGTGGGAGAATTTCAAACGAGAAACCCTCTGATCGATATATTCACTTGAGGCTGTTTCAAGCTCGACTGTGTGTTTGGCCGAACTGTGTTTGGTTCTTCCAAAGTTCATCCACTCGATAGACAATAAGGGAGAGAGAGAGAGAGAGAGATTGAGTTGGGTGAGAATAGACTTTTAAGGACAAAACAGTTTCATATATATATATATAGACTCGTTGTATTATAGCTTGGCATCATACTAAAATCTACCTACTACTATATATACCAGGTGTTCACTATTTAGCACACGTGTTCAATGTTCAGAAACTCATATATATATATATATGAGCATTAATTAAGACTCTTGGGGTAATTAAATTCGACTAAGAATCTTGTCCTATTCAAGCTCTAAAAATTTTTATGAAAAGACTTTTTGACCTTGGCGCTGTTTTATTTTAACATTTTTTTTATATATATTTATTTCGTTTGCTTTTCGTTTCTTATAATATATAATTTAAGCTCGTATTTTTTGTTTGTTTCTAATTTTTGTCCGCCATTTTGAATCTTTGAAATCTGACTTCAGATTCGTCATCAGCGACCTCAAAAAGCCCCGAGTAACAAATTTCAAGTGAATCCGATGCAAAAAAAAAAAATTTGTCCGCCATATTGGATCCGCCATTTTGAAATTTTGAAATCTGACTTCAGATTCGTCATCAGCGACTTCGAAAACCCCCGAGTAACAAATTTCAAGTGAATCCGATGAAATTTAAAAAAAAAGTCCGCCATATTGGATCCGCCATTTTGAAATTTCAAAATCTGACTTCAGATTCGTCATCAGCGACCCCGAAAACCTTCGAGTAACAAATTTCAAGTGAATCCGATGAAATTTAACCAATTCGTCCGCCATATTGTATCCGCCATTTTGAAATTTCAAAATCTGACTTCAGATTCGTCATATCAGCGACCCCAAAAACCCCCGAGTAACAAATTCCAAGTAAATACATCAATATTTTTAAAAAAATTGTATCCCACATAAAATACAAAATGTTTTTTGAGGTTAGAAAAAAATTCTGATCTGATGGGGTTAAAAGAACCTCGAATTCGGATTCAGCGACCCCAAAAACAAATTTAAAATAAATTTTAAATTTAGTTCCGTGAAAAATCATTTTTTAGTTTGAGGTTATGTTACGGTGTCAAGAAATTCCAATTTAACCCAATTTTTATTTATAGCAGAATTAATATTTACTATTATTTTAAGTAAATCAATTTTTGAAACACAAAAATTGCTAATTCAACAAAATTTTTATATAGGAAAAAAATTTTTATTTGCCAAACTTTTATTGAATTCTTAAAACGCAGAATGACCGAAATTGCAAATGTCCGAAAAACATAACCAAGATGATGATTTCGGTGCGAATTTTAAAATTCCACCAATCACAATTTTTCTAAATCATTTCTGATTGGGGTTATTTTAAAATTCGCGCCAAAATTATTTTCTTGGTTATGTTTTTTTACCGACTTTTGCAATTTCGGTCATTCTGCGTTTTAAGAATACAATCAAAAAAACAGTTCGGCAAATAAAAATTTTTTTCTATAAAGATTCTTTAAATTAGAAATTCTTGTATATATTTAAAAAATCGACTTAATTAAAATTTTGGTGAATAATAATTCTGCTAAATAAAAATTTGATTAAATAAGAATTTTTTTTTTAATTCCTGATAATTTCAAATTGGTCAATTCTAAAAATTGCGCCGCAATCTATTCTGTCGATTTTTTGTTCGGTCGTTTGTAGTTTCGGACAAATGAAAATTCAGCATTTTAAAAATTCGTAAAAATTAAAATTCGCAGTGAAATTCTAATTCGAAAAATGAAAATTCCTCTAAAAAATAATTATATTTCTAAAAAAAAAAATGCTTTAAAATAAAAAAATTCTAATAATTTTTATGGGTGTAATCATGAGCTCCCCTTAATTATGATAGATCCTGCTTTTTATTAGCTTATATCCTATTATTAAAAAAAAAAGGACAGACATATATATCACATTATATCATCATATTATCCAACTCTTATGACAATAATAACAATATAATAAAATTTTTATTTTTGAATATGATAAATGACAAATGTATATTATCCAATCTACTTTTGTTGTTCGAAAATATCCGATGATATGAATTATTCATGAAATTTGGTGCGAGAGTGGAAATCAGGTCTGAGGGAGAGCTAAAGAGTTGAAAACACTCGAAAGAGAGGGGGGGGGGGATCGATGAAACTGTTGTTTCCTGGAAAAGTGGTAAAATTTGCATGGGCTAGTTCGCTCCCGAAAATACACATCATATACGCGACGATTGCGCGGGGGTATATACTCTCGTTAAAAAGCTTCAAGGACACACGACTACAGGAAAACCGCCTCCTCGCGAGCTTGACCGAACCGACTTGACCCATATAAGCTTTTACAAACTCCTCTTTCGCCTAAGCTTTTTTTTTATTTTTTTTTTATTTTTTGTCTCCAAAACTATAACCTTGAAACCGTTATGTATAATTTTTTGGTAAAGGGAACAAAATAAATTCAGTTAATTTTAAATATGGTTTATTGGACTGTAGCAGGTGTAACGTTTTGTGGAACTGAGTTCTGTAAAATGTGCCTGTGAATACTGCGGATAAAGTTTAGAAATTTGAGTATAATATTTTCTACACTAAACTTTTCTGCACGGAAAAAAAGAAAAAGTAACTTTTACTACTTTAAAAGTAAAATTGGACCTGTCCAAAGTTTCTGCGCATCTCTGGCAACTTTTACTCCAAAAATAGTAAAATTTACTTCAGAAATAGTAAAAATTACTACGGAAACAGTAAAATTTACTACAGAAATAGTCAATTTTACTATTTTTCGAGTAAAAGTTGCCAGAGATGCGCAGAAACTTCGGACAGGTCCAATTTTACTTTTAAAGTAATAAAAGTTACTTTATTCGTTTTTCCATTTTTCTCCGTGTGTATTTCTACTTAATATTTGCAGAATTTATCCATAATATTTGGTACATTTTACCGAACTCGTTTTGTAAAACACTGTAGCACTGTTAAAAATCGGGCTTCAACTTTACACTAGAAATATTGAATTTATAAATACTTTCAATCTCGAAAAGTACACTCAGAAAAATATGCTTTTGAATCAATAGCATTTCTGCCAAATGTATAAAAATTATTAATTCAAAAGCATATGCTATAGAATCTATAAAATATTTTACAAATTTTATAGCATATGCTTTTGAATCAATAATTTTTATACATTTGGCAGAAATGCTGTTGATTCAATAGCATATTTTTTTCAGTGTACGAATATTTTTATTTCATTGGCTTAAAGTTTTTTGTCCAACCAATTACATGCAAACATTTACACTTTTCGAAATTCAAAAAAAATATATATATATATATATATATATATATATATATATATATATATATCTTCCTATATTACAAAAAGATATCGCCGCCGCCTCCGCCGCTGCTGTTTCAAGAATTCTTGACCTAGGAGGGGGGGGCCCCCCTCCTAAATTTTGAGGTTATGTTCGTTTCAAGGCTCTGAATTTAGCCGCAAGTCCCCCCTCCCTCCTCTCATTTCCCCTCCTCCGTCAAAAATGACCTAAATTTTGAGATTATGTTCGTTTCAAGACTCTGAATATAGCCGCAAGCCCCCTCCCCTCCCCCGACAGAAATGACCTAAATTTTGAGGTTATGTTCGTTTCAAGGCTCTGAATATAGCTGCAAGTCCCCCTCCCTCCTCTCATTTCCCCTCCTCCGTCAAAAATGACCTAAATTTTGAGGTTATGTTCGTTTCAAGACTTTGAATATAGCCGCTAGTCCCCTACCCTCCCCCGCCAGAAATGACCTAAATTTTGAGGTTATGTTCATTTCAAGGCTCTGAATATAGCCGAATATAGTAAAACTTTTATTTAACAAAATTTTTAGACGCATCAAACTTTTATTTAGCAGAAATTTTATTACACAGAATTTGGCGATCATTTTACCCAAAATTTTTTTTTATTTAACAGAATTCTTCTTTAATTGAATTTTAAATTAGCATTAAATTCTCATTCGATAGAATTTTAAGTGATTCGAATTTTTAAATGGCAAAATTTCAAATTCACCGAATCTTTTTTTTTTTTTGTTGAATTGTTATTTGATAGAATTTTTAAAACGGCGAATCTTTATTTTTTTGAAATTGCAAATGGATCAATAAAGGGCATTTTCATTTTGTATATATATATATATACTTAGGCGTAGGTGGAAATTAGTTTCCGAAAGTTGTTTATAGATCAGAGGTACTCAGTGTAGAAAATTTAATATTATTTGACAATCTTCTTGGATCTTTTCAATTTTACCATATATACATAAAGGAAAGCATATAATTTGCCATATACTTTCTATAATTTTGTTATTTTCAATTTATAATTTAATTTGTTGCGTCAATACTTCAATATTATTAACAAAATACTTTGATCAATTTCTTGTTCAAAATTATGTGAATAGAGTGGTTTGTAAACTGTGATAAATTGCATTTTCCAAAATTTTAAGGCTTGAAAAGCATCTTTATATAAGGTCAAAACATACTAAAATTTTGATTCATTAAAGTTCTGTAAAAATTTCGATATTTTAAGAATTTTATAAAATATAAATGATTTTAAATAACTATTCTGTTGAATAAAGAATCGAATAAATAATAATAACAAAAATTCAATTAAATATGAAAAGTTTGTAAAATGAAAATTCGATTAAGTAAGACAATTTTGCAATATAAAAATTCGATTAAATGGAATTTTTCTTAAATAATATTTCGAGATGCATAAATAACCGCCTAAAATTAATTTTTTAGATTAATTTGTTGAAATTTACTTAAAATAATTTCTATTTGATCGAATTTTCATTTGTTCGAAAAAAAACAATCGGCGCGAATTTAAAAATTAACAAAATCAAAATTTTCTGCATAATTTTTGATTGATTAATTTTCAAAATTCGCGCCGAATGTCTATTCGAACAAATGAATGTTCTGATAAATAAAAATTCGATGAAAATGAATTTTCCTTATTTCTGTATTATATGAAAAATCGGTTAAATAAAAATTCTTTTAATAATTTGAACAAATGAAAATATTTCCCAAAGAAAATTATTCACGGAGAAAAATGGAAAAACGAATAAAGTAACTTTTACTATATACTTTAAACGTAAAACCAGAACTGTCCGCAGTTTCTGCGCATTTCTGTCAATTTTTACTCCAGAAATAGTAAAATTTACTCCTGAAATAGTAAAAATTATTTCGAAAATAGTAAATTTTACTATATTTTTGGAGTAAAAATTGACAGAAATGCGTCAGAAACTGCAAACAGTTCTAGTTCTACTTTTTAAAGTAGTAAAAGTTACTTTATTCGCTTTTTCTATTTTTCTTCACGTGCGTTTATTCTTTATTTTTATTCTGCTGAATAAAAATTCGCCTAAATGGCTATTATGTTAAATGAAAATTCTATCAAACAGAGAAATTTTGTAAATGTTCGGAACGCTTTAGATATTAATTGCAAAAAAAAAATTTTAGGTTATGTTTTTGTCTTTAAAAACCTGTTTTCACCCAGTGTGGATGAATTTAATTTTCCAAGAGATTAAAAACATATAGTAGATATATCCTGCGTCTGCGCAGAAGCTGTATACAAACATTCTGCGCAGACGCAGACACTGGTGAAAACACGTTTCTTAAAGTCACGAACATAACCTAAAATTTTTTTTGCAGCTAAGGGTGTCTTTAGTCGTAAAGCTTTTGGATTTTGTAAAAATATTTTTTCCCGTACCTCGAAATGAAGGGCGTTTTTTTTTTTGACTAAAAAAGTAAATCCATAAAAAAAATTTAGTATCGCTTCCTGCACAAAAAAATGACATAAATCATATATATAGTTAAATGACCCTTCTTTACCGAGAATCGATAATTTATATAAAAAAAAAGTGAAAATAAAGTAAATATATTGAAAAACGATGATTTTCAAAGGCCAATGGACCATCATCAATGAAGAGGAGATAGTCATAGACCATTTTATTTATAATATATATATATATATGAAAGACGAGTATACGTACAATGCTTATATGTATATCATGACAATACATGGTTGCTTGATTCAAGATCGTTTTTACATATAGGGTTGTCCACTCTAATGATAAAAGAGAAAGAGACTCTTTTTTCTCTCTCTCTCTCTTTCGCTCTCTAACAGCATTTCTCAATGTTCTCTGTTATGGTTGCCTCGGTGCTGTTGGTGATGCTGAAGTAGGAGATGTAGCAGAAAGAGAGAGAGAGAGAGAAAGAGAGTCAGGGGGATGAGAGATAATAGGGGATGAAGTATAAGTGTGAGTATAGAGCAGAAAAGATAGAGATAGTCACCTCGAGTGGGATTTGCTTTAGGGGTGTCGGAAAGGGGTACAAGGATGGAGGGGGAGGGGGAGAGGACACAGAAAGAGAGGAGTGAGGGAGTTGAGCGCATGGAGAGTCGCGTTTGGACCATAATGCGAATTTCCTGTGGGAGATCGTCGGTGGTGTTTGAAAGAGAGGGGAGAAGAGAGTAAGAGAGAGAGAGAGAGAGAGAGAAAGAGAGAAAATGAGAAAAGAAGAACGAAGAAGAGAAGAGGGAACAAAATATGTGGAACGATAGAGAGAGCGTGTAGTCTCTCTCTGGTCTCTGTGTCGTATTGATCGGCGATGACGTCACGCTACCGCCACGCCCGTGTCACGTGGGTAGCGAAAATGGCCGACACCATGCCTCCTTGCTCTCCCTCATTTCCCCTCCACTGACAAGTCTCGCGACATGACGATAATCTAACCTCACCGCAACACCACATACATATATCAGTTAGGGGGATGACTGCTTTTCTTGTCCAAAAGACATATATCCTTATCTATATATAGTCATTTTGATACTTGGTTTTGAGATACAATTTTTCTGAGATTTTAGGTTAGACTCGTTTTTACCTTTCGATATTTTTTATACAGAGGCAATTTTTTTTAAATTGTACCAATATACTGCTATGAAGGTCTCTCAGACCGCTGACTTTTGGGGGAAAAAATTATGGTTTGATAAAACCGATACAAGTACTAAAAGTGATTCTTTACTTAGAAATTCGGAGGTTAACTATTTTAGGGGGAAGGGGGTCAAAAAGTCTATAAAAATGCATTTAATACAATTGTCACGAGGGAGGAGGAAGGGGGTTGTAAAAATAATGAAAAATTGGTGACTATGGATGGCCCCCTAAGAAGGAATATAAATTTACACTTCGAGCGACAGCTCCTAGGTGGCGCACACTTCTCTCTCACAAGCTGTACATTCGAGGCGTTACTATATAAACGGCAAACAGTGGCGCTTTTTGCTATAATAATAATGAGGCGCCTGATTGTCCCATAAAAATCGTTAGAATTTTAATTTCTTAAATTTTTATTGTAAATATTATAATTTTTTTTAGCCGAATTTTCATTTTTTCAAATTTGGAATTTTCCTTTTTGAAACAAATTTTTACGTAACAGTAATCTTTTTTATCGAATTTTTATGGTAGAAAAATTTCTAAAACGCCGAATTTTTCATTCGAAACTGCAAATGACCGAACAAATGATTAGTAGACAAATTTTTGGCGCGATTTTTAAAATTGATCAATTACAATTTTTAAAATTTCTGATTGGTCAATTTCAAAAAATCGCGCCAAAAATTTGTCTACTAATCATTTGTTCGGTCATTTGCAGTTTCGGACGAAAAATTCTGTTAAGTAAAAATTCGTTTTAAAAAAAAAATTTTCCGTCAAATGAAAATTTAAAAAAAAATTTCTAAAATATAATTATAATCAAATTCTTAAAACTGAAAATTAATTATTATAATATTATATAATATTATAATAATTAATTATATTAAAAATATTGTTAAATTTTATATTATTTTATTGTTAGTATTTTTTTTTTTTTTTGAATTTTTTTTTTCGACTAAAACAAAAGATTTTGCTTAAAATTAACGAGGAAATAGAAAAAATTTGAATAAATTCGATTTCTTTTGTACTATATCGTAAGGTGACGATTAAATTAGCAATATCATCAGGTGAAACAACTTGTTGCGACCAACGTGCACGCAAACGTATATGATAAGCCACTTAAAAGTCTTCGATGGTTCACAATTATTCTCAAAATACAAAACCATTTCCCTCTAAATTATACACAAAAATTAATTTAATTCGTCAAATTCAATTAGAAATGGATAATTATCATTTTTTATTACCTTGAAATCGAAATCACATTATTATATTAATAGACAATTTATTTATTTTGTTATTTATTATTATTATTATTATTATTATTATTATTATTATTATTTTCTTATCATTTTTATTATTATTATTATTATTTTTATTATTATTATTTAAATGCGAGAGAAATTGACTAATATATAAATTGTGTTACACGAAAAAAAAAATCTTTACTTGGAACAGCGATATGTTTCACTAAAACAGCGAAAGTTTTCGCTATTCTAGTGAAACATATCGCTGTTCCAGATATAAATTTTTTTTACGTATAATTATTAAAAATCGAAAGAAGAAAAATTAATATTTCTATACAATATAGGAATTTTTATTTAATTTTCTATTATGAAAATTGCTTTTTTAAGATTTAAATTTTTTTTAACTTCATTTTATAAATAAAAAATATGTAGGTAATGTAAATGTAATTATTTATTTGTGACGCGCTCCGAAGAAAGGGGCACAAAAGAAGCTTAAAAAAAGAAAATTATAGGTTATGTTTTGAAATAAAATGAAAACTGTCGCAAACATAACCTATAATTCATTTACTTTTTAGGTTCCTTTCTTCAGAGCTCGTCACAATTTAATTTTTATAATATATTTAACAATTTATAATGATATTATGAAGTAATTCTTTGACATTTTTTTAATTGTTATTATTATTATTATTATTATTATTATTATTATTTTTAATTATTATTATTATTATTATTATTATTATTATTATTATTTTTTAATTATTAATTATTAAATTACAGTCATTTAGAAAATCACAATACTTGTAGAATAAAAATTTTTTTAAATTTCGTTTTTTAAATTTTAGTTTTTTCTTATTTTTCTTTTATTTTTATTTATTTTTATATTTTTTAATTTTTTTATTATTATTTTTTTTTTATTAATAATAATTTTATTAGTTTTTTTTCTTTTATTTTTAAATTTCAATCATTAGCTTTCTATTTTTTATATTGTTATTAAATTACAGTCATTTATAAAGTAACAATAATAATTATTGTAGAAAAATTTTTGTTTATTTTATTTATTATTTTTTTATATAATTTTTTTTTATTATGTTTTTTTAATTTTATTTTTTATCAATTTTTGTTATTTTTAGATTTTTTATTATTTATTTTATTTTAGTTTCTATTATTTTATTTTATTTTATTTTATTTTTTAATTATTATTTTATTTATTTATTTTTTATTATGTTTTTTTAATTTTATTTTTTATCAATTTTTGTTATTTTTAGATTTTTTATTATTTATTTTATTTTTCGATTATTTATTTTATTTTAGTTTCTATTATTTTATTTTATTTTATAATTATTATTTTATTTTATTTTATAATTATTATTTTATTTATTTATTTTTTTTATTATTTTTCATTATTTTATTAAATGCCAATAATTAAAAAATAATTTTTTTTTGTTTTAATAAAAATAGTGAAATATTTTTTTTTTATACAGTATCAATCATTGTATCAGATCATTGACAGTTTGACTATATTTTATAAATAACCGAGAGTCAGAAAAAAATGAAATCGAACCATGACGATGGTGGTGGTGTATCGTCAATATTTTGAAAGATACGATTATTCTGACTGGAAAATATTATAGTCTGGAATAGCTATTTAATCTTGAATCGTGTGTATAGGGTTGAGCAAAATCGATATTGCGTACTCGACACTGTAGGTAGTGTAGGCGCAGTAGTGCGGCGGCTTCGAGGACTTGAATATTTTTTTTTCTTTTTTCTTTTTTTTTTTTTTTTTTTTTTTTTTGAGGTCACCGAAAGCGTGTGTATATATATAAGTAGAAGTAAATTCAAAAGTATAACACATATAACCATCAACCTAGGTGCGAATGCAGTTGCCGAAGGCAAAACCTTCAAAGGTTGTCAACATTTTTTTTTTCTGTTCGGTTTTTTTTTATTTTATTTTTTTTTAACGTCTGTAAATTAGGTCAATGATTTTATTATTATTATTAAATTGAAAAAAAAAGAAAACAAATTGCGAATTTTTCTCAGTGATAAATAATTCACTTCACTTTAAGTGATCTCTATAATATTTCTGTTATAAAAAAAAGTCGATTAGATTTTCTTTTTTTTTTTTATTGCAACGAAAATAAAGTTTCAAGGCAAAAGTGGAAAATTGCTTTTTCAATTCAGTGACATTTTTAAAGGAAAATGTCTTTCTGGGATTGTTTATGGGTTTTTGAGAGACGATTAATATATTGCAATTTTAGATTTTATAAGGGGAAAATTCAGGTCTTTACAAAAAAAAAAAAAAAACGGTTAAAGGTCTATTTAACGATTTTTTTTACTCGGATATTTTTTTCGAATTTTTTGTGAAAAATAAGGAAATACGTATTTTTTTATTTTTTTATTTAGTAAAAATTATGAAAGTTGTGATTTTTTTAATATTTACCTTTTTTAGAAGCCGAAAATTTTTTTGGGAAAATTTTTGAACTTATAAAATTTTTTTTGTATTCTTTTTTCTTACTAAATATTTGAAATATTGAAGAAAAATCGAACAAATTTCATCTGTAATATTATTATTTATCTGTTAGTAGAAGAGAGAAAAATTCATTTCAAAATTATTCGGCTTCTGAAAACGTGAAATTTAAAAAATTCCTAACTTTCATAATTTCCATCTAATAAAAAAATAAAAAAATATGTATTTTCTTATTTTTTGTAATAATTACGAAAAAAAATCGCCAAGTAAACAAATTTTTTTTTTTTTTTACAAAAAATGATCTATAAAATATTTTCTAAATTTTGTTTTGATTATTTTTTTCTTCCGCCATTGTAATAAATTTTTATATTTCAATTTTACTTTAATTCTTACATACAAATACAAATTCAGACAGAAAAAAGGGATTTTTATATTAATATAAATTTCTATAAAAAGAAAAGTCGATTACTCTTTTTTTTTTTTTTTTTTTAATATATATATAAGAACGAAAATAAAGTTTCAAGGCAACAAAACGAAAAAGAAACTTTTTAATTTCAGTGTGGCGAGTATAGAAAAAAAAAAGAGAGAGAGAGAGAGAGAGAGAAGGGTAAAAAAAAAGTTTAGATATTTGAAAAGATTAATAACAATTTCTTTCTTATTTTCTTCTCTGTATATATAGAAACTTAAATAGGTTTTTTTTCCACAATGTGTATATTTTTTTTTTTTTTTTTTTGTCCAAGATTCTTTTTATGTGGCGTGTATTAAATTGGAAGGCGATTTTTGTTTACGAAAAAGCTGTGGTTGCCACTCCTTTAAGGGATTTGATTGATGAGTTTTCTTTATGACTTTTCGTTTTTACCAATGGTTTTATATATTTGAGAATTTATTATTGTCATTTGGGAATTTTTTTTAGTCGTCAAAAAAAAGTAATATTTATAATAATAAAATTATAATTTTTTATTAGAATTAAAGTTAATGTAGTTGTCTTCGTGGCTGCGTGGTAATTTACTTGATTTTCGCCTCGAAGAACCGGGGTTCGATCCCTTGCGTGCAAAAAAAAAATTAAAATGTAAATCGAGTGAATAATATTCGTAATATTTTTTTTATATAACTCGTAATTAACTAAATTTTAAATAATTAATTAATTAATTAATGCTAATTATTAAAATAAAATTATAATTAATTATAAATATTAATTAATATTATAAATAAAAAATTTTGTATCAAAAATTTTTTTTTTTTTTAACTCACATTTTTATCCGAATTAATTATTATTTTTATTACACGCTTTCTTGGGAATTAATTATTAATTTACATTTCGTATTTTACAGCTTCCTCGACGATTTGGATCGATTAGGAGCGAGGGAGTATCAACCTACGGAACAAGATATACTTAGAACCCGAGTGAAAACGACTGGAATCGTCGAAGTTCACTTTTCCTTCAAAAACCTTAACTTTAAGTAAGTATCGTCAATTTTTTTTTTTCATTTTTATTCCTTTTAGAACTTTAATTTTTTAATATTGAAATTTAAAAAAATTAATTTTTTTAATTATATATAAATTAAAATAACTTTTTTATTTTAATTGAAATCCATATTTAATTATTTTATTTTAAATTAGTATTATTTATTATTTTTATTTATTTACGTTTTTATTTATTGAGGGTGAAAATTGAGTCAAAGTTCCAATAATTATGTATTAAAAAAAAATTTTTTAAAAAAAACGTGTCAGCAGTTACAAGGGGGAGGGATGGTGAAAAAAAAAGATAAAAAAAAAATATATATAACTCGTGTTTAAGTTTCATTTGGGATGGAAAAAAAGATCCACCTCGACGAGTAATGACCTCGACTGTAGTAACTTTTCTTTTGCTAGAACATGTGGGTCGTTTTACAGAGTTTGTGTATTCTAAAGAGGAAGAGACATTATCATAATGTTAAAATCTCAATTCCCCCTTGTTCCGCCTCATTTTTTAGAAAAACAAAAAAATGAAAAAAAAAAAAAAAAAAAAATTTGTCATCTGCAGTGTGAAAAAAAGAAAATTATATAATTATGATTTATTTTCTGTGCTGTATTTTTTATTTTTTTCAAATTAAAAAAAAAAATTTTTTTTAAACACGAAGCCAAAATTTATTTCTTTATTCAGTAAATTTATTTATTTATTTAATGACAATATAATAATTATTTTTGTATTTTGTATTTCAGAAAAAGAAATTTTAACAATGAAATTAAAATTTATTTCTTAATTCTGTAATTTTATTTTCTATTTTTTTATTTTATTATATTTATTTATTATTAAATTTATATTATTAAAAAAATTTATTTTTTTTACAAATTAAAATTTATTTCATATTTTTTGTAATTTTATTTGCTATTTTTGTATTTGAATTTTGTTTCAGTTCAATTTATTTGCGATTTTTATTCTTTTATTTAAATTTTGGATTCCTGATATTTCGCTATTTTTTTTTAGAGTAAAATAAATTTTTTTTCAAAAATAGTTTTCGTAAAACTTTGTACCATTTTTTTTACTTTTGAATTTTTTTTTTTTTTTTTTTTGAGTTGAAAAATAGAAAAATTGCTATAGTTTTAGAAAAATTATTGATTAATGTTATTATTATTTATTAATAAACTGATTTCTTTTTTTTTTTTTTGCAGATTGTTTGACGTCGGTGGACAGAGGAGTGAACGTAAGAAATGGATACATTGCTTCGAGGACGTGACTGCGATTATTTTCTGTGTTGCGATGTCAGAATACGATCAAGTCCTTCACGAGGACGAAACTACGGTGAGTTATTTTTTCTATTTTATGGAAAAAAAAAAAAATGTTTTTTTTTCCTCCATCACTCAATATTTTTTTGTTTTATTCCTGAAAAAAGTAAAAAAAAATTTCCTTTCGAAAAGAAAATTTTATATTTTCCATTTTTTGATTTTCAAAAAGGAAAATTGTCATTATTTTCTTTAGCAAGAAGTTTCTTTTTTTCTATTGATTTGTGTGTTTTAATTTTTTTTTTTTTGTAGGTAAAAAATTTTTTACAGGTGGTCGACGGAGAGTTTTTTAGGCCCTCGACCATTTTTTTTACTTTTTTTTTTTTCTTTTTTGTCTTCTTTTTTTTTAGTAAGTAATAGACTGCACGATTTGTCTTTCTCGAGAGTGACTTGGAACGAATTGAATTACCGTCTGCTAGCGGAAAACGGAATTTCTCTTCCGGATTAGCCTCGACGATCGATCAGAGGCCCAGCGCGTTCGTTGTACGTGCGAACAAGCTGATCATCTCTTTTTTTTTACTTCCATTTTCAGTCAGAAGTAAAAAAAAAAAGAAAAATAGGAAAAAAGAAAGAAAAAAAAAACCTCAGAAATTGCTGCGAATTAACTGTGTATAGAAAAGAAAATTAGAGCAAAAAATTCTGTTTTTCAAAATTTAATTGAATTTTTAAAAATTAATTTTTTTTTAAATGTTTAAAGTTTCATTGAAAATGATTTATAGTGAAAAATTATGTCTCAAAAATTTCAATTTTGAAAGATTTTTACATTCTCAATAAGTTTTGAAAGTTTCTATTCAAGGGTGAATTTTTTTTCTTTCTTTTTTTTTTTTAATTTTCAAATGTCAAATTATTAGAGAAGCATCGTTTCCAGAAGCGCATAATTTTCAAAAGTTCATAAAGTTAGAAACTTTACAAAGTTTCATAAAACTTGTAAATTCCTTTGAAAAGTGAAAAATTTAATATTTAAAAATTCACTGTAAATCGTTTTGTAAATTATTCAGAGTTCCTTGAAACAAATTCAAAGATTTTTTTTTTCGAAAAAAGAAGGAAAATTCCACTTTTATAACTGCAAGGATTTTTTTTTTTTTATTACAATTTCCATTTTAAAATTATTTTTTTTTTTTCTTGAAAATATTTTATGAATTCTGAATTTAATTTTTTGTTTCAAAATTATTACACAGTGAAAAATTGAAAATTAAAAAATTATGATTTGAAAAATTGATATTTAAAAAATTATAATTTGAAAAAAATTGATATTTAAAAAATTATAATTTGAAAAATTGATATTTAAAAAAATAAAATTTGAAAAAATTGAATTTGAAAAAACTAATATTTAAAAAGCTCTAAAAATTTAAAAATTGAAATTTTGAGAACACTATAAAAAGTTGTGAAAAATGAATTTTGTCGAGATTCTCGTTTTTGATTGTGAAACAACAATTAAAATCAAGAATCCTAGTGTGTTGTGTAGTTGTGCCAGGAGTTGTGCACTTTGAATTTACGAGAGCCATTTATTTCTTGAGCTGTGAAATAGATAGGTGGCATATGTAACTAAACTCGTTGACACCGTTAATCGCTGCCACCTGTTTTGTGTTCCCATCTAAAGTTCCCTTTCCGGCATTTACAAATTCTCTTGCACACGAAAGATTTATTTTAACAATTGTCTTTAAAATTTTCTTCATCAAAAAACAGAATTTTTTTTTTACTAATAAAATTTCTCAAAAAATTAATTTTCATAAAAAATATAATTTTTTTTTTTATTAATAATTAAAATTTTTTTTCAAGAAAATAATAAATAAAAATTGATATATTGAAAAAAAATTTTCAATTTTTGTTACTTTTGCTTTTTTTTAATGGGATTTTGATAGATTGAGTGTAAAAAAAAAAAAAGAAAAAAGAGAGAATGACTCTCGAGCTTTCACGTAAGAGATCAATTGTTTAGGTCACTGCACGTGGGTCGCTTTAATTTTGATCTTGTTTAGTGTGCACAATTTTATGACAAGCACGTTTTTCTCCCCGCGTGTCAAAAAGGCAATTGACCCACGGAATCTTATGTCATTCGTGTCTCAGAATTTGAAAAATTTTCTCATTTAACTTCCTTAAAGAAAAAAAAAAAAAAAAAAACGCCAGTAGATATTATTTTATTTATTATATTTATATTATATCTCCCTTTGCATTTGTTTCAGTATAATTTCTAAGCCTCATTTTTCTTTCGACCAAAAAAAAAAAAAAAAATTTTTTTTTCATAAAAAAAATAAAAATATAATATAAATTTTATATATTTTTCAAAATAAATTTAATTTAATAAATATTTTTTTTATTTTATTTAATAAATAATAAATAATATGTCAATTTGTAATTTTTTTGCGTGTTTAATAATAATTAGACAATAATTTGTGAAAGTGTTTCTTTATGTGACAAATGATCTTTTGACCCTGGAACGTATCTCTTTTCTCTTGCTTTATTCCTCATATAATATTGTCTGTAATTATATTATTTTTTGGTTTATTTCGTTTATGAAATAAAAATGATTTTGGATATTTAATTAAATTATCCAGTAGAAAATTATTATTATTATTATTATAAAATATTGTTAACAATAAATAATATTTAATTATAATTATTATAATAAATTATAATAATTAAAATAATTATAATATAATAAATAAAAAAAATAGTATAATTATATAATAATTATACAATAAATTGCAAAATGTGAAAAAATAATAAAAAAGAAATTGTGTTTTTTTGTTTAAAAAAAAAAAAAAAATTGAAATAGACGATACATTCTTGGGTTAAAATATACAAAGACGAAAATCCATTGATTGTTAAATGTTTTTAACAAGTTTTCTTTTTTCCGAACGCAGAATCGAATGCAAGAAAGTCTGAAGCTTTTCGACTCAATCTGCAACAACAAATGGTTCACAGACACGTCAATCATCCTCTTTTTGAATAAAAAGGATCTTTTCGACGAAAAGATTCGCAAATCTCCTCTCACCATTTGCTTCCCCGAATACGCTGGTAAGTCTTTTATTTATGTATTTCCTATTCTATTTTATTTCCTCTTTTCTTCATTGGATTTCAGTTTATCCCTTTTTTTTTATTAAATATTTTTAAATTAAATTATTTATTTTTTTAATTTTCCTCCGTTTCTGTAAATAATAAATTTTCTTAAATATTTTTCTTTAATTTAACTTTTTTTTTTATCTATTTTTATTTAATTATTTTTATTTATTTAAATTTTTTTTTTTTAATTTTCTTTATTTTTTCAAATAATATATTTTATTAAATATACATTTTATTGGCTTATAGATTCAATTCAAAATATTTTAATTTAATTTAATTTATTTATTTTGTTAAAGTTTTTTTTTTTATTTTCCATCGTTTCTTCCAATGTTCTTCCAATTTTCATTATTCGATAAGAAAATATATATATATATATTATAAATTATTGAAGAAATAAATGGTTTGTTATTAATTAAGAGATATTTCAAAATTAGCGCTTTTGATAGAACCAAGACAAATTTCTTTTCTGTCAAATAAACGATAAACCAATTCCAGTGAAAAACGAGAGAATAATATGCATCTGGACTGATGATTTAAATAAACAAAGCGTGCATCACGCGCAACTATCGCGTCTTATGGTCCTTTTTTTTTTCTTCTTCTTTGTAAATTGCATTTATAATATCATTGAATTGAATTTATTTTTCGATTTTTTCTTTTGTAAATTTGAATTTTTTTTTTTCATTTTATTTGACTTATTATTTTAATTTAATATATAGGGGAAAAATTGTAATTATTTTTTTGTCGTTTTGAATTTAGTTTCGAAATTAAAATTTGAATTTATAATTTTTTTGGTTTTCAATTTAAAAAATTAAAATTGTTTTTTTATCTTTTCAAAATTTGGAAATAATTTTCTTTTTTTTCAGGCGCACAGGAGTATGGCGAAGCCGCAGCCTACATCCAGGCGCAGTTCGAGGCGAAGAACAAATCGACTTCGAAGGAGATTTACTGCCATATGACATGCGCCACCGACACAAATAACATTCAATTCGTGTTCGACGCAGTCACAGACGTGATTATCGCGAACAATTTGCGTGGCTGCGGTCTTTATTAGGTTAATTCTATATACACAAATATCAAGCGCGAACACGAAACAAGGAGATATGAAGCTGCCGGACGAGTTATGATAAAGAAGACGACGACGACGACGACGTTTTCTCCGAGTCGAAAGCCTGTTCCCAATTTTCACATTCTTATTTCAGATTCAAATTTCCAAAAGAAAAAAAAAAAGAAGAAGAAGAAGAGAAAAATCTTCTCACCACTCGAGGATGTCAAAAAAAAAAGAAAATTTATTTACCATCAAGAAGAATAAAAAAAAAAATACGGAATCATGCCAGAGGACAGGAGCCACTGGCACGAGGTGATACTTCGAAACGCTTAAAAAAAAAAAAAATAATAAAACACTGATCCCATCTTTTACTACTCAACGATCTCTCGGAATGATTTTTTTGACAAAAAATGCTTTTTTCAATTATTCGCCAGGAATTTAAAAAATACGCACCTGAAATCAATGTTCAATTAATATTATGAAAATTAAATTTTCAAGGAATTTTCAATAACGAATTCAAAAAAAAAAGAAATTATTGTCCTAATTATTGTGAATTAACGGAAAAAGAAAAATTTACATTACGAAATCGATGTTTAGAGAAATAATAAAAAAGTAGAAAATTTGGCAAAGAATTTAAAAAAAAGGTATAAATACTTTAAAAAAACTGATTCAGTGAAAAAATTACGTGTAGTGAAAAATTAAATATAAATTTAAAAAAGTATTTACAATTGAAAAGAAAATGAAAATTGAATGGAATATTGAAGAAAAAATTGTCGAAGAAGAAAAGAAAGAAAAGAAGAAAAAGAAAGAAATTAATTTTTAAAATTTAAATAATAAATAATTAATAAATAAGAAAATTAGAATAAAACATTTCCAAAAAAAAGAATTCACAATAATTTTAGAAAAGAAAAAATAATTGGAACAAATTATAAACAATTCAAGAAAATTCCAAAAAATGAAGAAATGCAAAAGAAATTTTTTTTTTTTTTTTTGAAAAAGGAAATCAAAATAAAAAATTCGAAAAAGTGAATTAAAAGTAATGAATTTAAATTAAAAAAGAAAATTATAATTGATGGAAAAAAAATTAGAAGTAAAAAACATAAATTAGTCTTAAATGAGAATAAATAATGAAGAAAATGAAGAAAGAATGAAAGAGAAATAAAATTCTCCTCTCACGAACGATTAGTTTGACAAAAACATCCTATTAAGAGGTGAAACGAGATTTACATTTTTTTAAAACAAAAACAAAAAAAAATAAATATGAAAAAAGACACACCTCGTAAAACTAACATTTGTGAGAGGCATGAGAGAATTTTTTTTTAATCCATTCCGAGGCAAAGATGAGTGGAGAATTTTTTTGATAAAAATGATGGATCAGGGTTCGCCATCGGCAGCGCAAGTCGAGACTCTGCAAAAATTTTACACACACACACATACATACAAAAAAAACACCTCTGTCTCTCTTCTAATAATCGTTCTCATCACATTCACAAATCAGTGGGTGGTCTCAAAATACGCACCTTTTTTTACTTCTATTCCGCACAAAAATATGGCACAAAAAGCAAATTTTGAAGAAAAAAAAAACATTACGACGCAGTGAGTAAATTACTTTTTTTTTTATTTTTGAAAAAATTAATTTAAAAGAAACCTATTTTTTAAATTAATTTTTTTGTCTTTTTTCTAAGAAAATTCTCAAATTAGAAGTAAATTTTTTTTTTTTGTAAAGTGATTTTCATGAAAAATCATTTCTAAATCGATTAATTCGAAAAAAAATTGGTAAAATTAATATTCACAAAATAAATGTGAATTTTTAATTGAACTTCTTTAAAAAAAAAAACACAAGTTTTTTCAAAAAACAATTTCTCATCCCGCACAAGACAATATACATATTTTTGTTATAATATATAATTATTAATTATAATATTATCACGCACACAAGGAAAAGAAAGAAATAAAGAAAAAAAAAAAAAAAAAAAAAGAGAAATGAAAATGCACCCACACGCAGACTCACAAGCGATTTCCGATCGCCGGACATCCCTGAGATCCTATTTTTCTATATGTTATTTTTCTCGTTTTATGAATGTGTCGACAATATTTTATTTGTCAACACTTCAAAGCATAAAAGAGGAAAGAAGACTTTTTTGATGGCAGGTACGAAGAACGAGATTTTGTGTGAATGAATGAATTTTACCATTTAAAAGAAAAAAAAAATGTCTGAGAGAGAAAAAGAAGAAAAAAAAATTGTACGAAACAAACCGCAAAGCTCACATGGGACCTCACATAATAGACGTACAATTTTAACAATTATATTCGACATTTTTATTACGCACAATCGTTAACGATTTTTTAATTTTAATTTTTTATCAGTAAAAAAAGAATTTTTGGTTTTTGTTCTAAGAATTTTTTTCCATAATTTCTAACTGAGATATTTTTATTAATTTAAACATTTTCACAATATTTAATTTCAAATATTTTTGTCTCTTTCGATGCAAAAATAAATTTTTCGAAATGAATCGCGAGAAATTCTGTGCAGAGAGAAAAAAAAAGAACAAAATAAAAAAAATCTCTCAATTTTTGTGAAATGAATTGATTCGAAGGATCGCGATTAATTTAGATATGATGAAAAGCCGCAAGTCATTTTAGCGAACGAACTACGATAGAAGTAACAAAAAATAAAATAATAATTTATATAAAAATACAAAGAAATGAACCAAATATTGCGTGCCAATGTGCACACGAAATTTAATTATATAGTCAAGGTGACTGCGAATGCTCGAACACTTCGATTCCTTGTGGATTTCGAAAAAAGAGAAAGAAAAAAAAAAATGATGAAAACATATACATTGTTCTAATTTTTCATCCCACAGGACGATCGATTGTGATGTCGACGCCTTTCAATTTCTAGTCGACAAAAGTAACGACCGCTTTCAAATTTTTTTTTTTTCGAAAAAAAACAGGCTGGATAAAATGTATAAAATTTAATCTAGATAGTGACAACTCGACGATTGAAGATTACAATTTCCCTTTTTCTGTATTAATAATTTTTTCTTAAATTCCGTTTATAAAAAATGGAAAAAGAAACTTGTAATATTCATTTGCGAATCTGTTGAGAGATATCAGAACGCTGAGAATATAACTTGAGTTGTTAAAAAGAAAAAAAAAAAAAAAACAAAAATGAAAAAAAAAACTAGCGAGAATGTGATTTGGCGTGAAAGGAATACTCGAGTGAAAGTGATAGGACGAGAAAATATTTCTAAGTCTACGGTTTACTGCGTTATTACTTATAAATATAATTAACAATTAAATTTTAAGAAGCTAAGTAATGTTTCTGTGTATACTTGGCGAAAAAAAAGAGGAAAGAAAAAAAAATGACATTTTAAGGGGAAAAAAAAACTGGCAGTGTAATATGCGAACTTGAGGATTTAACCATGCTAACGTGTGATTTTGTACGTACTATTATAAAAAAAAAAAAACAAAACAAAAGAGTCGTAAGTCCTGCGATCTTCACCGAGAAATGTACATTTTCTACTGCGATTAATATTTCTCTTAAACCGAAAATAACCAATTTTTGCACTCAGCACCTCCCTCCCAAATCCTCTTCATGTAGATAGGGTCGTCTTAGTTTACAAAAAAAAAACAACTTTTTAATAAAACATATATAATTCCATGTCTTAATCGAATTCCCAACTAGTTTTTTCATGCAATCATATATATAAATATATTCCAATAAAATTGTCTTTTCCAGTTTTCCAAAAACCCCTTTTTTCCTTCGATATGACTTACGTCCCTTTTGCGATCTGTATGAGGTGTGACTCTTTATCAATAGTCATGTTTGTACGTCGATTTCCTTGCTTTCGATACCGGTGTCACCGTCGTGAATCTTATTTGTAGTTTAAAAAAAAAAATTTCCTAAACGATCGTCGCTCACTCTCAAGAGGAATATCATTCCTGAAAAATTATTCCTGATCATTTTCACGTTATTCAATTTTTTTTTTAGGTTATGTTTCACTATAGAAAAGAACCAATTTTAATATATATAATCATACATTCTCTTGAATACAAAATGATCATGAATAATTTTTCCGAATGATATAAACCCTCTTTTTATTTGAGATTTTCTTTACATTTTCTTCAAAAATGCTTTTCACTTGAAAAAATTGCAAATCCCAAAATGCAATAAGATCCGTATTCTGAAACAGAGAAAAAAAATGAAAATTTTGTTAGAGGTTATTTTTGTGGAACATAATTTGAAAAATTCAACTTAGACTGCTTCTACAATAGTTAAATTACACGCATTGCCAACTGTTAAAAAAATTATTTCACTATTTTTATCAAAATAAATTTTTTTTATTTAATATTTAATCAGATATAAATTTTTTGTCAATGGATGCACGAATTTTTGAGGTTATGTTTTACTATATATAAATAGAGGCTAATAACAAAATCGAAGAAAATGGGAAAAATAAGTCAATTTCAAGTTCTAAGAATAACGACGACGTATTTAAGTCTGTTAATTGTACTACTTTTATTGTATTACTACCGTTAGTATTATATTCCCCATATTTAAAAAGATTTAAATTCTGTTTTCAATTTTCTTTTTTTTCCCCACTGATTTTACAAAATTGTTCTCAAAAATATATTAACAAAAATAAAAAAATAGAGGCAAAATTTTGAAAACAGGAATTAAATCTTTTTTTTTTGAGATGCCATATTCTTATTCCGGTTGCCATATTGTTGTAAAATTATAACTTAACGCAAAAAAAAAAATATATAAAAAAAAACTCTCGTAGAGTTATCATTATAAAGGGTGAAAAAAAAGCTAAGGTCTAAGTATACAAATTGCTACACCTAAGTCGTACCTAAGTACCTATATCGTGTCTCTAGTCACATAGTCGAAGGATGAAAAAAAAAAAAAATAATGATGATGAAAGGGAGCGTAACGCACGTTTGTACAACTTCAAAACCCTCCCGTTGCAGGGACCCGTTCGCGCTTATTTTTTAAGTTTAAAAAAAAAACGTGGCAACGAGACAATGCTGCTTGCATTTTCGATTTAAAATGCGAACAACGCATCTAATGTGCAGAAAAAAAAAAATTAAGACCTAGATCCATTTCTATTGTTCACATGGATTTTCACATTTTTATGTCTAACGGTGACTTTTTTCAAACTTCTGTTTCTATTTTAGTTTCTTTTTTTTAAAGAGCCAACGAACGAGATGAGATAGAAAAGGACAGAGTATGTCTGTCCTTTTCTAACTCATGTTTCAAGTTTGCCAGTTTATTGTGCATTGGCCTTAACTCAGAGCTGAAAAAGAGGAATGAACCGGAACGGGAATAAAAGGGAGATAGAAAAGACAACTATCCTTTTCTATCTCACACTTTCTTTTCTTGTTCTGGAAATGGAATAGAATTTTTTGGAATTAATTAACATTAAATTACTTTAAATTGGCGATACTAAAAACTAACCTAAAAAAAAAATTCCCTTAGTTAAAAAAAAAGTACAACTAATGGATTATTAATCAGAAGTTTGAAAATTAGTGAAACCGAAGAGAAAAAAAAAGAACGAAAACCAAAATCGTGACGACTCTTTCGAGTTGATTTGACTTTTACAATATTTAGAAAAATCGTTAATCTAAAGAGAAGCATAATCGCTTTCTCAAAAAGCGCGTAAGCGTTAAGAAAAACAAAACCAAAAAAAAAAAAAAGTTATAAGACCTGCTGGTGGGCAGCTTTTAAAAAAAAAAAAGTCGGTAATGATTTTTTCGAAAAAACGAAAATTCACTGTCGGTAGCTCATGAAAAGGTTCAAAAATAAATTTAAAAAAAAAACAAATTGTTTTATCCCTTTTCGAGTTACCGGCTCCGACGATAATAATTTAAAAAAAAAAAAAAAGATAGGAAATGAAGAGGGTTATAAGAAAAATAATTTTAAAAAAATGGCGACCAAAGTGTTCGTGAAGAAGGAACAAAAAAAAGAAAATTCCTACCGAACAAATATTCGCTAATACACTGCATTGTAATGTACTTTCTATCATTATGTCAAAATTCACGAACAAGTAAACAAGGGGAAATTAATTATAGCGTTGTATCGTAATATATAATGATTAATGGTAATGTAATAATTATAATATCGATAACGATAAAGAAACAAAAAAATAAATAAATAAAAATAAATAATAACATTCAATTGATAACTAATAATCAAGAACGCACGTTATTTCATTTTTTGTGAAAGAGGTGTTCTATAAGATTTCAGGAGAGCTGAGAACGCGAGTGGGGACATAAAAAAAAAAAATAATAATAATACCACCAAGAGAAATCTCATTATATAAAATTATTATGTAATAATTGTCCATACATCTTAAAATGTCGAAATAAACCTAACATTAAAACGATGAAGATGACTTTAAAATTTTGAAATTTTCCTGCGTTTTTTTGTGTTTTTGAAAATTAATATAATTATTTTACGTTTCATTAAAAATTTTTTAATATATTTTTTTTGTGTTTTTGAAAATTAATAATTATTTTACGTTTCATTAAAATTTTTTTAATATATTTTTTTTTGGGGTTTTTGAAAATAAATAATTATTCTACGTTTCATTAACATATTTTTTTTTAATATATTTGTTCTTGGTGTTAAATTGAATTTACGATTTTGAAAATAATTAATTTCTTTATGTTTCTATGTGAATTTATTTTTATTTTTCTAAATTTATGTTTTATTAAGGCCAATTATATTTTGTTCGTTAATGATTATTTTTTTATTTTTAATTTTAGTCAGATATTATTGATTTGAATTCAATATTTCTAATTGTTAACCTATAAATTTTTGTCCTTTTCTTATGGACATGTTACCATGGAAACGCGTGTATTAGACAAGGACAGAAAAGTGTAGACATATCTGACTTACGTAATTTACAGTGGAACGTCCGAAATGTGACATAGAGGAACAAATTAGGGTGTCACGTGACAGATATGTTACATTTCGGATGTTCCATTTGACTATCTAAATAAGCACGGTTGGGAATACTGAACACTATTGTGAGCAAGGTTGGGAATAATAAATCAACAACTTTAGAACAAGGTTGGGCATTTTGATTCAAAACAACATTTAGGGGGATCCCCAAGTAGAGGGAATAAACCAATAATTTTTTTCTTTCTAAATTGAAAATTTCTATTAACTAATTAAAAATTATTATTATTATTATTAATATTATTATTATTATTATTATTATTATTATTATTATTATTATTATTAGTATTATTATTATTATTAATATTATTATTATTATTATTATTAAAGTTAAGAATTTATTTTTTTTATTTTTTCTTAATTTCTTTAAATTAAACGAGGGGCTGTTCACTCTCAAATACCCGATTTGTAATGTAGAGAATATACTAGGTATCTTCCGAATATTCATCAATTAACATAAGAAAATATAAATTTCTTGATTCTGAATAAATTGTATTTTAAGTGGAGATTACCGGCGATTACTGAAAAGGACGTTCGAATTTGTCGAATACTATGCGAATCCAACAAATCTCGTCGATTACAGTAAAATCCTAAGTCATGCAGTAAGAATTGTTGCGAGTCACGAATGGTTACGGAGAAATACGAGCGAATTCGGCGGCAGCCGATTATTATTATTATTATTATTATTATTATTATTATTATTATTATCTAGTCTGCAACACGAAGCAGCGCAAAGAAGGAATTTGTGAAAATACTGTGAATATCAACGAGTCCGTGCGATTCCATTCGAATCCGAAGCCGAATACGTACGAGTCCTAAAAATCTTTAATGAATTCTCCAATATTGTTCAATTGGATTTTCAGTGAACAGCCCCTCGAAATTAAAAAAAAATTACATTTTGTTAACATTTTTTTTATTATAGTTAGAATTTGCTTGTTTTTTTAAAAACAATTTTCATTATCAGTTGACTCATCAAGTGTATAGTTAAAAAAAACATACTATAAAATTATATCCACTGAACCTTGATAAAATAACGCTTACGGTCTTGTTCTTTAACACTGATAATTAATTATAATTATTGCTTGCAAAAAAAAAAACTAAATACGAAACAAAGTTTAAAAAAATAATATATTTTTTCAATTAAATAAATTCGTTTTTTATCCTTTTTGATTTTTTTTCACTTTTAAAATGGAGAAATAAAAAATTTAAAAATATAAAATAATAATATAAAAAATTTTTTATTTACAAAATTTTAATAAGAAAAATTTAAGAAAAAATTTAAGGTTCATATAAAAAGTAGACAATTTTTTTTTAACTGAATTTAAATATAATTTTACAAAATTGAAAAAAAGGCGGAATTATAAAAGAAGAAAAATTTTTAATTACTTATTTACTCAAAATACATTTTTCCAGATTATTTGTTTTAAACAAAAATATTTTAATAAAATAAAATTAAATGAACTAATTTTTTTTTTAACTGAAATTTAAAAAAAAAATTTTTTTATTGTTTCAAGAAGATTTACTCTTCAACATTGAAGTGACCATAGCAGTGCCAATATCTTTTCCTACCTTGATGACTTCATCTTCTGTAATTATTAATTATAAAAATTTAATTAAAAAGTACCGAAAAATAATTACGAGTATTAAAAATTAATTTATTGTCAAATTAATTTTTTATAATTGTTATTAATTTAAAAATAAGTAAATTATAATCTAACATATATAAATAATAATATTAATTATATAAATTAATAAACAAATAAACAGAAAATGCAAATAATAAAATAAAATTAATTTAGTTTATTTTTGAATTAATGTGGAAAAATGTTAATTACCAATTGTTTTCATCAAATCTAGAGCTTCAACGTAATAAACAAAATTTAAAACAGAAATTATTAAACAAAAAATGTGAAATAATTTTTTATTAAAAAATAAGTGTAACATTTTTAAATTTTAATTGAAAAAATATTTTAGCTTCGTGTTCTTTTTCTTTCTGACTTTATTTAATGCCTACGTATTATAGTTTTTTTTTCTTGTTTTTTTTTTTTAGAAATATAATCAATTTCATCATGATGATAAAATAACATGTTATTTATGTCAAAATTGAAATAATTTATTTGTCACATAAATTTTATGTTTTCGTGAAAAATTATTATGTCACGAGAAAAATGACGCATTGTCGTTTATTGTTTTTTTTGAAGTTGAAAAAAATTTTAGTTACATTAAAAAATTAAAGATTAATAATAATAAAATAAATAAAATAAATAAAATAAATAAAATAAATAAAATAAATAAAATAAATAAAATAAATAAAATAAATAAAATAAATAAAATAAATAAAATAAATAAAATAAATAAAATAAATAAAATAAATAAAATAAATAAAATAAATAAAATAAATAAAATAAACAAAATAGATAAAATAAATAAAAAACAATAATAAAAATAAAATAAATTTTTTTCTGTAAATAAATAATTTTTACGTTGTTATTCTATTTTTTTTAATACACAATAATTAATTTTACAACCTTATTAATTTAATGAAAATATGTTATTTGAAAAAGGGGCAAGAATTAAAAATTTTTTTTTTTTTTTTTATTGAATTCTTTTACATTTTAAACATTATGCAGAAGTCGTAATTTTGTGTTATTCTGATCCTAATAAAAATCTTTTTCCTATGGCAACAATGAGGTCCCCTGAAAAAAAAAATTATTATTTAAATTTATTTAATTTTTTATTATTAATAATTTTTAAAAGAATTATTAAATTTTTTTAAATTTCTATTATATTTTTCTGATTAACTCATAAGAAATTTACATAATTTATTATTTAAATTAAATTAAAAAATTAATAATAAATTAATATTAAATTATTATTAAAAAATTTTTGTTACCAATTTTTTTAAAAATTGTGTTATTATCGTTTGGCTCTTCCGCGGCAAGACAAGTGGAAACTGTTACTGCTGCCACAACAAACAAAACTGTATAAGGTCTCATGTTTTTTTTTTTTTTTTTTTTAATTTATTTTTATTTTTTGTTAATTTTTTTTTTTTTTTTTTTTAAATTCAACTTTTTTTCGTTTGATTTGTATTTGGCAAAAATAATGTTTCTTTCTATAGTTTCGCCTCTTTTATAGACACTAGGACAGGATAAAAAAAAATTTCCTTCTTTAAAATGCGATTTACATTCGTGTAATTATCCTATCGGTGAAACTTTTAAATTTTATTGATAAACCAATTTTTCCTCAAAACTATTCTATAGTTATGTCATAGTGACAGAAATTATTTTCATAATATTATACTATATTTATATACGGGAAATGTGGAAGAAAACATTTTTTTTTAATTTTATTTATTTAGATATTGATGTGTAATTGAATTTTAAAATTAAATTTATTTGAAAATTTGAATTTCCCGGGTTTTATATATCTTAAAGTTGGTAATTGTCTTTCAGTATTTTTTTTATACTGACAATGTTCTTCCATATATTCGATAATATATTTCAATACTCGGTTTGTTAAATTAATTTTTTTTTCTTAAAAATACCACATGAGGTCATTATTGTTTTTTTTTTTAAATAACTTTTCTTCTTAAATGTAAACGTTGTTTAAAATTTTTTAATTTCGTTATTTTACGTTGGTAGGAGTGTGATTTTTATTTCGCGCGCATTAGTTTTCTCACGTTGGTAATTATTGTCAGCGAATATTTTATAGAACATTTTATTTATTTTATTTATATAATTTTCTTTGACTAACAATTTATTTTACCATAAATTTTGTGACCTTCTTAAGAATATTAAATTTTGGAATTTAATTAATTTTTCTTTCTATTTTCTCCTAGTGTTTGAAATGTTCAATGTGATTTCTACGTTGGCAGCAGTGTGTGTTTACATTTGCAGCAAGCCGCAGTTGTGTCAATTCGTTAATTTTTCTTGAATATTAGTATTTTTTAAGTGTTAAATAAATAAAATAATGGCTGTTCAGAGTTATAAACCGAATTATTTTTCAATTACCGATATTTTGGCTACTGAGGAGCGTTTAAAATGTACTGTTCAATTTGATTTACCTCGACTTGGTGCGTACATAACCTATAAATTATTTTCTGTTTTGACATTTATTTTCCCATTCTCTATTTTTTCTATACATAATATATAATTATTAAGTATACCATTGCGTTTTGGATAATTTAATTTTCTATTTTAAATCAGTGACATTTTAATTTGTTTTCAATTAAGGTTATGAGCGTTTGAAAAAATCGCGGAATAATTATTATTTAAAAAAAAAAATGTTTATTACAATTTTTGAGATTTAATATTATTAATGACAAATTGTGTTACTTTTTTAACAAAAAATTGTTTCTTACAAGTAATTTTTGTCATTTAATATCGTTAATGATAAATTTATTAGATTAATTTCTTAATATAAAAATGTTTATCAGTTACGAGTAATTTTTGTCATTATCGTATTCACAGGATTTTTGGATCCTTCCAGTGAGACTCAGGATTTAAAAGTTGGAACGAAAATAGAATTTCCCTTCTGGCTTGTAAAACCTTTAAATAAAAGTCTTTTAAGAAATAACAGAAATCCAAAAATTTTGGTAATTGAGGATATTCCAAAAATTTACAAAGAAGCCTATAGGTTTGTTTTGTCTTTTTTTTTTAATTATTTAAATATTTTTCATTTTATTGTTTAAAAATTTTAAAAAAAAAACTTTAACAAAATTTTTATTTTTTAATTCAATTTTAATAACATTTTTTAAAATAAATATTTTTAATATTAAATAATATTATTATTATTATTATTTTAATATTATTATTATTATTATTATTATTTTAATATTATTATTATTATTATTATTATTTTAATATTATTATTATTATTTTTTAATATTTTTCAATTCAATTTTAATAACATTTTTTAAAATAAATACTTAAATAAATAAAATAAATATTTAAATTTTTTTCAATTTAATTTTTAAAAAAAATTGGCAATGTTTTATTTTTGAAATTTTTATTTAGTAAAATATTTAAATTTACTTCAATTTGTTTTTTTTTAATTAATGTTTATTTATTAGTTTTACTTCACTAAAATTGTGAACGAATATTGAAAAAAAAAAATAATTTTTTTCTAGGGATATTCTAGAAGCAGGTGCAACTGCTTTTCAATTATCAAATTGGAGTCAATATTTCTACGAGTTTGGAATGCATTTAAGAACATTAGATCATAAAGATTGCGAACGAATAACAGGAATTTTAAATAAAGTAAATTTTATTTAATTTTGATAATAAAATTTTTTTTTGAGGTCTTTAAATTTTATTGAAATTTTGCAATTTGTTTTTTTGAAAATACTCATTTTTTCTTCTTTATTTTCAGACATTCCTCGAGCGTTTTAGATTAATTGCGGATTTAGTTGAGAATTCAAATTCATCAGAGTCAGCGATTGAATCGCGACTTCCGGCAATGGAACGTGAATTATATAGATCCGGTAAGAAAGCAAGTTTACAATTAAAAAATTGGATGGAGAAGGGAGTCGGCAAAATCGAAACATCCGAGGTTGTGACTAATATGAAAAAACGAAAACGTTCCGAATTCGAGAATATTTAAAGTTTTTAAAAACAAAAAGGAAAAAACAATTTTAAAACTAAATTTTTTTATTAGCTTGAGAGAAAGAAAACTTGAAAAGATATTAGAAAAAAATAAGGTTTTAGTAACGAAAATAAAATAATAAGTCAGTAAAAAAATAGATATAATAAAGGAAATTAAAATTTTTAATTTCTATTTATTTTTTTAATTAAATAATTTATTTTTAATTTTTTACTAAATTTTTTTTTCCTGATTATCGAGAAAGTAAAAATAAATTATTTAATTAAAAAAATCAATGAAAATAAATTTAAATGACGAAAAATGTAAATATATTTTTAATGCAAAATTGTTTTCTTTTTTAGAAAAAGTGGAAGATTTTTGTAATTTTTTTTAGAAAAAATAGAACTAGAGGAAGAATGTCAATTTTGCCTTCTCGAGTATCCTGAAAATATCCACATCCTAAATATTTTTGTTATGAATTCAGAAATTATGAAATACAGAAAAACAATAAAACAGATTTATTTTCAAAAAAAATTTTTTTTTAAATTAATTTGGAAATTAATTTTCTGTAAAAAAAAATCATTTTTTATTACGTAAATAGGGGGAAAAATTAATTCAAATTTTTAGAAATAAAATAGAAAAAAAATTACTATTGTTTTTTCTCCTCTTATGGAAATTTATATATTTTCAAAAAATATTATTTTTAAAATTTGAAATTAATTTTCCGTAAAAAAAATAATAATTTAATTAACAATTTTTCATTACGTAAATAGAGGGGGAAATTAATTAATTAAAGTTTTTAGAAATAAAATAGAAAAAAAAATTAGTATTATATTTAATATGTGTATAATAAACTGCATTGGCGCCGACGATTTTGAAATTCCGTGACTCGCGATTATAATATTTTTTTCCCCAACAAAGACCCTGATAACAAAAACGTTATCAATAGTATATTTGTTATGACGAATATAAAACCTAAAAATAAATTGACAAATCGACTGCAAGTCTGCAAATTATATATCCCTTTATTTTTCTTACACAAATGTTGTCGATATAGTCATTAAATAACAAATAATTTTTTTTTTTTTTTAATTATTTACACTCGTTGTACACAAATATAAAATGTTAGTCGCGATTCGACTGTCAACAATTGGTTTTTTTTTTAAACATTCAAACAACAATGAACGGTAACATCTGTTTCACAACCCTCGGCTAAATAATGTTAGAAATACCTTAGCAAAGAACCTAGATTATTTTTATTTTCACCTAATAAACGGAACTTTTTCCATGAATATGAAAAAAAAAAAAAATTTCCCCTGATTTATATATATAGAAAACAGTAAAATTCTCGCTGTGCGCTTTTTAATTTACAATAATAATAATAATGATGAAGTAACGTGTGCGTGTATAAAAATATTTCATAAAAAAAAATTTTTCGTAAATATTTAATCGATCAGGTGTCGCATATTTATAATTATATATATATTATATATTTTTATTTCGTAAGCCTAAGTTTTTTTTTTTTTTTAGGAAGATTTTACCTACTATATAAAAAAAAATGGTCGACGGTACATCGAATACTTTAGTTCGAAACCTAATTGGCAAAATTTCTACCCTGTCTTTGATTTTATTTATTTATAGATTTAATAGAAAAGTGGGAAATATTTTCCGGTAGAAAAATGGAAAACAGTTTTTTTTTTTAGGAAAATTAAAATTAGGAAATCTATAATTTATTAAAATTAATAAATAGTTATTATAATAAAAGTGGGAAAAAAATAAAATAAAGAAAAATTTCGATAAGAAAATAACAAGAAAAGATTTTAATAAGGAAATGAGAAAAGAAAATGGAAAATTATTTTTGTAATAAAAAGGGAAAAAATTTTCAATTCAAATAATTGAAAATATTTGTTGGAATATAGAAAAGAATTTTAGTAGAAAATAGTTTTTGAATGGAAATAATTTTAGTAAAATGAAAAAAATTTGAATTTAAATTAGAAAAAATAGTAAATAAATGAAAAAATTTTTTAGTGAAAGAAAAACATTTCGAAAAATTTTGAAGCTAGAATAAATAATAATTAGGAAAATAGGAAAAGTTTTTAGTAAAAAACAGAAAAATTAGAAAACTGGGAATTTTAATAGATAATAAAAAATTTTCTACTTCTTTTTTGAAACTTTTTCTATTTTTAAAAGAAAAGCGTCAAAATAGGAAAAATAGAAAATAATTTTTTTTTGAGGAAAATTGAAAAATATTTTAAGAAAATAATTTTCATTTGAAAATAGAAAAATAGTTTTAGTAAGAAAATAATTTTCATTGGAAAATAGGAAAATTTTTTTTTACTAATAAAATAGAAAAGAAATTTAATAATTAGAAAAAATTAAGTTAAAAAGTAAAAAAATAATTTTAGTAAAGAAATTTTTAAAAAGAATTTTTTTTAAAAAGAATGAATAAAATATAGAAAAATGGCAAAATTGAAAATATAGTTTCTTTGATTCAAATATATTATGTATATACATATGTATAGTATAAGTCATTTGACATTGGCACTTTGAGCAGAGGTATTGTCTCTGAAAAATAAAAATCCTCTCGACAAAGATTTTGAGCAGTTTCTAAAATAAATTGTGTCGATATCACATAATTAACAAGCTTAACGTTTCTTTGTCACGGGACTTTTCAGAGATTTTATTTTATTTTTTTTTTACATATTATTTTTTTTTTCTTTGTATTGCGTTAGAGCTTTCCCTATAAATTATATTTTATAAAATTATGTATTACATATTATAGATAATATTATTATTATTATAATTATTATAAAAGGCACCGAACGAATATTTTCGATTCGTATCTTTGCTTTGAGCAAATTTTCGCTGGTTTTTAATTATCATTATTATTACGTTGGCGAAAATTATTGACAATTTTTTTTAACAATTAACGTAATATCTTTTAATTGATAGTTTTCTTCCATATATTTTTTTTTCTTTTTAGAAAAATATTCTAAATTTAATAGTTGTGAATTATATTTCTTTCGAAAATTTATTTTTTTTCTTTCATAAAATTCTAGAAATTAGCTCAAAAAAAATTTATACAATTTTTTCTTTTTTTATTATTCGAGTTGAAAAATTTATCTGCAATATTAATTACTGTAATTAATCGATTTTTACAAAGAAATAAATGTAAAAAAAAAAATTTACATTTTGTAGAAAAATAGTTAATGATAAATTTTTTAGAGTTCTTGTTTTTATAGAAAAAATATTTATTTTATTGCTTTTAATTTGAAAATTTTTTTCAAAAAAAAAAAAAAAACTTTCATTTCATTAAATTTAAAAAAATATAAATTACATTTTTATTATTTTTTGTTATTTTTGTATCATTTTTGAAAAATTTTCAATTCAATCACACTTTTTCAAAATGTATTTAGTAATTCAAAAATTTTAATACAACTTTATAAAATTCTCCTTTTTTTCAAAAAAAAAAAAATTTCATTCGAAAAAAAGCTTTTTTTTTGGAAAAATTATTAATTTAAAAAAAAACATTTTTCTAAATCTTACTAAATTTATGATTTAGGCCTTTAATAAAATTTTCATTTTTCCCTTTTATTTCAATAATTTTTTTTCATTTTCGAAAAATGATTTTCTAAATGTACAAAAAAAAAAAATTGTTTTTCGTATTGAAAACTTAAAGAAAAAAAAATTGAAAAGTCATTTGTTAGATAAAATATACTTAATGATTTAACTATTGCTTTTCATCCGGCCATCGGTTCGTCAGTGACGATTCTAGAACTTAATTAAATTGCATATTGCAATGGCGTAACCATTTCAAAGAAGAAAACTTATCTAAGACACTTATTGGTGTATTTACTGGGCGCATTATTTACAAATTGGAATGTTTATATACGTATTTATGTTTTGTATCACGTGCAAAAAAAAAAAAAAAAATTTTAACACGAGAAGCGTTGTTACATTTTAAAATTTTTAAATTAAAAAAATCTAAATTAAAATTGTACAAAAATGCAATTTTGATTACAATTTTCTTCGATTTTGTTTTCTAAATAAGAGATCAAATTTTTTTTTTAATTTTTTTTTTCAATTGGAAGCTAAAAATTAATTTTTTGCTAAAATTTGAGTAAAATATTTCAGTAATATTAAATGTTTTTTTTTGTATTTATATGTGTGTCAGAAGTTTATCAATTCTATTCAAAAAAATATTAATTTCTTTGTAACTGAATAAATTATAATCAAAAGTTATTATTTTAAAATTAAATTTAATTAATTTTTTTTTATTAAAATTTATTTATAATTAATTATAATTTAATTTTTTTAAAGCAATTTCACAACTGCTTTTGTATTATTCCAATTTTTTTTTTACCAAAACGTTAATTTAACTTTAAAAAAAAAAATTGGTGTATTTAAAATGTATCAACGTTCTTTTTTAATTCCTCACAATGAAATTAACACAAATTCTTTCCTAATATCGACATATATTATATATAGATATATATATTATGTGTTTCGAGGCACAAAACAATTTGATTCAAGCTTCTCTTAAATATCTAAGAAAAAAAAAAAAATTAGCACCAACCATTCGAGACATTTTTTTTTCTTTAAATTCTAAAATGGGAGATAAAGATAAATTATTATTGGTCTTTTTTAGAATTCGTAGGATAATTTTTTTTAAAGAAATTGGTCGTTGTCGTGAGGGTTTAAAACTATGGCACTGAGATTAGCAAAAAAAAAAAAAAATGCAGAAAACTGCGAGGCTATATGGTCCTTTTTATGTGCGTGACAAATTTCATTTTTATGGGGAGAAAACTTTCAAAAAAATTTTTTTTTTTTTTTTAGAATACAAAATAACACGGAGATCACATATTTTTTTTAATGCATTTCCTTTTGAAAAGGAAATTACTTTTTTTTTCTTATAATGAACCATCGAGTAAATTTAGTCTAAACCTCCTTTCGAATTCGGCAGAATCGACAGATCGACCTTCCTCAAAAACCATTAGTGATTCTCCGTCTAGTCAAAATGTTGATTCCGTTTTCAAAGATGGTTCCTCTTTGAAAAGACGAAAATTTACGACCGAACTGGCGTCGTCTTGTGTCGATATTGGTGTTAGGTCCCTATAAAAAAGAAATTAAATTCGTATTTTAAATATTTTTTTTAAATGAAAAAATTACCAATTTGCCAGTTACACTGAAAAAATTTTTTTTTATTGATTCAAATAAATTTTTTTTTGATTCAAATAAAAATTTCTTTGATTCAAATAAATACTTATTTGATTTAAATAAAAATTTTTAATTCAAATAAAAATTTCGTTGATTCAAATAAAATTTTCTTTGATTCAAATAAAAATTTCTTTGATTGAAATAAATACTTATTTGATTTAAATAAAACATTTTTAATTCAAATAAAAATTTCTTTGATTCAAAAAATATTTATTTCATTCAAATAAAAATTTCGTTGATTGAAATAAATATTTATTTGATTCAAATAAAATTTTCTTTGATTCAAATAAATACTTATTTGATTTAAATAAAACATTTTTAATTCAAATAAAAATTTCGTTGAATTAAATAAATATTTATTTGATTCAAATAAATATTTATTTGATTCAAATAAAAATTTCTTTGATTCAAATAAATATTTCTTTGATTCAAATAAAAATTTTTTTGATTCAAATAAAAATTTAATTGATTCAAAGAATTATTATTTGAGTCAATTAAATGACATTTGTTTCCAAATACAGAAAATATTGGTTCAAATACAGTTTATTTGGTTTAAAAAAATATTTATTTGATAATAACCAACTATTTGAAAAAAAATAAATTTTTTTCCAGGTCATATTTTTCTAATTTTATTTAGCCGAGTAAAACAAAATTTTTATTTAACAAATTTTCCGAATTTCCATTTTTAATAATTAACATAACATTATTAATAAAATTCAATTATAGAAAACGGACTTTTCACATTTCGGATGTTCTAGTCTGGAAAAGTAATTAAAAATACATTGTGAAACGTAACTTGCATAAAAGCCATTGTACAATAGATTTGCGAACCAGATGCATGGGATAGAAAAGGACCTATCTCTATCCTTTTTTATCCCATGCATCTAGTTCGCAAATCTATTGTGCATTGACCTTTATGCAAGTTACGTTTCACAATGCATTTTTAATTGGTTAGTTTCCATTGTCGCCAATTGTCATAATTCTCGTCAACTACCGCACCCTGCTCTAGTAAAAATTTAGTGATTTTATTGTTAAAATTAAAATTTACTATAAAGTTACTAAAATTTTTACTAGAGCAGGGTGCGGTAGTTGACGAGAATTATGACAAAAGGCGATTTGGGGGAAATGGAAACCTTTTAGAACTTGGAGTAGAACGTCCGAAATATGACATAAGGGGATTAGAATAGAGAAAGTGACGCTATCACACATGCTACATTTCGAACGTTACACTTTATATAAAGTATCTTACTACCCATCCCTGGCTACAGGAACAGAACTTAGGGTACATTTACACTTTAGTTTTGGTTAAAATAAAATTTCGTTTATAAAACGCAACTTTTACTTTCACGCGTGCGGGTTATTTTAGAAAAAAAGAGTTATTCTGTAAAAAAAAACAAAGAATTAGTACCTGAGAATCATGGCCGGACTTCCAGCAGCGAGCATGTGATCCTGAGGACTGAGTGGAGCAGTATTGGCGGGAGTGAGAGGACTGCTGGGACTCTCGTTGCTGCTAACGTAACTTCCCGGTGCATTTGGAATAGGAATCGGCGTTGTCGAGCCGTTGATCTCGGTGGTTGCACCTCCCAACAACATTTCCTGAAGCAAAACATCAATCTGTGCAACTCCAAAGAGCCTTACAAATTGAATTTGCTCAATCATTTGCCAAGAAATTGACTGAAGGGCCGGCAATGTTAATAAAATCTCTCCAAATCGTCCCCTACTGTCGTATTGACGATCACTTATGTAATCCTCCAAATTAATTTGCACCTGATAACGCAGATGTTTAATTCGTCCAGAATCGCTTAAACCTTTCGCGTCTGCATGAAGAAAAAAAAAAAGAAAACGAAATTGAAGAAAAAGTGAATCGACTGAAGTGAAGAAAAATGAAACGCATCAGCGAAATGATGATCCCATTCACAGGGGAGCATATCTCCTGGGGTTTAGGAGACATATGAAATAGTTCATATTTATTTTTGGATTGGAAAGGAGGTTTAAATTATTGGTATATATATAATATGCTTACTCGGATCGAAGAACACGATGGCCTTGAGACAAGCGAATTCCGTGTCGTCAATCTGTACCTCGTTGAATGGCTTAACCAATTCCTCCATAACTCTTATTCCCACTTTACTGATGTCAAGGTCTTGATTTCTTCCCTCTGCGGAAAATGATATTACTAAGACAACACGGTTATACCGTTCGGATTCAAAGAATCGACTGAGCCCGGTATCAGGAATTGGCAATTTGTTTCTCTTTTTTTTTTTTTTTTCTTTCTTTTCGTTTTTCTTCCCATTTCATTTCTTCGTACCTCAACACCAGATCCATAAAAAAAAGAGCATGCAGTTTTATTGACATAGAACATTAACGCCGGACTCAGTCAACTATCTACACCCCCGACATCGTGCAAAAAATTATCGTAGCAATCGCTGTTAATGAAAAAGAAAATTCCAGTTAATTATTTGCTTCTTATTTGTTTTTTTAAAATCAGTGATTGCTACGAGTTTTAAGCTTTCCGTACTGCAGCCTATGCCAGAAAAAAAAAATTCCAACCACCTCATAAAAAATATTTTAGTTTGTATTTCACATTGGTACGATTCTAAATTATCTCGAAATAGTTAATTAGATTTTAATTTTAAATATTATTTTTAATCATACCAAATGAAACACTATTTTTGTTAGACCAAAGACAAAACCTTGTGCATAATATAGGAGAGAAAGGAAATGAAATTGAGGAAGAATCAAGGCATTAGGTGTAATTTCTAGAAGTTATAACGATTGCGTAATTGAAAGTTCAAGGTTGATGTGTTCTATCTAAACATTGTGTGTATATATATATGATTCGTTCGAATATATGGGCTCTTTAATTCTTTGCGTGTATATGAGAATCGTCAGACTCTTTAATAGTGACCAAAGATAGATACAGAGATAGATGTAGAGAGAGAGAAAGCATTATGCCTCGGAGGTACCAGGAACCTTGGGTCTCGAGTGATAGTCACTTCTTCGATAATATTTGACTTTCATACACGACTTTAAATATTACAAACGTCGTCTCTTGTTAGTCAATCTTCTCGAAAGAAACGTCCCTTATGCACTCGAGAGCCACTCAAGATTCTTTTCTTTTCGAATTTGGATTTAGAAACATTTGAAACTAAAAAGTTACAACATAACATATATTTGAAGATGTGTAGAGAAAGAAATTTTTTGTTTTACAAAAAAAATTACAGAAAGTGGTCAAGAAAATGTAGCATTAAAATCAGAGGCTGAAAAAGTATGAGATAGTCAAAGACAGAAGCATAATTTTATCCTTTTCCATCTCATGTTTCATGGTTTACTAAAATTACATGGCGACGGCAACTGTGCAATTGGTAACCGTTGCCATAGAAACAGTTACTATGGTAAAGATTGTCATAGCAACGGTTGCCATGGAAACAGTTACTATGGTAAAGATTGCCATAGCAACGGTTGCCATGATAACAATTGCCATAGCAGCAGTTGCTGTGGTAACTTTTGTTATGGTAACGGAAAGAGAAATTAGGGCCACCGCACAATAGCTTCGCGAAAGTCGTTCTAACTCATGCTCAACGTTCGCGAAGGTTAAAGGCCAGAGCAGAATAGAAACGTAACCGCAACCGGAATAATGAGTTAGAGAAGGACAAATAATATATCTATCCTTTTCTAACTCATTCTTCTGGTTGCGTTTGCGGTTACGTTTCTATTCTGCTTTGGCCTTAAGCCGAGTCTACACTGGCCGACTTGAACGCCACCAATGTAAACTCAGCCTAAAGAAAATTATACTGGATAAATTGAAAAAGACAAGAACAATTGTTAAGGAAAATGTTAATAACAAAAAAAGCAATATTTAGTTAAACAAGAACAAAAAAAAATAACCTCTTTTTGGATTTTAAATCCCTTTTAACAGGAGGTGGAGGTACGAACAACAAATTCCCATTACCATATAATCATAAACAAAAAACATGTTTTGTTAGCTCTATCAATAATTGATTACCTACCAGGACAATTTTTCGTGATTATACAATTATTTCCGAGTAAAAGTACATCTTTAAGGTGCATACTGCGTCTAGCAACGCCAAGGAGAAGATGCTCTCCGGCGTGCGCCCTTAACAAGGCCACTTGATCGTCCAAGGTCAATTCAAGAAATGCCGGAATGTATTTGGCCCAGTCCACCAAATTTAAAAGTTGTTGTCGCATACTTGCACAAACGTCATTTATGTTGGCTATTTGCTTCGTACTGAGGTCAATATCGTTGCTAGGACTACTTGGCTGTTAAATTTAATTAATTTTCATTAATCTTACTCATTTTTCAAAATTCAAATCTATTTTTTAAAAAGGAGAAATATTTTTGCAAATTTTTTCTATAAGGATACATAAATTTCAGCCAATCAGGCAGTTTCTAAATCGCCTGTTTAAGCTGTGTGAATGTACCCTAAGGAAAATGTTTTTTTGCAATAATATTTATGAACGCACCTTTAAAAAAAAAAAAATAAATTTGATTCGTTATAGAGTTTTGTTTCTTTTTTCTGGGATCACTTCCCAACCCTGGTAATTTATATTTATAGAAAAGAGAGCGTGTTAGAATATAATCGCGAGAGTTATCGATTATGCGTGCAGACCGTTTGTACGGCGTGCATTTTAAAAAGCAGAGATTTCAGATTATAAATATTCAGCGTATTTTGGGGTTAAGTGAAACTGACCTCTAAAGCAGCACCGACTTGTCTGCTGAGCATTTCAGCATGTAATAAAGACACCACAGAGAGTCCACCACCATTGTTTCCCTGCTCCTCATAACTTGGTCGTCTACAACTTATTCTGTCGCGCTCGTTTTGTACAGCTAAAAATGAAAAAAAAAATATTCTATTACAGAACTAGAAAAATAAATATTATTGTTTTTTTTATGATTACTCAATTTTGAAAACCCATACAATTGTAAAACGAGCTTAACATTTTCAGATTTCAGATGTTCTACTTTATTTTTTAATTAATTAGACGTTCCAACCCTGCTTTTGTCCTTTTTGTTCGTGAAAATATCAAATTTTAAGCTATTTTGACAATGTTTTACAGTCGTCACATTTTGGGTGTTCTACTTTATTTAGTTATAAGTTTCCCAACTCTGTCAATTTTTCTTAATCGCAAAAAAATTTTTTTTTATGTTATTAATTTTTTCCTGTTAATTTTATTGATGACAATAATTAAAATCTCTATTAAAATTGAAAATTATATTTTATTTTCATATAGAATATTAATTAGATTATGTTTACATAACAGCGTTCGAACGTCGTAAACATAACACAGTCGTAGACGTTCCAACCCTGCTTTTGTCAGTGTCTAATTTTTTTTTCGATACTATTTTGTCAATGTTTTACAATCGTCGATTAATTTTATTAAATTTGCACAGCAGCAAAAACTATGCAAACTGTGAAATTTTTACAATAAAAAGTCAATTTAATGATATATTTAATTGTATTAAATATTAATTAAACATTTTCAAAACTAAACGAGACAAGGAAGTATGATTTCAGGTTATTGCGTGTTTCTAATTGGCTGGTAATATTCGCGGAAATATTACGCGCTAATCAGAAACGCGTAACATCCTGGAATCATAGTTCCTTGGCATTTCATTTTACATTTGTGAATTCTAGTTGAACCGTTACAGAAATTAGTGAAATTTGTTTTAAAAAATTGAAATCCGGCTAATTTAACGAAATTATATTGGTAATTAATTAAAGGTTTGTATAATTTTACCAAGTGAATGCTTTAATTTTGTATTATTTGTTGATTGTGTGCTTTTTTTTGCGGCATTTTTTAATCGAGAAAAAATTACTTCGACACGTGACAACAAAATTTCGTCTTTTTTTTCTTTTTTTGTCTTGCAAGAATAATTATATTTCAAAAGTGCACAAGTGAATTTATTTAGTTTAATCGCAATTTTATATGAAACGTCAAAAAGCGAGTAAAGTGAATTGATAAATAGCAAAAAATGAATAAAATATTCGAGGTTAGAATTGTTTTCTTGAAATTGAAGTTGTGAATTTTTTTTTTGGTTTTCTTTTTCAGATATTCATATGCAAATAAATTTTTTAATATTTTAATTATTCAATCAATTCAATCAGCAGAATCGGATGAATGAAAATAACATAATCGGTGATGAGTTGGGAAATCGGAGAAATTTTTTCGTATTTTTTTCTTCTACGTTGCTTTAAGGTAAGTCGAACAATTATTGTAAAAAAAAAAACATATTAGTGATAGAAAATTTTTTTTATTGAATGCCAAATTATTTATTATTTAATTTTGTATTTAATTAAAAATTATTAAATTGCGATTGCTAATTTTAAGGTTATGTTACCCAAATTAATTGTTTTTCAATATAAAAAAAAAAAAATTATCCATTCGATAAATTTGTAATTTAATCAAGTAAAAAAAAATTCTTTTGCTGTGATTTAAAAATAAAAAAACGCGAATAAAATGAAAGACAAATTTTCGATTTTTATAAAATTTCCCAAAATCTAAAATATCAAAAAAAAATTCCGATTAAAATTTTCTATTGATTTCCGGTATATATAGTTCAAAAAATTATTTATTTTCATGATTAAAAGATTTAAAAAAAAAACAAAAAAATTGTTTTGATAACTTTTTTTTTACGAATTAAAATTGAAAATTATTTTTTAAATACTGATTCAATTTTTTCTCAAATGAATATTTCATGGAATTAATAAATAATTAAAAAATAATAAAAAATAAAATAATTTTTCAATGTAATAAAATTTAATTAATTAATATAATTAAAACGATCAATACAAATGAATTTTTGTGCTTTATTAAAAAATTAACGAAAAGTGAATACTGGAAAAAAAATTTATTTGATTCAAATAATCAGTTAATTATTATCAAATAAATATTTATTTGTATTAAATAATTATTTGAGATGCTATTTGTTTCAAATACAGAAATTATTGTCAATTTATTTAGTTCAAATAAAACTTATTTGGTCCAAATAAATAATTATTTGGTAGAAATAAAATTTTATTTTCTTTAAATAAATATTTATTTGGTTAAAATAAATATTTATTTGGTTAAAATAAATATTTATTTGCTTTAAAAAAACATCTATTTGGTGGAAATAAAAATTTATTTGCTTTAAATAAAAATTTATTTGCTTTAAATAAATGTTTATTTGGTTAAAATAAATATTTATTCCAATCAAATAAATTTTTATTTAAAGCAAATAAATTTTAATTTCCACCAAATAAATATTTTTTTAAAGCAAATAAATATTTATTTCTACCAAATAAATATTTTATTAAAGCAAAAAAATAATTATATGGTGGAAATAAAAATTTATTTAAAGCTAATAAATATTTATTTTAACCAAATAAACATTTATTTAAAGCAAATAAATTTTTATTTCTATCAAATAATTATTTATTTGAACCAAATAAATATTTATTTGAAGCTAATAAATTTTAATTTCCACCAAATAATTATTTTTTTGAAGCTAATAAATATTTATTGAAAGCAAATAAATTTTTATATGGTTCAAATAACTAATTATTTGGTAGAAATAAAAATTTATTTGCTTTAAATAAATGTTTATTTGGTTAGAATAAAAATTTATTTGGTTGAAATAAATATTTATTTGCTTTAAAAAAACATCTATTTGGTGGAAATAAAAATTTATTTGCTTTAAATAAAAATTTGTTTGATTGAAATAAATATTTATTTAAAGCTAATAAAAATTTATTTGAAGCTAATAAATATTTATTTTGATAATAGTCAAATAACGGAATATTTGAATTTTTTTTCCAGTATTTTTTTTAATTGTTTTCAAAATTCTTGTATCATCTACCTAATAATAATTTTTTTGTCTTCGTACAAAGGAAACTAAAAGAAAAAAAAATACCTGTTCAAAAGATTACAATTAATAATAATTACCTTCTTTCTTCATGCCAGCTTTAAAGCACTTCCTTAATCTACAGTAACGACACTGATTTCGTTTGTCCTTGTCTACTACGCAGTTCCTGCTGAATCTGTTAAAGAAATTAATTTAATTTTTTTTTTTTACATATAAAAAGTGTCTGCACTAGTAAACGAGAGAATTATAAGAATATATTCCCAGACAATGAAACTTAAAAATAAAACTCGACCTCGCGAGTAAAATCACAGCTGTTTTGTCGTTTAATTACTATTTACAAGATGACGCTTTATAACTGAAAATGATGAATTGTTACATTCTATAAAATGATTGAGAAAAAATAATTTTCAATTAAAAAAATATTCTTCTATTTATATTATGAAATATTTCGATGACAGGAAACAGAATTTTTTTTTTTTTTTTTTAATGAATTTCTTTTATAAATCCAGTTTTGAACAGGTTTTTTTGTGTTTTTATTGTTAGAATATATAGAGAATTTAATGGTATTTGCCAATCCTTGGAAATAGTTTGCAAGTCTTTTTATAAATTTTTTTTTTTCTTTGTCGGGGGTTTTTTTTTTTTTTTTTTGGATTAGAAGTGATTTTTTTTTCTGTTTTGTTGTGCCTCGATATCGCAAGGTCTTTTAATTATTAAATTATTCAGTCGTGATCTACATTTATAGAAGCGAATAATAATTAGTTATTATTTTTCAAACCTGCATGTATAGAGGTGATTTTTTCTGACTGATCGTCGGAAAAAACCTTTACATCCATCGCAAGATGCGGCGCCATAATGTTTTCCGGTAGCCCTATCGCCACAAATTGCACAATGTTGTGATAAAACTCCCGCGACCCCAGATCCTGGAATTCCCAGGACTGATCCACCGGCCCCTCCTGTTCCCATGCTCAAATCCGCATCTAAAATTAGTCATTAAAAAAAAAAAAACCAGTTTTTAATTTTTTCTTTGCATTACTCGATGATGATGATGATGATGATGATGATGATGATGATGATGATACTTTATAGCAAAAGTTGTACATTGTTATATCATTGTTAGAAAAATTAATGGAGAATTTAATTTACAATTGTAAATAAAATTATTTTCAAGCAGTGGAAAAAAAATTTATTTGATTCAAATAAACGGTTACTTGGATAGTATAAAATAAATATTTATTTGAATTAAAAAAAATTTTATTTGAATTAAATAACTTTTTTTTTGAATTAAGTAAATATTTATTTGAATTAAATAACTATTTTTTCGAATTAAGTAAATATTTATTTGAATTAAATAACTATTTTTTTGAATTAAGTAAATATTTATTTGAATTAAATAACTATTTATTTAAATTAAAAAAATTCTTATTTGAATTAAATATTTATTTGAAATAAAATTTTTTTTATTGAATTAAATAACTATTTTTTTGAATTAAATAATAATTTATTTTTGGAGTCAAACTCCCAAAATTCACAAACCGCGAATATATATAAGTCAACATTATAAGTTAACAAACATTATTATTATTATTCATAGTTAATATGCCTTTCGGCTTTTGAACGTTATTATTATTATTATTATTATTATTATTCATAGTTCATATGCCTTTCGGCTTTTGAACGTTATTATTATTATTATTCATAGTTCATATGCCTTTCGGCTTTTGAACGTTATTATTATTATTATTATTCATAGTTCATATGCCTTTCGGCTTTTGAACGTTATTATTATTATTATTATTAAATTAAATAATAATTATTGCATTAAATAAATATTTATTTGAGTTAAATAACTTTTTATTTGAGTTAAATAACAATTTTTTTTTAATTAAATATTTATTTGTATTAAATAATTTAAAAATTTATTTTGTTTGAATCGAAACGTCGTTTTTTTTAACAATTGAAATATTTATGCAGAATATCCTGAAAAAATTAATTTAAAAAAAAATTATTTTTTTGAATTAATTATTAATGGTTTATTGAATTAAAAAAATATTTATTTGTTTTTGATTATTATATGAATTAATTAAATGTTATTTGTTTCAAATAGAGAAACTATTAGTTCAAATATAATTTATTTAATTTTAGAAAACAATTATTTAGTTGAAGTAAATATTTATTTAATAATAGTCAAGTAACCAATTATTTGAATCAAGTAATTTTTTTTTCAATGGTGAATTTTTTTCACTTATAGGGGTAAACAATAAATTAATAATAATAATAATTATAATAATAATTATTATTATTATCTATAAAGTTCTTTGTACTTTAAAAATATATTTTTTTTTAGTATTACTCTTAATACGGCTAAGAAATTTTTTTTAAGAAATTTTTAATTTGAAATAAGGAAAGTATAGTCGATAAAGTTTTCAATTTTTGGCCATTTTTTATTTTGTTTTATCAATTTAGTTGATAATAATTCGAGACCTATTAGAATGAGTTGACCATATATATAGTTGATTTTTTTCATATCTTTTGTCAAGTACAAGTTTCTTTTTTTTTTTTTTTTATCAAAGAGCGTTTGAATAATGTCAAGAATATGGAAATATACATTTAGGTCGTGGAGAAAATAGAAGAGATTAGGAAAAAAGTAATTTATACGATCAGTGATTGCTTTAGAAAAATTATTATTAAATTTTAACTATAGAAAATGTGTACTTTATTTTTAATTTAGTTTAATGAATAAATAGATTTTGATTTTGTTTTCGAAAGTAAAAATTTATTTTATGTCTTCTGCGTATTTTCATATTGGGAATAATTTCTGAAGAAAAATTTTTTTTTTCATTTTTTTGTTTTTGAAGAAGAAATAATTTTTTTTTGTTGTGTCGAAAGAGCAATTTGATTTTAATTTAAGCAGATTAAATTTTTTTTTTTTCGATTTCTTCGGAGAATTAAAAAATATCATATATCATTAAGTATTCTTAAATGCCTTTTAATTTGATGTTAGACTTTTAATATTTTTATAATTAGTAGATTTATCTTCATAGGTTTTATATACCTATTTTTTTTTTTTTTTTTTTTTTAATTTGAAAGAGAATTATTTTATATATATACGATTTAATTTCGCTTTCGTATATCCATATTTCCTTGAACTTAAAAGAAAAAAATCGGTAACTATTAGAATATTGAACAAAATTTATTATTATAATTTATTATTAATTTATAATTATAGATATTATTATATTATTAATTTAATTTGACTATGAATTTTACTTATAAATAACTGAAAATTAGTAGAAATTTTTCCAAATTTAAATTAATGAACGAATTTTTAATTCAAATTAACGAATAATTAAATTTCAAAAATCAATTCAAATATCGACAAATAAAGCATATATTAAATTTTTTATCTCTTTAAGGAAAAAGAAATATTTTTTGATGAAAATATTTTTGAATTATATAATCAGGTATAATTAAATTTATAATATACTTTTTTTCATTACACACTAATTTAAAATGTTTCAAATTGATATCAAAAATATCAAATTGGATCAATTTGATACTTTTAAATTAGTGTGTATTTAAATCGAAAATTTTTTCTATTCCTATAAGATTTCCTATATATTCCATATATATATATATATAATAATCGGCAAAGAATTTCTGATATGTGATGTCAGTAACATTATATATTGTATATATGCAAATACTGAAAGTCATCTTGTTATTTTCATATATATATATGTATACTAAACTTGTCTATAAAGATACACAGATTTCCGTTAAAACATGTGTGAAAATTTGAATATTATTCATATATTTACATAACCAAAATTTTTTTATTTTTCATTTCATTTAAGAATGAAAAAAAGAGACAGAGAGAAGATATAAATGAAAATAAATTTCTAAGATTTCTTTTCTTTTTTTTTAAGGAAAAAATATTTTTTTTAAAAAAATAATAAAGTATATTCTTGTTCTCTCAAAGTAGGTGTCAGGGGGTCGTGATAAGCATATCTCGAGACTTGGACTATAAGTGTATTTGTATGTATATATATATATATGTAGAGAGAGATGATCGGAGTCTGCATTGACACAAACACACGTGTGTTATATTATGAGAGTGTGTTTGTTAGAATGGACGAAGATAGCGCTTTGGATTTTTCCAAGAGTGCAGCCAGATTTCGTAGTTACACAACAAGAATGACTTACGACATACATTGGCTTTCGATATATATCTTTTGCAAAAGTCGAAGTCACATAAACGCACAAAATACACATATATAGTGTCAATATAGATATATATTCACGGTTTCCGTTTGCTGTCGTGTTACTTTTATTTATTTATATATTTTCACAAATTGTGTGTGATGTAAACAGGAAATTGAGAAAATTAGTATATCATTTTCACCCTATTTATGTAGAGTATTGATTGTAACACTGAAGTGAAAATATGTTTGGTTAGATTAAATAGAATTCTAGTTATATTTAATGGTGAATTTAATCACTCTTTTTCTTCCAAATTACAACGAAATTTCCTTCAAATTTACAAAAATTTCTCCCATTTCCATCTATTTATCTGTTTTTCATCAGTTCATTATCACTTTCTAACCACTTTATCCGAACACAGCTTATTTCTGTAGAATTCATACCACTTGCCTAATCACGGTGCGCCAGAAGGTGGTTTAAATAAAAATTGAATTGGCACTTAAAAATTCTTTTTGATTATGATTTTTAGATGAATAACAAACATTTCTCAATAGTTTTTAAAATCAGTTTACATGTCCGATTTAAATAAAATTGAATTTTTATATAAAAACAGTGTTTTATGGGGAATCAGAATTTATTTAATCTAATAAATACTGTAATAAATGATAAAATAATTACTTATTTTCAATTTTACATAAAAATAATTATATTGCTGTAGTGTTTGTGTCCAATTTTAAAAAATTAAATTATAATGTTTTTAACGATTTTAAGAGTGACAACATTTATTTAAGAGAGTCGAATGGTCTCTTATCTGAAATTTTTTGGCAAGAAGAGACCTTTAATTATCGCTCTGAACGTGAAATAGTATTGATTTTAAAATACTTTTTTCTCGAAACACGAACACTTTTAACAAAATCAGCCAAAATCCTCATCTTATAAATTTCCTAAATCCAAAAGACTGTAGGAATCCATAGAAAAACATGGTTGCAAAACAAAAAGTAGAAAAGCAATCTAATAACAACTGCGACTTTGTGCGCCCTGCATGCTGCTGCCATCTGACGGCGGCAGGAGGTAATGTACCTGTCATTATTTTATTTTTCGTTTTGCAATCGTGTTTTTGTATGGATTCGTATAATCTTTAGGATTTAGGAAATTTATATAAGATAAGGATCTCTAGCTGCTTTTTGTAAAAAGTGTCCGTCTTTCGAGAAGAAAGTATTTTAAAATCAATGTTTATCATTTTCACGTTTAGGGCCGTTTTTATAGAGCGATAATTCTTAAAAAGAAAAAAATTCTGCCGCCATCTTCATATAAAAAACAACAGTAAAAAATTATTAATAAATTAACTTTTGTTAATTTTAAAAAATTATATTTATCAAATTTCAATATGTTTTCCCTACAATTTTTAATTAGAAAGTTGTTTTTTTCTCCTATCAATATAGTTTACGAGATAAAAATTCCTGAAAAAAGTGACGAAATTGTTTAATTGCAAATATCTTGGAAAATATTAAAAAATTTTGCAAAACCTTTTTGGCATACTTATTTAGCACCCCAAATACAATAAAATCAGGAAGTATAAACAAAATTAATTTTTCGCCAGTCTCTCATAAAATATGGAACGTTCCTAAAATTTTTTACTAATTTTTAGAAGCTTTAATCTGAACTATTATTAAAATAACAATAAAACATTAGGTTCTTAGGCTGCAGTCCCATGTAGATAGAATAGTCAAATAGGGGAACAGATTTGACAATTCAGATGATTGGAATTTTTAAAAACTTTTTCTGACTGGTCAAATCTGTTCATTTCACTATTCTATAAGAAAATTAAAAGGCATTAAAATAAGCTGCAACGATTATTATTTTAATCCATTTTGGTATTAAAATAAGCAAAATTGGATTAAAATAATAAGCGTTGCAGCTTATTTTAATACCTTTTAATTTTCTGTACTCACATGGAACTGGGGCCTTAGAATCAGAACATAATAAAAAATTAAATTTTTAAAATTAAAAACCAATAAAGAATTAGAACCCAATAAGGAATTTTAGGTTTTTGGAATTAGAACCCAATAGTGAATTAGGTTTTTAGAGTTAGAACCTAATAGTGAAACAGATTCTTAGCATTAGGAACTAATTATATCGTTTATTTTAATTTTAGAAAAAAGTTAATTTTTATCAGTTTTAGAAAATTTTTAATTAAAAATTTTTTTTTTGAAAATTAAGAAAAGAAATTAAATTAAAATCTTTGGGTTTATATAGAAAAATAAAAAAGGCAATTTTATAATTACATATAATAGAAAATGTATTTTTCTTTCTTTCTTTAAATAATCCGAGTGTGTGGGATTTTTGTTTGTGTCAGTTATTGACGAATCAAGTTTGTTACAATCATTTTAATAAAGTTAAGGAATCATTTGCATAATTCTTGATTACATTTCGTAACTAGGTCGCTTGACACGCGTTTATATCCGTGTCGATATTATTTGATTATTGCCATCTTCAATGTATTTTTAAGATTTATTTTAATTTTATTTATATTAATTATATTATAAATTAATACACTTAAAGTAAAATATATTGAATTTAAATAATCCGTTATTTTTTTACTATTATCAAATAAATATTTCTTTGCATTAAACAAATTTTTTATCTCCACGAATAAATAATTCATTTTTTCTAATATATATTAAATTTCCCTTCTAATGAAATTTGGGAAATCTTATCTTAAAAATTATTATTGTTATCATTAATAGAATAAAAATAAAAGAGAAGGATAATCGTTCAGTAATTTGCGGAATGCAAGGGTCATTCAATCAATTAGAATCAATCAGACGCAGGACGTTATTTTCATTTGGGTGACACAAGTAAAGTGTCAAATCGTAATAAAATTGCGTTTCTTTATTTCCCCCACATAAAAATTGTCATTTTTCTACAAGGAAAACTTATTGACAAATATTATAATATTAACTTTTTTTATCTTTTAATTTTTCAATAATAATAATCATAATAATTAATAATAGTAATAATAATCAAAAATAATAATAATCGCGATTATAATAATAAATATTAATAAGATATAAAAATTAAATAAAATTTATATATTTATTAATAAATTTTTTTATTTCTCGTGTGACTTTCGAATATTGAAATATCATTGATCATTTTTAGAAGACTTTCTCGATTTTGTTTTTATTGCATCTCTTTACACATAAATTTTCTAACACGTGTGTAATATTACTAGAGAAATATATAGTGAAACACGTCTGTTATGAAATGACTTGTATAACCATTGCTAACTCTTAATAACACTTTTTTTTTATTTCTTATTATTATTTTTTTTTTTTATTTAAAAAACAGTACTTGTAGTGTCGAAGGTGCTAATGATTGCCACTGTGTGTGTACATATATAGTGTGTCGGTCATATATATCGCGAAATACATAAACAATGTCAGTTTCAGTCTGTACTGATTAACGCATTTTATATTACAATCTTTGTCAAAAAGAGGCGTATCGTGTTTTAAAAAATTATATTTTTAAAAGAAATTTTTACTAATTAAATAATTAAATTAAAATAAGTAATAAAATATTACTAAGATTTATTAATATAATTTTTTACTAATGTTTTAATAACTAAAAATAACTAGAAATTTTTACTATTTTAGAACGAATTCCCACTAATTTTTAGAGAGTATGTATTAACGATAAGGAACTTGAAATTTCACTTATCTCGTTTAAATTGTAAAATACTTTAAATAATTTACATTAAAATTGTAAATCGAAACAAAAACAAATGTTTAAGTAAGGCAAACAAGTCATTTCAATTCTGAATGATGAAATCGGTTTAATTGTTTGCATTTATCGAGCATAATTATTCATTTATATATATATATATATTTTTTTTAGCTTATAGTTAAAAAATTTGCTCAATTGAAATTTGTTTTCTGTGATTTTCCTTGTTTTACGATTATTTCACGTATATATATTATTCATTGTTATTCAAAGCATATACAGAGAAAATTTAAGAAAGACCATAATTTTAGTTTAGATTATGTAATATGACTATTTTCCCCGGTGTTGTTTTTAGTATAATTATATCGAACATAACCTCAATTTTTCCAAATCTTGTTTTCAAATAAATTATTACCGTCAACCGGGGCTATTATACTCAGAAAAGAAGCTAATTTTTTTACTCTACGCTTCGCCAAAATTCAGAATTTCAAAAAAATTTAACTAGTTTTCTGTAGAAAAGGACAATATTTACTCGAAACGATATAAACTCGAATATTTGAAAACAAAAAATTTATTAAAAACTGGCGTTGTTCATAATAGCCCCTGGGATGACAGAATAGCCCCGGTTGTGTATAACCAGATCTTCTAAAATGGTTTGTTAGTTTCTATTTTTTGTTTGTGTTATTAACCATTTTTCAGTATTAAGGTTATGTTACAGCCTCAGTGTTTCTTAACTAAAAAAAAAAATATTTTTATATATCATTAGAAATTCTTACTATGGATATTGTGTTAGTTAGGATGCTGAGATAGAAATCTTTCTCTTTCTTCAGTAGCCGCATATGTGGTCTTAACACCTATGTTTACATTGGCTGCTGGTAAATAGAGTTTTGTCGTATATATGAATCTGGGGAATGACCTTGCCGGTAAAAAAAAAGGAAAGACTATCTTTTCCGCCGGCTGGTGTGTTGGCCAGACAGTGTCAGTGACGTTTCACTTTCGGACTTTGCTCGCCGACAATGATATTACATAGCACTTCGAATTATGTTCATGACAATGTATATCGTGTCATTACGGTATTATATAGAAGAGAGAGAGAGAGTGAGAGAGAGAGAGAGAGAAAGAGAGAGACAACTTTAGCCATAACCTACCGCAATATAAGTCAAAGTCTATACATGTCACGTTTGGACACCGATTTGTGTATATATATATACATTATAAATATTTCATTTGCAATGCACTAACTGACGTATGTCTTCAATTTTACGAAACTCTATTTCAATTTTTAAATTCTCATAATTAATTTTATGAATTGCTTTTATATACACTGTGTGGACGCTGCTCTCGTCATATACGATTTCTTTTTATGTTGAGACATTGATGTCACTGTTGTATATTTACATCGAAACTGAATTCTTAAAATTTGAGGAAAATTTCTTTTATACAAAAAGACTGGAAAAGTTTACCAATTAGTTATACGGTAAATTCTGTTGCGGTAATTTAACATAATTATGGTAAACTTTTCTAGGCTTGACAATACTGAAGCAAAAGGTAAAACTTTTCCATAAGTTCGAAAGTCGATAGACAGATTTTTACCCTTAATCTGCCGACGAACTTAATTTAAAATCTAAAAACTTTAGCTAGAGAGGTATTCAAAATCATTTTTTGGGGTTCAAAAAAAAAAATCAATAATTTTGCCTTTAAAGGTACAGATAAGATTTTATAGTCGAAAGTTTAAACTTTAAGGTATATTTAACGCAAGTAATTTTATGTTTTTTTTTGGAAGTTTTTAAAAGTAAGTTCAATCTGAAAAACAACGTTTTATTTGCGATTATGAAGATATTAATCTACTGATCCGATATAGAAACAGAAAAAAAACAAGACTATGAAGAATTTTTAACATACCAATTTTATGAAATGGAATAATTATTTCTTTTTCTAACTTTCCGTTATTTTTTTCTTCCTAATGTTTCAGGCTATGAAGATCAAGAGATATTGCAAGCATATAACATAAGAAGAGACGATATGTTAATTTAATTTTTAGTTAGCTTCGGGAGTGCTCGAATTTTTTTTAAAACCGCGAACAATTTTAGGGTGTTTTTCGAAATTCTTAAATTTTCTGCAAAATTATAAATATAACTTGTCAAATAATAATCATTTGAATTTCATCATTTCAATTTGGAAATCGAGTGCTGCTTACGGATGGAGATCAAGCCTGGAAAAATGGAGTGTAGGGTAAGATTTTTCGTTTTATAAATAATTTTTTATTTAATTTTAATAATTTCTTTAAAAGTTTGAATCTACGTTTTGAAATTATAAACCCAATTTCCATTTTTACTACAATTATTAAATTCAAAAAAAAATTAACATATTTAGTACAATTGAGAATTAAGTTAGGTTTGTTACGATTAACTTCAATTGTATAATTTAGTTTATTCATTCGTAAATTTCTATTGTAATCTGACAATCTTAACTTATGATATAGTTAGCACGCGTTTCATTATATTAAATAATTAAAATTAATAATATTCTCCTTAAATTTGGACAATAGCTATTATTTTTATGTTTCAAAATTTATGGTTATGTGGGTGATAATTATCTAAACATTTATATTTACGGTCATTCAATCACGTATTTGAACTCATTTGCTTCTCAGAATCGATGTGTGATCAGAAATTTATAAAATAGAAATAAATACTAGAATCTTTTTATGAAAACACTAGATATGCAAATTAGGTAAAGGAAGTATTTCCCATTATAAAAATAATTAGTTAAAATTTTCATTTTAAAGAATTTTTTTAGATACAACTATTTTTTAGCCCAATTTTCATTTTTCCAATTAACATTTATGATTTTCATTTTTAAACGAATTTTTACATAACGAGATTTTTTTAGGTATATCGAATTTTGGTTTTGACAGAATTTTTATTTTACAAAATTTGGATAAAAAGAAATTCTGATGTAAAATAAAAATTTTTTGGAAACAAAAATTCGGTAAAAAAATCTGTTGAGTAAAAATTTTTTTTATAAAGTGTTGGAGATACAACGATATTTATAAATATTTAAGGTTTTAAGTAAAATTCAGGTGGAAAGGGAAAACCAGGTACTTGAGGTACCTGAGTGCAATTCCGAGTTGAAGAATTTTGTCAGTCGTGCTATTATAGTACTGCGGATAGCATTAAACTTTGTACGGCTCACTTAAAGAATTCAGTAAAGAATCTACATTAAAGTCAATTCTACGTTTGTCAAATTAACATTATAATTGTTCAATAATGTCTTAATTTATCTGTTACAATTTCTTATCTTTCATCTTATACGTGTTTTACTTCCAAATAAACTATCCAGTTTCAACAAAAAGAAATTCCGTGTTAAATACTAAAAAAAAAATGAAAATTCGTCTTAAAAATGTAATAAAATTCATTTAAATGAAAATTCTAATCATTGATTTTTATGAAAAAATTTATTCGCTATAAAATTTTGTTAATTTAAAGAAATTTTTTCTCTCAATGCTTAGTACATTTTATTGGTAATTAACAATTATTTTATTTAAAAAAAAAAACATTTAAAAACATAATTTTAAAATACTGATGTGCTTAGCCATTTAGAATGTTGAAGATTTTTATGTTTTAAGTTTCCTCTTTCATTTTTTTTTTTTTTTTTTTTTTTTGTTGCAAGTTTTCAATCGGGTTTTTCATTAGTGACAATATTCATAGCTCCGCAATTACTCATTATCATAATCGCTTTATTGCCTTGATCCAGGGTCACATCTGCGTAAGAAATACAAAAAACGAGACTTTTAATAAAAGTAGAAGGTACTTTTTCCAACGAATAATTTTATAGTCAGTCATATCTTTCAAAACATGTGCGTATTTTACCTTGATAGAATAAAAAAAGAAAAGAAACCTGAATGAAAGTGTTAATTACATAATTAATTAATTACATTTATATGAATTTTTCAATATTTTAGAATTTTTCCTTTTTTTCGAAAAATACGTGGTATTTAAAAAACATTAATGTTTGTGTTAATCGAACATTTTTTTATTATTTTTTTTGTAAATAAAATTTTTTTAATTACAAGAGGAATTGAAGTTTGAAGTGCACTTGAGCAAAGTGGGTTTCCGCTAAGCTAGAGGCTCAGTTGAAAATTTCTCTTGTTAACGACTCACTTTGCAAGTTTCAAAATTTTTGTCTTTTAAATTTGATTTTTTCTTAATTACGGAGAAAAATTTTTTTTTGGTAGAAAAAAATTTATTACCAATTTAAAAATTAGAAACAGAATATTGTATAGGTTAAATTGATGCTTTTTAGAATTCTGTTAATCGTAGTTTGATGTTACATCATGAATAAAATTGCTTGTGTCATGGTACGTCAGCAATATATTGAGAGAAGATCATATTAAAGTCGTGCAATATATTATAGACACAATAGTGTTTTATTCTTAGAAAATAATAACTGTTTTTCGAATAAAACAATATTGATGATAATAAATAAACTTTTCGAAAAATTTTCCCCAATTAAAAAAATTAAATTAATTTTTATCAAAATAATTAAATTAATTTAATATTTTACAGTTTTTAGATAAAAAAAAATTAAAATAAAATCTTGGCATTTTTTTCGCAAAATTTAAAATTCTTTTTTAATGTTGAGAAATAATATATATATAGGATGTGAGGGGAAAAAAAATTGAGACTAACGAGGAACGATTTCCTTTGATGAAAAAAGATATTGCAACAGATTAAATGACATTAAGAAGCGTAAAAGGTAATCTTTGCTAAACTCGGAGTGTGCTAAACGCTAATTATGAAAATAAATGCACTCGATAAGAATTACCAGTAGATATATGTAATCAATTGATTTAAATAAAGAAAAAAAAAAAAAATTTCCTATATTATTGGGACCCCTCGACCCTTGGCATATTATTGCTCCCTTTAGAGTTGTTTTGTAATTGAATTTTTCACCTGACAAGCGTGTAAATGGAAATATTTACACAACCTCTTAAGTTATTTTTATATTTGAAAATCTTGGATTTATTTTTATACTTTACTCCTTAAATAGTATTTTTTTTACTCCAAAACCGGAAATTCCAAACAGTTTAGGATTTACTTTCTCAGTATAGTAAAAGTTACTTTATATTTTATTTGTAGGGGCATTTTTCAAATCATATTAAATTTTTTTGCTGTTAGTAGAAGCAGTCGGAATTATGACAATTGGTATTAATAATAATAAAATAATAATAATAATAATAAAACAGATTTTATTTTCATTAATTATCAGAAAAAATGTTATAAAAAATTTTTTAATCACAATTTCTGTTATGAAATTAAGAGAAATAATTTTTTTTTAAAAATGCTTAGCAAATTGAAACGAAATCTTGAATTATCATTAAACACCCATTCGGTTTAGCGTGTTCAAATATTTTATATTTTCAAGGAAGAAGCACTTAAGTATTATGGCCTCGGCAATTGTGGGTACACCGAATTATGTACATATTATGTATACATATATATATGCATAGATACATTCATAAGAATATCGCAGATATAGTACATTTTACTATATATATATATATATATATATATATATATATATATATATATGTAAAATATGCAGTATATATGTATGTTACAACAATGTTGAGTAATTTCTGAGTCCACTAAATATATTAGTTTATTAAAGTCAACTTATACTAACAAGTGCCAAGTTACTTATAGAGAGTTTTGTAATGTTTATAAGTACAAGTTATTCATAAATGAAAAAAGAGAAGAAAAAAAACATTAAGTGTATATATATATATATATATATATATAGGAAAGGTCTAACCAAGCCTTGACACTTACAACCAGGCAGGTGACAAATATGTCTTCATAAATTTCTTTTTTATGTTTTTTTACGAGCCCATTTTACTGATAGTTAAGTTATACTTCTTTCTTGAAAAATTTACGGAAATGTTTATAATTATTTTCTAATTTTTTTTTTATTAATTTGAAAGATGTTTTTTTACTGAATTTTGCTGAATTTTTAATGATGCTGATAAGTACCCAATGATTAGAAATCGATTTTTATTTAACACGGAAAATTATAGAATTGTTTACCTAAAAAATATATTTATTTTTTTTGAATAATTTTTTGGTTAGTGAAAACTACAAGAAATACTTCTTAGGCATGTAAATGTAAATATGGCTGTATCTGGACAAGAAACAAATATTTTGTATTGTCAAAGAAATAAAATTCTATTCTACTTTTTAGGCAAAAAAAATTATAGAAGTTTTAATTTTTAAAAATTCTTTAAAAATCGTTTATCATAAACGTTGCGTACTTTTGCTTCGTAATTTTTACAATACTATAGAAATGAAAAAAAAAAATACGTTACTAAATTTTTTTTTTTGCCAGAAAGTAATAATTTTTGTAATAAAATAAAAATTTTTTTTTCTTTCATATTTGAACGTCGGAACTTAGGCACATGTATAGCATTAGTCAGTATAGAAGTTTTAACACATTGATAGTTCAATAAAATGTTAATTTTCATTGATAATTTTAGAACAATCGTATTTTTAAACAGAAAGAGGAAAAAAAATGGTTTTAAATAATCTTATACAGTTTCAATTATTGAGTTTTAAGGAAATATATAATTTGCAATAAAAATGGCAATTATAATTAATTATAGTTTCGTACGATATTATAATTTTCACTTTATTTTTAAATAATATTTTTAGTAGGATTGTTTTGTATTTTTTTCACTTAAAATTTTATATATTGAATATTTTATTTCGATTTTAATTATTTCTAATTAGTCAAAACCGCGAGAATTTGCTTAGTTTGGAAAAAAAGTGTGCAAAATTAATGAATGATAGTTTGAAGATTTATTTTAGAAACTTTTTTTTTGGCAGATGAGAATTTGCATATATATATATTTACAAGGAATTGCAAATTAGAAAATTATTTGAAAGTTATATAAAGTTATAACATTTCGCAAAAATGATTTATATCGCTCATTTTATCACGTTTTAAATGCATATACGCGTGTTACATAAAGTTATTCTTGAAACATATATTAATTTTGATTTTTATAATTAAGTACCAAATATTTATAATACCAAAAATAATAATAATAATTTTTATTCTATTTTCCTTTTTTTGATTGATCACTATAGTTCAGTTGTAAAAAATTTGATAGAATTTCCATATATATGTATAACCAAATTTTCTTACTACAGAATTTGTATATTATATAAAATCATTTAACAGAATTTTTATAATTGATAAAAAATTTTCATTTTCCCGAAATTTTAAATGTCCGAACAAACAATTGACAGAAAAATTTCGGCGCGATTTTTAAAATCAACCAATCAAAAATTATCCAGAAAATTTTTATTTAATTTTAAAAATCGCGACAAAATCTTTCTGTACATTTTTTGTTCGGACATTTGCAATTTCGGACAATTGAAAATTCTATTAATTATATATATAGGAATTCTGTTAAATGGAAATTTTAATAATTTTAGAACTTATTTACGTGTCCCAAAAAGGCAGTTTTGGTTTAAAAAATAAAAATAATAATAATAATAATATAAATAATGAAGGTATAAAAGAACTGTCTAAAATGTAGGAGAAGTTTCACGGTAAATTTCAACGGCGGTATAACGAATCATTTTGAGGTTTATGTATTATTTATAAGCACTTGAAGACGTCATTTAAAATTCCGACTCTGGCATTGAAGGTTTTTTTATTTTTTTTCTTTTTTTTGCGTGAAGTTGTAAACGCAACGTGTCGTTTTATTTACCCTGACGTTAGAACGAAATTAACATGATCAAATACTTTCTTGCGATAATATTCGCGCGACTATATATATTTATAAGTTATAACAATCATTTCTCAGTGAGGATATATTGTATCAGCGTTTGTAGTTTTAAGGAATGATAGAGTTTACATCAATGGCGTTAGAATTACAAAACGTATGAATAATTTTTTTAAATTAATTTATTAGAATTTCATTAGAATATCGTTATAGATTGAATTTTCTTTTTAGCCGAATTTTTCATTTTAAATTAACTGCAATCGCAGAATTTTTTTTTGTGAGAATTTAAAATTTTAATTTTTAACCAATTAAAAAATTACTCAAAAAATTTTTGATTTAATTTAAAAATTTTAAAATTATTTTGTAATAAAAAGAAAAAATAAAAATTGTGAACGTAATCAATAAGATTGGGCAAGTGCATATATATATGTGTTGAAACGGTTAGGAATTATTGAATTCTTGGTTTCTTATTTTCAAGTGATATAATCAGTTATCAACCTTTCATGTATCTTTGATATCAAATATTGTTGATCAATCATTACATGTTGATCTTCAGATAACGGGTAAACAGCCAAAGAGTTTCATTTTAAAATCTGCAAAAGTTTGCAACTCGCTTTAAACATTTTTTTTTTTTTTTGAAAATTTTATTAAAAGAAAATGTCTTAATTGAAAATAATTTCAATTTCATTTATTAACGGGACATGCCCTTTCGTACAAAAGTACTCCTAAATTCTAATAGTTACGTAAGTAACAATACAAAATATAAAATATTAACTAAATCTAGGTAGGCGCTATAATGGTTAAAGTTCAGTATAAGTTTATACAGTAAAGAATAACATAAATCAAATCAAAGGAGAAGATTAATTTTTGATAAATTGAATCTGCTTTACCATTATATCAATTAATTTCAAAAATAATTGTTATTGTTCAATAATACTGATTTTCTCTAAATCACAATGTCTACATTTAGTTCTGTATGTATTTCCTTAAATCACTTTTATAGATAGAAATAAAATAAGTTTCTTTAGGAACGGACACAACCTTGGGCACCAAGTGGGGAAATCACTACAGATTCAAATATAAAAGTTAATGATTGTAGAAAAAACATTTTTATTTTTTGGGGATTTTTGTTTTTTTGTAATTTTAAAAATAAAATTTTAAAAGCAGTTCTAATTGAATACAATATTTAAGGAAGAGTATAAAATATGTTTTTTCCGTTAAGATAAAAAAAAATTTAGTGAATTCTGTGAATGACTCATTCTGAGCATTAAAATCGAATTATCTTTTCTGTTGTATATTATTCTTTCTCTCTCTCTATAAATTTTCTTTTTTTATGCAAAAAATAATTCACCTGCCTTTTTTTTTTTACTATACTTACAAGTCAATTTGGTTGAAATTCAGTAAGTTTTCATGCCAATGAAAAAAAATTTATTTGATTTGAATAATCGGCTACTTGACTATTGCGGCAAATATTTATTTGAACCTAATAAATATTTACTTGGACCAAATAATTTTTTTTTAATTATCTGTATTTGAACCAATAGATTCTGTATTTGATACAAATACCGTTTAATTAATTCAAATATTAATTATTTAATACAAATAAATATTTATTTGATAATAGTCTTAAAACTATTACTTAAACTTAAACTGTCACTTTAAAGTGACCCCTTTAAATTTTAATGATATTTTTTGACCTATTTTATTTTATGACCATTGAATTCCTTGCAAAAAAATTACTTTAGAAATAATTTTGAATTTTTAAAATAATTTTTTAATATTCAAAATTTTTTTGTAACCCTCCCTTTAATCAAATAAATTTTTGTTCATTACTTGGGGCAATCTACGTGAAGCGGACAACCCCGATTTCTTTTTTAATATTACTTTTAAATATTGCAATTTTATTAAAAATCCATTAAATAACTTTTAAACCATTAAAGATGCTATTTTACAATTTGGTATACACCGAGAAAAAATATTTCTTTGATTCAAAGAAATTATTTACCTTGAAAAAGAAAATTTGTTTCAAAATTATATCCATCAAAAAAAATTATTTTCGTTTCAAAGAAATTTTTTATTTAATTCAAATAAATGTTTTTTTTTGACTCTATATTAATGTTAGAATTTCTTTGATTGCACAAATTTCTTTCACTCAAAGAACATGTCAAAGAAAATTTCTTTGAATCAAGCAAATTTTGTAAATTTCTTTGAATCAAGAAAATTTTGTAAATTTCTTTGAATCAAAGAAATTTTGTAAGAGGTTTTTTTTGTTTCAAAGAAAATTTTATTTTGAATGAGAGAAAAAAAGTTTTGGTTTCTTTAAATCAAAGAAATCTTGTCTCTGGTTATACAAAATCTAAAAAATTTAATCTTTTGTTTAAGATATTTTTAAATATTTGAAAAATGATCGAAATATATTGTAAAAAATAGATAGTTTAATTGATTTTTAATAAAATTGTAATATTAAAAAAATTTTTTTTTTTTAAACAAACCAAGATCGGAATTGTCCATTTCAAGTAGAATGCCCTATATATTATTTTTGACTCAAGGGAATTAGTTTTATTAAAAATATAACAGTTTTATTTTGTGGTACACTGAAAAAAAATTATTTGATTCAAATAATCGGTTACTTGAATATTAGCAAATATTTATTTGAACCAAATAAATATTTACTTGAATCAAATAAATATTTAATTAAACGAAACAATTTTCATTTAAATTTAATAAATTGTAAATAAATATTTACTTGAACCAAATAAATATTTACTTGAATCAAATAAATATTTAATTAAACCAAACAATTTTCATTTAAATTTAATCAATTGTATTTGTTTTAAATATAGAAATTATTGTGGTTTAAATACAATTTATTAAATTTAAATAAAAATTATTTGGTTTAATTAAATATTTATTTGGTTCAAATAAATATTTGCCAATAGTCAAGTAACCGATTATTTGAATCAAATAAATTTTTTTCTCCATTGTATTAGAATGATTGAACGTCTTAGTGTCAGTGGAACTTTCTCGAAGGGTATGGAGTACGGGAAGGGGGGGGGGGTAATATATATATATAAATAACCGAAATATGAAAAAAAAAAATTACCTGCGAGTCCCATTTTGACTTCCGGTTAGAGTTGATAATTTAAATTCGTTATCCACTGAGAGATAATAGGCGCGATTATATTTTTTCGAGCGGTTCACTGACACAAAAACGTTGTTGCGGACCACACGAAATAGTTATTCGCATATACCCTTCACGCGTCATGCGGGATTCACGTTACCGAGGGCAAAAATAACTTTTAGTGAACTCCGTCTACGACTAGAAGTAACATTTGAGTTTGATGATTTTTCAACTGGTATAAAGCCGGGTGTAATGAAGTCTCTGTTAAAAAGGGCTATGAGGAAAAATCGTAACGACGACGACAGCGACATCTATGTGGAGGATTTTTAAATTAAAATTTGCAGTAAAGAATAAATTTATTTATTTTTTATTTTCTTTTTAAATGTGACACTTAAATTATTAAAAGCGTGAGAACAACACTTGTGAAAGGCACATTTTTCATTTCATTTTTTTTTTTTTTTTTTTTTTTTTCTTCTTGAAGAGGAGTGGGGGGAGGAGGCACTGCACAAAATCAGGTGCGAGTCCTGTTTAAGCTTGAAGAAATGAACACCATTTTGTTAATGTTTTTTTTTTTCCTCTTCTTTTTTTTTGTTGTGGTTTGCATACCAGACCTCAACGACGGTCTGGTGACGACTGGGAAACAGCTGTAAAACTCGAACATGTTTTGCCCGCGGAAAGCAGCACACGTATGTGTCGTTTATTTGAGTGGGGGAAAATGAGCTTGTGACTTGATGAGAGAATTGAGGAGTAAAGAGAAAGAGAGACAGAATGCCTGAGAGGAGTTTTGAAGAATGTATGTGTCTTCTTCACTCTTTATAAAGTTTGGTTTAACTGTTTTTAATTTTTTTTTTGAGACATTTTTGCGGTTTTACTAGAGAATTTTTTTTCACGAGAAACTTCTATCCTTGACATGTGGGCAGAAAAAAAAATTAATTTTAAGTTCATATTGCGTTCTATTTGAGAATTTCGAAATTTGTTTCTCGTTATTGATTTGCAAAATTTTGATTTTATGAAAATTTGTTGTTAAAACTTAAAAAAATGTCCATTTTTCGATTCTGATTTACGAAAATTTTACTTTTATAAAAATTGAAAACAACTGAAAAAAATATGTGTTTTGGATTGTAAGAACAATTTATTTTTATAAAATGAAAAATTTTTGCAAATCGAAAAAATATGTTTTTTGAGTTGTAAAAATAATTTATTTTCATAAAATTTAAATGTTTGCAAAGCAAAATTGAAAATATGTTTTTTTGAACTGCAAGAATAATTAATTTTTTTAGAAAATCCAAATTTTTCCAAATCAGGATAGAAAAAATTATTTTTTTTTTTGATCCTAAAACATTTTGATTTTATAAAAATTAATTATTACATTTGCAAAAAGAAAATAATTTTTCGATTCTGATTTGCAAAAATTTTGTGTTTATCAAAATTAAGTATTCTTATTACTGAAAAAAACATATTCTTTGGTATTTTTATATTATAAAAAAAATGTTAAAAATGCAATGGGGAAATTTTTTTTTTTTGCAGATTATAGTAAATTTTTGTTTTTTTGATTTCGATTAAAAAGGGCTGAAGAAAAGTATGATAAGAATATTAATGAATTTGTTTTTCTTTTTTAATTTTTTTTTCTCGTAAAACCAGAATGACTTCTTACGGACATGCGTTTTACTGTCTCGGAAAGTGAAAGAAGTTTACGAAAAAAGGATGAAAAAGAAACACAAATGAAAAAAAAAATTCGTTCACTCTCGAGGAAATCACGTGTATACTGCATGCCGATATAGAATCAAAATTATCATTATTGTTTATTATTATATAAATTGTATAGTAATAATTTTTTTTTTTTTTTTTTTTTTTATAATATTTTCTTGATCAGGTTAGTGAAAAAAAAATCTGCAGGGATTATTATTATTATTATTTATTATTTTACTATTTTATGAATCGAACATTAATTCTGATGTATAGTGAAAATGTACAAAAAAAAAAAAAAAAATGACTGAGAAATTTTTTTTTGCTTTCGGACTATTTCAGAGGGAGGTGGAAAAAACAACAAAATTTTACACATTTTTTCATGTTTTAATTATAAAATTTTTTTCTAATCTTATCTTATCTGTTTTAACCTTCGTTGCTATGGACTAAAAATGGCAAAAGATCATTCTCTCTCTCTCTTTCTCTCTTTTTCTCTTCTTAAAATGAATCGCTGAATTATAAATTAATGATGATTTAAATGTGGAGCGCTTATTATAATCTCTCGGGTTGTATATTATTTTTGCTATTTTCGTTACTATAATTATAACTTCCTTCTATACATATATACAGAAAAAAAAACTGTGTCAAAAAAATTCATTATCTAATTTTTTTTTTATTTAACATTTTTTTTTTATAAATTTTATTCTAATATTTTTATTAATATTATTATAATATTATTCTTGTAATATTATTTTTATAATATTTTTATATTGTTAATATTGTTAATATTGTTAATAATTATATTAATATTAATAATAAAATTATAATTAATCGTTAGATTTAAAAAAAAAAAAATAAATAAGTAGCGCGATTTGATTTGCAAATTTTTAAATGTCAAGGGAGATTTATGTTTTAAAAATAAATCTAACGAATGAAATAATATAAACGACTGACATTTCGGTTAGAAATTTTTAGAGATCCTAACACGTATCCTTTAACTTTCTACTAATGATCCTGATTGACGTCACAGTTTTTTGAGGACTGGATCCTCATTAAATTCGCAATCTTACACACATGCAAAAAAAAGGAAAAAAAAAAAAAATGAGAAAGGAAAAAAAAGTATTTAGCAAGTCATATATAGGAATCCAGTTCTCAGCTTCTACGTATATACAAAATTCTTTTAGACACATCATCAGCCAAAGTTAAAGACACTTCGAGGTTTCTTTTTTTTTTCCCCATATACAAGGAATACGCAAATTTTTTTTATGAAATTTAAATATGCAGTGTCAAATTTTATATATTTATATATTTTATTTTATTAATAATAATAATAATATTGCAATATATATATATATATATTATTTTATTAATTATAATAATATTATTATATTGTAATTATATTATATTATAATATTATTATATTATTATAATGTGTGATAATCTGGAATTATTTATGAAAACTATAGGTTTGATTTAAACTTATGGGTTAGTTTAGAATGGACGCAAGTCAATTTTCATTGGAATTCAAGTAGAACGTCCGAAATATGACATATCTTTATTATTTTTGACACCTATCTCACCCTGCTCTTCTCTATTCTAGTTCCCTGCCCTGTATCGAAATAAAGCTACCATTCCCTGCAAAGTGTCACAATTCAGATGTTCCATTGATTATTTTATTGTCAATAAGATTAGGACATGATTCTTAACCTAAAAAATTATTTTTCATTTATTCTTCAGAAATTATTATTATTATTTATTTTGTTACATGAGCGAAAGAGTATATAATGAGGAGGGTCTTTTAACACCATAAAAAACAATTTAGTCTAGCGGTGAGACTATTATTATTATTATTATTATTATTATTCTTATTATTATATACAGATAATATACAGGGTGATTTTTATGTTCCGGGCCCCCTAAATTTTTTTTTAATCTTATTTTTTTCGTTTTTTAAACAAAAAAAATTTAGGGGGCCAGGAACATAAAAATCACCCTATATATATATATATATATATATTTTTTTTTTTTTTTTTTTTAATTCCATGTATATATGGAATTCAAAAAATGTAGATTTTTTCTAAATCTTTTAAAAAAACAGTTTGCCGATTATCTAATCTTAGAAGATTATCTGAAATCTTTAATAAAATTTCACTTCTGCGGGGGAGATAAAACTATATATATATATATGTATCGATATTCTAGAGTAAATAATGTAGAAAAAAAAATAACGAATATTTTCAAATAAGAAAAAATGAAAAGGAGGAAAACACCCTTGACAACATGATACGAATGAATCAGTGTGTTCGAGTCTCATTGTGTCCAACTGCAGAGAAAACGAGTATTCATTTATATTTATATAAATATATATATATATCTATGTATTTGTGATTTTTATCACAAAAACTGAGTCACTTGAACGATGCTTTGTTATATAGCTTTTCTATTCGTATCGTTCGCGTGGTTAGTCCATGTTTACACTAAATGCAGAATTAATTGGCATGAAAAAAAAATATGTGTCACTATATAGGAGTTCCTTAATATATAAAAAATGAAAAGAAAAGAAAATAACTTGAATGCAATTTTTTTTATTTTCTTTGTCCTTAAGATTTGGCACTTGTGACAATAATAATAATAATAATAATTAATGCACCTGGTTGTTCCGTAAAAGCGATTTTTTAAAAAGAAAAATTTTTAAATATTTTTTTCTTGAACAGATAATATTTATAATATATATATAATATAGGGAGAGAAATTTTTTTTTTTTTTAATAAAACTCCTATTCTGATCAAAATAAGTTTACAACAAAATTAGAACAAAAAAAAATTGTTACTGTTATAAATAATTGAAAATTTAACTGTCCTAAATAAAAACAAAAAATTTCTCGAGATTCAGTTGACAAATTGAAAAACAAAAAAATAAGTTTTTCTTCTCTTGGAACGTAGTATTTAAAAATAAAACATTTCTGAGTATAATATCGTTTAGAAAAAAAAAATTGACACTCAATTGGAGAAAAAATTAATTAATAAAATTATTATTTAATTATGTAATGATTGAATAATTAATAATTAATATTCTTTATTGAAAACAATATAGCATATTCATTAGGATATTCAAATTCATATACGTCTCATTACACGTAATTATTATTATTATTAAATTAAATTGAATTAAATTAAATTAAATTAAATTAAATTAAATTAAATTAAATTAAATTAAATTAAAATTATTATAAAAACTTCAAAAAAGAATTATAGAAAAATGATTTAAAAAACTATTTAAAATAACAATTTTTTGAAAACAAAAATTATTTTTAAATATCACATTCTAAGACGAGAAAAACTTTTTTCTGTCTAGTTGACCTTTGTAAATTAAATTAAATTTAATTGCAAATTAATAAAAATAAAATTTTTTATTTATTTTTATCAATGTAATTAATTTGACTTTAAAAAAAATAAAGCTTCAACTTCATTAAATATTAAAGGAAAATATTAACAATTCCAAAAAAAAAAAAAAATGAATAAATATCGTTTTAGCTAGAAAAAATAAATATAATCGCATGAATATGAAATATCAAATAGAAAATTATAACATTGTGTCAAGTTTTCAATATAGACATATTTAAACATGATTATATCAATTTGTTTCATATATATATATATATATATATATAAAATTCTTGTAAGAAATATGACTTAACATAATTGTTTCATACACATGAGTTTATGCATTTTCTTGGAAAACTTATATATTGTATAAATCTAGAAGGTGTTACTTTCGGCACGTGCAATTCATTAGAAAAAAAAAACTTTTAATTTATTTCAAGAATTAATTTTTCCTCCTTCTTTTTTTTTTATTAGTAATACACATCAACACAGTGTTTAAAAGAATTTACGGAATTTCACATGTGCGCTCTCATGTCATATATAAAATTTTTTCACGTTCAATCATAAAATATTTTTATCGAAGTTTAATTTGTCCGAATTTTTGCGACTCCGAATTTTCATTTGTCCGAAATTATAAATGGCCGAACACAACCAATTAACAGAAAGATTTCGGCGTAATTCTTTGAAAATGGACCAATCACGATTTTCTTGATAATTTAAAATTGGTCAATTTTCAAAAATTGCGCTCAAATCTTTCTTTCGATTGTTTGTTCGGCCATTTATAATTTCGGACAAATGAAAATTTGGCGTCGCAAAAATTCGGACAAAATAAAATTCGATAAATTGAAATTTCTGTTATTTAAAAATTCGAATTCAGTAAAAAAAATTTTCCGTGTTTTTATTTATTGTACGACAAAAAAGAAAGAGAAAAAAAATTTGAAATGCAATGTTGTATATTATAATATATGACAATGCAAAATGGAAAAATAGGAGATGATTTATCGTTATGGAAAGATTCAGTTGAGTTCGAGAATCAGCGACACATGCATTATAACGTATGTATATTGAGATGTAATGTGAGTATTGGATTGTATATTGGTTGCATTTAACGAGGCTGGTCGCGATTGACACGCGACGCGCGTTCCTTTAACATCTATACGGTCGTGCAACAGTTTATATTAAAATATTAAAGTTTCCTGAACTTTTCTGACCTATTCTATATAGATTAATCGATGACTTGAGTGTATTACGATATTTGCCACCTCAAATTTTATATAAATTTAATTATTATAATTAATTAATTTAATTTTTATTTCTCAAAAAGTTTTTCGAACATAACCTGAAAAAAATTTGTTTCAGATTAAAGGACAATTGTAACCTGTAAAAAATTGTGACATAACCTCAAAATTAGATGAAAGCGCAAGGAAGGAACATAACCTCAAAATTTAGATTAGGTCAAGTGATGACTTTAAGATAAAGGGCAAACATCTTGCGCTTTATTTTTTATATTATAAATATAAAAAAAAATTATTAGGTTAAATACTGGGCTATCTTCGAATTAAAATAAAATTTCATTTATGCAATGGAATTTATTTAATAATAATTCGTTATAAGAAAATATTTATTTTGTTTTTTTTTTTAATAAGAAAAATTACTTTTTTCCTGTCTAGTTGACCTCCGTAAAAGAAACGATTTTTTCCAGTCAATATATTCTATTTAAGTCTCGCCTGAAGACAGGAAATCAGATGCACGTTTTACTAATTAATCCCACAACGTTCGAATAAGTCGGTCGATGATTCGATTTTCGTTGAGAATCTTTAAGTCAATTTTTAAACTTTCATTCTTTTCGATTTTATTTGCATTTTTATAGGTTTCTTCCTTTTTCAAACTTTTAATTATTTTATACACATATTCATTTTCCAAGTCGTTTTTTAATTATATTTTTATTTACTATTTATTATTAATTTATTATTAAAGATAAATAAATATTAATTATTACTTAAAAATTTCGTTATTTAACACGGAAAAAAATTTTCACTTGAAACAGGGAAAGTTTTCGTTTTTCTAGAGAAACATATATCGCTGTTCCAGATAAAGATTTTTTTCCGACAATGTTATAATCTAATTATTTATTAACTAATTATTTAATTTAATTAATAAAATAAAATAATTAATAGTAATTGAATAAATAATTGGCGAATTTTTAATTAATTAATAAAATGTAGTTAATGAAATGCCAACGTTTTATTACACAAAATAATAATGAAGATTTTTATGTAACTAAGATTTATTGATAATTATATGATAATGGCGAGATTTACGTCGATTACGACCTTTATCGTATCGATCAGTAACAAAACATTCACTATATGCAAATATCGTAAATATATATGTAATTTATTTATAGTAAATAATACACAATATATAATTTATTTATTTATAATTAATAAATAATTAAATATTAAAAATAATTTATTTTTGATAATTTAATTTTATAATAAATAAATAATTAATAAAAAAAAATTATTCAATCTTTAAATTTACGAAAAATTGTTCGGAAATACTAAAAATAGATTAAAATTTATCTTTTTGCAAAATGACTATTTTTAAGAATTATTTTTTTATATAAGTTAAAAAAAGAAGGAAAGGTAATCAATGACAAGAAATGAATAATATAAATTTTTAAAAAATGATCCCATAAATATGGCAATAAAATTTACATAAAATTGTGTAGTGAATGAAAAAAAAAATTAATATAAATAAAATATAAGTTTACGACAATAATTTTCTTGGATTTATGTTTTTTTCTTCTTTTTTTTTGTATAGTTTAGCTTGCTTTTTTGTTATTGTTCAATTTGTAGTTAAATTCGCATCTGATTGTGCTTGATGAGAGATAAAATTGTTTTTTTTGTTACCTGACCTTCTGTAATTTGAGAAAACAGATATATATATATATATATGTTTTATTATAGAAGTTGATTTTTATTTCAAAAATTTGAATTTTACTTTGTTACTGCGATTTATCATATAACATTTGTTTTTATTGTTCATTCCAGACTCAATTATTATTGCAAAGAACAAAGGAAATTTATAATCATTTCTATGTTTCTGACTTTTCCTTATATTTTAACTTATATATATAAAAAAAGAGCAAATAATTTTTCAAAGAATATACATATTTACAAAAATTATAAAATTAATTATAACTATTAATAATAATTAATTTTATAATTAATTATAACTATTAATAATAATTAATTTTATAATTAATTATTAATAAAAAATTTTTTCTTCGTTTATTATTTTATTTTACATATTTTTTTTATTATTTATCTGTTAATTTATAATTTAATTTTTTTAAATTAATTTACTAATTTTTTATAATTTTTAGTTTTTTTTTTAATTTTAGTACTTTTCCAATTTATTTATTTAAAAAATTTACACAATATTTCAAAATTTATTTATTTTATTTATTTATAATTTATCATAAATTATTATTTACAAATATAATTTATAAATATTTCTTCTAAATATTATAAATATTTTTATTATTAATATTGTTTATAAATCTATTAATTTATAATTTATTTTATAATTTTTTTTTATTCTCCTTTTCAATGGTTATTTTTTAAATTGTATTTCCGGTTAATTTATTTATTTTTTGTTTATAATTAAATCTTTCAAAATTCTTTGTTTAATATTATATTATTATATTTTTAATGCACTTTAATAATTATTGATCATTTTAATTCCCCCTTTTTAAAATTATACATTAATTAACTTTATCGGGTATCACAATTTAATTAACTTTTAGTAACAACAAATGAATGGAAATTTCATGAAACTTACATAATAAACATTAATAACAAATAATAACTTAAGAGCAATAATAATATCAACAACAATTAACTTTTTTTTTTCAAACAAATAAATAACTTTTTCCTCAACGGCTGAGATTTTTTATTTAAAAAATAAATCTAATTTAAAATTTATTTATTCAAAAAAAATTTATAAAAATAAATTTAAAAAATGTTTTAATTCAAAAATCAAATAAAAAATAAAGAAATAATATAATTTCACAAACCAATAAAAAAAATTTATAAAAATAAATTTTAAAAATGTTTTAATTCAAAAATCAAATAAAAAATAAATAATATAATTTCACAAACCAATAAAAAAATTTATAAAAATAAATTTAAAAAATTTTAATTCAAAAATCGAAAGTAAAAAAAAATAAAAAAATTTTTTAATGGAAAATGAAAAACTTACCAAGCATGGAAAAAAAGTGATCGTCGAAACGCATTTTTTTGGTAGTGAAAAAAAATTCCAAAAATTAATTTTTTTTATTGATAATTTTTTTGTTTTTAATCCATTGACACGAGGAAATCCTTTTTTTTTATTGATTTTTGTTCACTCGCGTAAAAATTGTTTTTGCACAAAATTAAATTTCGATTTCATTGAAAAAAAAATTTTTTTTTTTTAAATTAAAAAATACAGGGAGTTATATGATGCGCGTGCAACTGTCTGCTCACTGTACCGACACTAAACTAAATGTCTTGAGCAGTTTCGGTTTTGAAAGGCCGCAAAACTAAGAGATTGAGTGTGTGTGAGAGAGAGAGGGAGAAACGGCTTAAACGATAATCTAATCTTGACGGCTTTAACTGCAAAGTTTACATTATGTTAAATATGTGTAGGTAGTTTACTTAATGATGAATTTTCAGAAGCATTTATTGTTTAACTGTCCTAAAAAAAAGAGAGTGAGATTTGTGTTATTTTCTTTGTAATAGTAAAAAAATAAGGGGAGGGTCACTGTTCTTGATGACACTTTGGGTAAATTTGAACACAATTCAAATCAGTGAATTTCGTATACTGATAAACGATATTTTTTTATTCTCATTATTTGATAAAAAAGAAACAAACTATTTTCAATTTCTTCTGTCTTAAGAGTGATAAATCTCAATACTTCAGCTCTTTAGAAAAAAAGATTAGAAATAAATAATGAAACGATTAATTTTTTATAAAATGTAATAAAAGGAAAAAAATTTTTGTCCTTTTTTTTATATAAAGAAGAAAAAAATTAATTTTTTTTTAAATTACTAAAATTTATTATTCTTTAAATAATTTATAATAATAATAATAATTAATTAATTAATAGTAGTTAGGTAATTATTTATTTATTTAAAAATTTAATTTTCTAATCAGAGTTTTGCAAAAATTTGTTAACAATGTAAAATTTATAATATTGATTATTAATTAAGAAGCCTAATTTTTCTTTGGACGATAAAAAATAATTATCTTATCCGGGTCAAAATCGATTTTATCTTTATCAATTTAATATATAATGACAGTTTAATTAATCAACTAACAAATTTTTGAGAAAAAAGTAAATGTGAAAAAAGTCATTTTCCTCAATTTATTTTTAAATTTATTTTAATTAATTAATTAATAAATATATATTAACTAATTAATTAATTTATACCTATTAATTAATTAATAATTAACGCGCATTAATTAGTGTATATTAATTAATTATTAAATATTAATTTTTTTTACATGTTTTGATTTTTTATTTTCAACATTTACAATAAATTTGGATAAACAAGAATTTTAAATAACTTATTAAGCAAATAATTTATTATTTATTGTTATCAGTAATATCGAAAAATTGATTTACTTTATCAAAATTTAAAAATCTCGATCATTATCAATTATTACATATGGTCAATTCTTTTTAAATCAATGTTTTTCTATAATATATATTATTGCAATGAGAATATTTCTAACATGTAATCAAGATTAGAAATTTATTTTGATTAAATCTTCTCTTTTTTTTTGGTGATATAATATCACGGATGCTTGAGCACCATGTAATCAATTTTTTAAAGGTTTTAATATAAAATCTCTTTTTAATTTTATCATTTCAAGCCCTAGAGGTGAAAAAAATTATTTTATTCCCTAGTGTCGAAAAAATCTATTTTACTCCCTAGTATCGAAAAATATTACTTTACTCCCTAGTGTCGAAAAAAATTATTTTACTTCCTACTATCGAAAAATAGTATTTTACTACCTAGTATCGAAAATAATTTTTCTATACTAGGGAGTAAAATAATATTTTCCGATACAAGGAATTAAAGTAATTTTTTTCGATACAAGGGAGTAAAATAATATTTTTCGATACTAGGGAGTAAAATAATTTTTTTCGATACTAGGAAAATATTTTTTTCTCTCTAGTGTTTAAAAAAAGGGATCATTTTACTCAATAGAATTAGATCAAAATTATATAAAGAGAAAAAATTTTTTATTTAATACTATTGGTAGATTTTTTTTTTTTTTATAAATATACGAAAAAAAAAATTTTTCTTTTTTTGTGATCATGTTTTTCCTCGTGATCGATGCGTAAACAAACTATGTGGGGTATTACAAAAGATCAATGCGAAATCTCGGCAGACGATTAATTGAGAGACCAATTAACAATGATCAATTGTCCGTGAAGTAACAATTATTGCAAAAGAAAAACAATTCTAATCGCTCAGACCAAACATTGCCCTAAAAATAGTAAATAATTTTTTTAATTCAATTAAATCTTCATTACATAATTTATTTTTATAAAAAATTTATAATTATATATATATATATTTACTTATTAAGTTAAAGTAGAATTTTTTTTTTATTTATTTTATTTTTCTTATTTATTTATTTATTTTTTGTGTATAAAATTTTTAGTTTTATAAAAATAAATTTATACTAAATTATAAAATATTAAAATATGAAAGTTAAAGTTTAAAAAAAAAAACTTAAATTTAATGCATGTAAACATGAAACTTAATCATAAAACTTGAGCATAAGATTTATAAAATTCAAAAATGCAGATAACCTCTAATTAAATTAAAGAAATGATAGTGATGTATTTTAAAACAGAAATTTATAGATTTTATATCAATGAAGATAAATTTATGATATAAGCTGTGCTTAATATAATCAAGAGTTGTGGGACAACTCACGGAAATTTTTTTTCGAATAAAAAGTCTCTAAATTTTTTTCAATTAATTCGATTGAATAAAACTCTAATTTTTTTTTTGCTATTATTTTGTTATTATTTATTATTATTTATTTATTTATTTTATTATTTTTTTATATTATTATTATTATCATTATTTAAATAATCAAAAATTTTAACACAATAAACTATTTTTTATTATATTACAATATTGTAACAAAAATAATTTACTTCATTAATTTAAATTATGATCGTGTGTTGAAAATATTTTAGTATATATTTTGTATTTTCATAAAAATTTTTCTAAATCGAAAAAAGTGGGTATTTTTGAATTTTTTTTAAATATTGCTCAAAATTATCAATTTTATCGAAAAAGAAAATCTTTTATCGCTCGATATATAAATATAGTGTCAGTGTTAAACTGACACCAAGAAATACGTATAGATTAAGTCATCCAGGAATTCTGTAAAATATGAGAAAAATATCTTGCTTCTAAATTAAATATTTATTATAATGTTAGTAATATAATAATTAATATTTATTAATAATTTCTGTTTCTTCATTTTTTTTGTAATGTGAAAAATTTAATAAATGTGATTTTTTTTCCTTTCCTTATTGGAATTTTTTTTTAATTAAAGAAATTTTATTAAAAAAGAAGGGGTTCGAGACGGAATACGGTGGGGGAGGGGGCAGGGGTGAGAGGGAGTTAACCGTGAAAATGGAAATCTTCGCGAAACTGGTGAACGGCCGCATATCCTATCCGGGATGCTGAATGCTTTGAAGGGTTATCACTTGACCCCCCTTCACTCACTAATCATAATTACAACTTGTGGCATTATAATATATATATACACACATTGAAAACAACCTTCGATGAGACATGCAAACGAAACGTAATAATATATTGTCCCAAATATAGTGCTGAAATAATTTATTAAGTTACAACAAGGCCTTAAAAAATTGACGAAGTCACAAAAAATAAAATTCCGGCCTGGGGTACAGATAATGTTTATTATGTTTTTGGTGTCGTTGAAACCAAATTCGTTGTCCATTTTCCCCCATAATGTCAGGATTTTGATATAGCCTCAAAAAAAACCTTCATAGGAACATAAAAAGCTGAAAAACAACGTTCCTGTAGAGGTTTTTTTGAGGTTATGTCAAAATTCTGACGTTATGGGGTAAAATAGACACCGGATTCGGTTTCAGCGACCTCAAAAACGTATAATAAATATCGTCCCAACGTTGAATTATTTTTCAGTTTTCTATTTTCTGTGTGTTTGTAAAATTTTTTGAGGTTATGTCAAAATATTGACGTGGTGGGGTAAAATAGACACCGGATTCGGTTTCAGCGACCTCAAAAACGTATAATAAACATTGTCCTAGGGTTGAATTATTTTTCAGTTTTCTATTTTCTGTGTTTTTGTAAAATTTTTTGAGGTTATGTCAAAATATTGACGTGATGGGGTAAAATAGACACCGGATTCGGTTTCAGCGACATCAAAAACGTATAATAAATATCGTCCCAACGTTGAATTATTTTTCAATTTTCTATTTTCTGTGTTTTTGTAAAATTTTTTGAGGTTATGTCAAAATATTGACGTGATGGGGTAAAATAAACACCAGATTCGGTTTCAGCGACCTCAAAAATATATAATAAACATTGTCCTAGGGTTGAATTATTTGTCAGTTTTCTATTTTTTGCATTCTTGTAAAATTTTTTGAGGTTATTTCAAAATTCTGATGTGATGGGGTAAAATAAACACCGGATCCGGTTTCAACGACCTCTAAATCGTATAATAAGTTTGGTTTGAATCCCAGGGTTGAATTATTTTTCTTTTTTTTTTGTATTCCTGTAAAGGTTTTTTTTGAGGTTATGTTAGCAGAAAAATTTAGTTTCTTTGATTTAATTAATAAATTAAAAAAAAATATAATAGCAATAAAATAATATAAAATGACAATTAAAACATTAATAATATTTTTTATTATAATTTGTTAATATGCGATACAATTATTATAACAATTAATAAAATAACATTTAAGAAATAACACGTGTTTATTATATAAAATATATATAAAATATAATTGTTAAATATATAGACCCAGAGAAATAATATATTTATTTTAGAGCAAAATAAATAGTTATTTCTTTTTTAAAAAAGAACCTTTATTTGATTCAAATAAAAATTTTTATTAGATTTAAATAAAAATTTTATTTTCGCCCAATAAATTAGTTGAAATAAATAAAATTATTTATATCTTCCATTGTTTCGGTGATATAATTTTTAAAATAGAGTCAAATCAATTATTTTTATTTTCACCCATCATTTTACGACTGTGTACTTGATGTTTCGTTGATTGTGCAGATTTATTTAAAATTTTCTCAATACTCATTAGAGATTCCAAATTATTTGGAATTTCTGATTTGGAATTTTCTATATCAGAATAATTATTTTCAACTTTGTCAATTATTTTTTCCGTAGTGAATGCATCGCGACAATTTACCAATGATGATTCCAAACAATTTTCTATATTCTTCAAAAAATCAAGGTCCATTTTTTTCACATCGTTAAGAGTATTTTTAGCAATAATTTGATAGCGATCATTTATTAACTGATCCTGATTAATTGCTTGGTACTGATTAGTTATTTGATTCTGATTTTTTAGCCTGTTCTGATTAGTTACCTGCTTCTGGTTATTTATCTGGTTCTGATTAATTACCTGCTTCTGATTATTTATCTGGTTCTGATTACCTTTCTGATCTTGATTTTTGACATTAGCGCCAACTACATTTTTATCATTTTCCATAGTATTTTCATTGACCTCACGACGACGTCGATAAAGTGGTAGAATTTGATGATGATGATAATAAGGATCAGAATTTTCATATTTAAAATGATCATTGTAATTATTTGTGAATTCGTCGGCAGACGGAGTTTCATCAAATTTTTTGTAGGGAACCGTCGGAAGTAGGAAAGGATTTTGATAACGATTTTCATACGGAATAGAATAATCAGGAAAGAAAGGATTTTGATGACGATTTTCGTAAGGAATGGAATAATCATAATGTGGAAAGAAAGGATTTTGATGACGATTTTCGTATGGAATAGAATAATCAGAAAAGAAAGGATTTTGATGACGATTTTCGTATGGAATAAAATAATCATATCGCGGAAATGGGGGATAATTCCAAAAATTTCGATTTATAAATGGTAAATTTGGTTGAATAAATTCCGATTGATAGGGATAATTAGGTAAAAATATATCATTGTTGAAATTATATTTTCGTTTCTTTGATTTTCTTTTTTCATCTCGTGAATTTTCTGCGTCATCGTCATTATCGTCATTTTTCTTTATGCTTTTTTCATTATCGGAAGTTTGGTCAAAATTAATTTCATAACTATCCGCATCTCTTCGTTTACGGGAATATTTTTTTTCCCCACTATTATTGAATAGAGTTTTAAGGATAATTTTAACGATATTCTTTTCAAATTTATTGGACAGTTCGTCAAATTTAACTGATCGAGAAATTCGTTTATTTTTTTTATACTTCCAGGATTCGTCTTCTTCTTCTTCTGATGATACTGATGATGATAGTTCATCATATAATGGTGTTGTGTCATCATAGTTTGATTGAAAAATATTAACAGATTCATGTAGAGCATTAGCATCAAATGGTATTTTTGGATAATTTTGTAAATAATTTTTAAGAAATAATGCTGCATCATCTATTTCGATTGATTCATCAGATTTATCCTCTTTTCCTGATAATTTTAACTGTTGTGGAATTATTTGTTTTATCGGTTTTTTGATAAAATCTGTACTTGGAAATTCAGTTGATTCTGATACAGATTCAGGTTCAGATTTATTTTCTGATTTTAACATTATTTCTGGAATTATTGTTTCTCGTTTTATGAGTGTATTTGGTTTTTTGAAAAAATCTGTTGATTTTGATTTGTAATTCTTTATGATTTCATCTTGTTTTGCACGTAGATTATTTTTTAAATTATCTAATTCCTCTTTTGTTTTTTCAATGAATTGTTTTAGTTTTACATCGCCAAATGTATTTTTCAAAATATTGGAATTTTTTAATTTATCAATACTTTCATAGAGATTGCGAAGTATTTCTGCATTACGAATTTTTTGATTTTCTTGTAATTCTTTGAATTTTTCCAATGATATTTTATTGGTTTCACGTTTGACAATAAATGGTCGTAGATATTTTAATGGATTTGTCATCTCTTGAAAAATTGTGAACAATTTTATTTTTGCTTTATTCATTTTTTTCTTTAGTTTTTTGGTATTTGAGGATAATTTAGAGGGAATATTTATTGGATATGATTTTGTTTGATATTGATTATCAGATTTTTTTGTCTCTCTTGTGAAAATACTTCGAATTTGTTTACGTGATGATGATTGTTGTGTTGAATTTTCAGAATTTGAATTTTTTTTATCTGTAGAATTGGGGGAAGAAATTTTTTTTGAAGAATTTATTATCGATTTTGTTGTACTCTCATCGGAATTATTTACAGTTTTAGCTTCTCTTCTTGATCGTTTTATTTGCTTTTCGATTTTGAATTTTTTTATAATTTTTTTCTCATCGGCATTTGTTAAATCTAATTGTTTATTATGTTCTAATTGAACTGATTTTATTTTTTCTTTTAATATTTCAAATTCTTCAGTTGGCAAATTTTCTTTTTCCTCTTTTTGTAAATGTGTAAAAATATTCACTTTCTTTTTCTTTTTCTCATTAAATCCGCAAATCTTTAACTGTTAAACAAACGATTTTATAATAATTTTATTATATTTTTATATTTCTTATTTTATTATTATTATTATTATTATTTTTAATTTTATATTTTAATGTTAATAAAATAATTATCCTTGAATTTTACCTTTAAATTTGGAATCACCCAGAAACCAATTCCTCCAGATGGAAGAATAATGGAGACAGTACTGTTTTCATTTTTTCTTGTAATTGGTTTGATATTTGGTATTTCATTTTTATTTTTCAATTCAAGGAGCTTGTTGTTTAAAAGAACAGTTCTAGAAAAATTTTTTTTTGCATTAAAATTTACAAATTATAATTTTTTTTTGAAGAAAATAATATTTAAAAAAAAAACGTACTCGGCAAACATACGATTCGTAGTGTCAAATCCTGGTAGAAGAATGTATTCGTCAATTTCATTGATTTTGAATTCATTTAAATTTGCCATTATTATTTTGGGTGTTAAATTAATTCCAAAAATTGTTAGTGATCCTTTTTTGTATTTTAAAGAAGGTTTTGTACATTGACAAAAGAAATTAATATCGCTCTTATTTTCCATTTGCATATTTATGTCGAATACTTCGGGACCAACCAAAGTTTTGTGAAGTAACGAGACCCAAAAGTCCTGTATTAAATTAATTAATTAAAATTTTTTTTTTATTATTATTAATAATAATAATAGTAATAATTATTACCGGAGTGGATTTGAATAAATTTGAATTAAAAGGCTGTCTCATTAGAATTTGAGCACCAATTTTTGCTGCATTTCCTAATCTTCTGGCCCACACAAGTGCGCCAATAAATTGATTTTTACATTTCTCTTCTTTTGATTCGGCTGGTTTGAAAATTAAATTAAAATTTTTTTATATTTATAATATTAATTTGTTTTACATTTTTGAATTCTAATTAATTAATCAAAAATACAATATTTTCTATAAAGAAAATTGTTTTATTAATTTTCATATTTGAATTTCGCGCCACATCACCGCGCATGATCTATTACGCAGTGGCGGGAAATTCAAATTCGTAAAATCGTCTAAAACCCTTTTTCTTATTATTTTCCATAAACTTCATTAATAAAAATGTCTAATATCAAATATTATTAATTAATATTAATATTGAATGTTAATAATTAATATTAATAAAAAAAAAATCGTTAAAATTATCACCTATCCATAATGGTTTATCCGATATTGATTCTCCAATGATTTTTTCTAAATTTTCCTTTTTAGTCAAAATATTTTCGTCACGTATTATTACTTCATTATTATTTAAAGAAATCTGATCAAAATTTCTGAAACAAAAAAAATTAAATATTTTTTTTTTTTTAATTAAATATTTTTGTTTCTAAAAATGAAATTTTTTTTTTTGGAAAAAAGTAGTATTTTTATTTAATTTGATTTTTACTTACGGATGCCAAGTTACTGCTGAAAGAGCAGATCCAGCTGAATTAAAATAATTCTGTAAATATTTTTTTTCTTTTTTTGTTTTAAATCCAATTACATCAGGTCCAACAATAATACTCGTTGAATATCTTGGAAATTCATTAAGCATTTTTCGTAAATATTTAACTTCTTTTCCTAATTTTTCCCCTCGCAAATCACATCTTGTTTGACATTCTGTATTTATTTAAAAAAAAATGAAAATATTTTAATTTTCAAGAAATTTTATTATTTTTATTTAATTTTTTTTTACCATATCCAAGCTGCCAACTTGTATTATAACCCATTTGATCACTAAGGGCAATTAAATTCCATGTTTCTGATGAATCTTCATTATATTCATTTGATTCTTGTCCAATGCATGTGATTAAATTTAAACCCGATTTTTCCGCCCACTTATTAATTGCGTTCAAAATCGTTTCTATATAAACAGTTAATATTTTTAAATATTTAAAAAAAAAAATATTTAATATTAAAAGTTTATTTTTAAAAATAAAATAAATATTAAAAATTTTTTTTTTAAAATAAAATAAATAAATATCTTAATTTAGTAAAAAAAAAAAAATTCTGCTTTCTTGTCAAAAATAAATTTTGTAAAGTAAATATATATTCAGTAAATTTTTTTTAATAATTTCGATTAATTAATTTAATTTATACTTACCATTTAAATTATGATTGGAAATAGTTTGATTATCCTGAAGTAATTTTACATTTTCAAAAGTAAAAGAATTACTTTGCGGTCCAGCAAAACGAACATAGGCAGGCGAAAATGCTTTTGCTATGTTAATATTTCTTTCCAAATTTGTACTATATATAAAATGTCCAATTTTATCATTTTTTTTTTACAAAAATAATTCTTAAATTAATTAATAATTTATTATTATAAAAAATAGAATTTAAAAAAATTAACGTAAATTTTTTTAATGAAATAAATTTTTAATTCAATTTATTTGAAAAAAAACTCTATTTTTAATATTAAAAAATTGTCATTAAAACCCACCTTAAAAAAATATTTTTCAAATCATCAGAAAAAATCCATGATGGATCCAATGTAAAACTGAGAAATTTTTCACTAGTTACAAAAATTGGTTGTTTTATATTTAAATTTAAAATCACTTCCTTCGCCAACGAATGGCAAACTAATGAGAAAATGAAAATTATTATTTTAAATCTCATTTTTTTTCATTCATATATATTTTTCTCTTATTTTTTATTTAATTTTCAATTAAAAAAATTCAATTAAAAATTTTAATTTTATTGGTTAATTAAAACCAAAAATATAGGAATTTATTTTTAAGTCATTCACGAATTTTTTTTTTTTAACGAATTGCGCTTTGATCGACGTTCTTTTTTGAACTGAGATATTCGGACATGAATTAAATTTCATTAAATAATTGTTTATATTATATTATTTTTTTTTCTTATTGTGTAATTGGAATTTTATAGTTGTGTAAATTATAAAGAATTCAGGCTGTGCGACATTTTGAGAAATGCAATATTTGCAGAAAAATTTTTTCTTTTTTTTCCAAGAACAATAATTATTTATGTGGAAAATTTGGTTACAATTATTTTTTTATGCAACATTTTTTTCAAGAAAATTTTTTTTTTAATTCAACAAAATACAAAAAGATGCATGTTAACAATTGATTTACAAATAATTTGTTTCTGTTTTTATTTTTGGGAAAAATTTTAAACAAAAGTTTAATGAGAAAAGTTTTTTTTTAGTCTTAATTAGTAGAAGCCATTTTACCAAAAAAAAATTTTTTAATTTTTTACAAAAAATTTTACATTTCTTTTTTTTAATTTTTTTTTTACATAATATTCTAGTTAGAATTACTCTCTAAATCTAATTTTAAATTTAAATTTTTAAAATTTTGTCTTTATTTTTAGTGAGAAATAAATTATTTGAGGTTATGTTCGCGCTTTGAGCTTTGACCTAGTCTTATTTTAAGGTTATGTTCGTCCCTTGTTCTTTGACTTTGAATTTTGAAGGTGTGTTCGAAATTTTTTTTGTGAATTTGTAACGGACATCGGATTATAATTAAATATTGAATTATTTTGAAAAATTAAATATTTAATAAATTAAAAATTGAAATTTAAAAAAAATGTGAACATTGAGAAATTGCAAATTTTTTCGAATATATATATATATATATATAGTGTAAGTAATGACCATTGACGACCGGTTTCAATAGACTAAATAAGCAAGTTAAACCGTTACTATATACAAACGAAGACTTTCATATCTCAAGCAATTCTCGAAAACTGCAATTAAACAGCACCTATGACACTTACCTACTTAGAAATAAAAAAAAAATATATATAATCGAGTTGCTCTGACATTCCGCACTCTTATATATTTATATAGTTTCACATTTTTTTTTTCTTTTTTGCTATATGATTTTATACCGTGCGACTCATTCAAACATAGAAAAGTTTTTTTTTGTTTTTTTTTAAGAATCATTTGAACAAAAAAATTTAAAAAAAAAAAAAACGAATTTTGGTTCAGATTTTCTCGGATTATCCAAAAATTTTCAAAAAGTAATTCATTTTTTTTTTATTTCTATACTGTAATCAAAACGTGACTCCATAAATTTTAGTGACACATTTCTTTTACTTTTTTTTAGATATTTCAAAAATCTTTTCAAAAGCTAAACCGTGTAACACGTTGAAAAAAAAAATTTGCATAATTGGTAAATATTATAAATAACCATGAACGACCATTGAATTTAGTTCTATGGTAAAAATAGTTAATTTTGTCCCTTTATATTTGGTAACAAAAAATTTAAATATAGCGTAGATTTGTATGTAATAGGATTTAATTTTTTTTTTCAAATTTGAATTAGAATTTCTTTTGTCAATATAATAATTGAAAAATTAGAAATTTCGAAACAATACGTTTAAAAAAAAATTTTTTTTTACATAATATTCTAGTTCGAATTACTCTCTAAATCTGAATTAGTAAAATTTTTAACTAATTTGAATTAGTGACTAATTTACTAATTTTAATTTCAGTAAAATTTTAATTAATTTTACTAATTTTTAAATTAGTATTTATTTATTAATATTATTTAATTATTTAATTAATTAGTTAATTAATTAGTTAATTTATTAGTTAATTAATTAGTTAACTAGTTAATTAACTAATTAATATTTCTAAAAAATTACTATCGAATTAGTAAAATTTAATTAATTTAAAAGCAAAAAGTGAGACATTAATTAAAAAATGAAGAATTAAACAATATTTCAATTCGAAGAAATTTGTGATTTTATTTTTGCTTATAAGAATTATAAAAGATAAATATTGTAATGCAAATTATTGAATAATTATTTAATTTTTAAAAATAAAATTACCAAATTTTTCTTTATCTGAAATTGACTCACTCTTTGTACAGTTATCTTTTGTTTAAATATAATCGACTTAATTTTCGACAGAATATTAGCCACTGGTATATTTTTTTCAGTTATTTTATCTTTAATATAATTCTTTGTCATATACCTATTAAAATATTTATTTAAAAATGATTCAAGTTTATTCAATTGAAATAGAAAAAAGACATTGTGTTGTTATAAGAAAATTTTTTCTACTTAATTATTAATTGCCATTAATTAATTAATAATTGTTATTACCTAATAATAATAATAATAATAATAATAATAATAATAATAATAATAATAATTATCATTTTTATTATTTATTAGTTAATATAAAATTATTTTCAATTATCTATTTTTCTATATAATAATGAAGTAGAGAATTTCTTATCAACTTTCGCATTTGAATTTCGCGCCACAACACCGCGCATGATCTATTGCGCAGTAGCGGGAAATTCAAATTGATTTTCTTAATTTTTTATCAATTAGTCAAAAAGTAGACACTATTATGTAAAATATTTTTTTAAATTACAGTAATTATTTATTACTGTCATTATTTATAATAATAATAATTATTATTATTGTTATTATTATTTGTTATTAATATGAAATAATTTTTAAATCACTGTTTTTCTTTATGCAAACGGTTTTATTATCACCACGCTATTTTAAATAAATAAATTATTCAATTACAAGATCATTATTGTTGTCTGCACTTTTTTTCTATTTATATTTAAAATTGAAAATAAGTTTTCTCATACGAAGAACGTATATGTATATTTATTAAAATACACAGAAATCGTCACAGTTTTTTTTTAAATTACGAAAATTTAAGAAAAAAAATGGAAAATTAATTATTAATTGAATTAGTTGACAGGACGTTGAGAAATCGATATTATACATATAAAAGAATGCACATAATTGATAGAAAAGTATATATGTATAAAAGATATATATATACATATATATATATTGAGAATATATATATAAAAGAAGAAAAAGTAATTGACACCAATTGAATATTGAAGCTATTTAAACGATGTTGTTAAGTTAATTTATTAAAATTAAAGCAGGAAACCTTCCTTCGAGATAATAAATATTTAAATTAGAACTAGTATCGCAAGGTCCTTGGGTCATCCACGAGTAATATAGGAACATTATCTCTGCTCCTTATTTTGCGCAGATTTTTACACAAGATTACAAAAATTTATATATAGTAAACAATATATATGTAACAAAAATTATACGTTACAGCATCTTTCTTTTTTTTTAATAAAAAAAATAATTTAAATAATAATAATAATAACAATAGTACCTCAAAAGCTTTTATTTAATTAATTAATAATACTAATAATTTTTATGTTCCGGACCCCCTAAATTTTTTTTAATTTCCCTTTCTTTGTTTAGAAAACGAAAAAAAGAGATTAAATTTTTTTTTTTATAGAGGATCCGGAACATAAAAATCATTAAATAGTTGTAATAGATAAAAATTATTAATTTAATTATATAAATTATTAATTATATAATAATTTTCATTGAATTTAAAATAAAAAAATTTTGTCAGGGTGAAAATGAAAACTTTTTTAATATTTTTGTATTTTAAATTGAATTGTGAATACGGTGGATAAATGAACACGTTTTAGATTAATGATTGTAGCGTGAAAAAGATACCGTTTTGCACTGAAAAAATTCCTCTTTACATATATAATAAATATTCTTTCGCGAATTATTTCAATTTCCATATTTGAAATTATAATCCTTTTTTTTCATTATTATTATTATTATTATTATTATTATTATTATTATTATTATTATTATTATTATTATTATTACTTATTAGTTATTATAATATAAAATAATTTTTTAATTCACTATTTTTTTATGCTAACAATTATTTTTGCTATCAGTATAAAAATTTCGAGTCTACTTTTCTGCAGAGAATTTTTTCATCAATTGTCAAATTTGAATTTCGCGCTACACCACTGCGCATGATCTATTGCGCAGAAGCGGGAAATTCAAATTTGTTTTCTTAATTTCAAAAAATTAGTCAAAAAAATAGTAGGTAAAATATTTTTTAGAATTACAATAATTATTATTTAATATTATTATTATTATTATTATTATTTAATATTTATTAATATGAAATAATTTCTTATTTTCAATATTTTTAAGTTATTTTTTTTTTTTGTAAAATATATTGTGGAAAATATACTAAAAAGTGAACTATAAATATTGGTATACCATATATGTATAATTTATTATACATGTCTCTGTGTATATATATATAGATACTAGTTGGTATAAAAAATATAATTTAACCAACCAGAAAGGCCAAATTGACAAGGACGATGACAACTGGGACGTCTTCTGACGTAAATCAAAAGTAGAAGAAGAAATAACAGAAGAAAGATGAATCGAGTCTGTGATTCTGCAATTTGCATTTTCTTAACTATCATAAATTGCCATGATATTGCCAATATCGAATAATAAAAGTTGATATAATACGGATTATATAACATATATATATAATAAGCGCGATTTGTGTGTAAAAATAATAAGTAATTCTTTGTAACTAAAAAAAAATGGAAGAAGAAAAAATTGAGATATTTTAAATGTAATTTCAAAAATTTGACAAATTCTAACATTAAAAATAATTTTTAGTTAATTATTAAAATTGAAGAAAAAATTTAAAAAGTTTAACAAAAAAAAAATAGAAATGGGAAAAAAATTCGTTTCTGCTATTCACAGTTTGGGTTTTCTACAAACTGCACTGTAACATAACCTCAAATTCCTAAATAACGGTCATTTTTTTAAATTTCGGTCAAATGCTGGTGAATATTTACTATTATTATATTTAATAATTACATTAAAATATATTATTAAATATATTATTTATAAATTATTAAAATAATTTTTTTTTTATATTTGACAAAAAAAAAATTATTTTTTTTTCCATATGGAATTTTAGTAAAATTATGCTTAGTCATGATAAGACTTACCATCATCTGACTTGGAACGAGATAAGTTGTTTTTAACTATCACGCTTTCCTTTTCCGTCATCATGTCTTGTAGCTCCTGGACTTCCATTTCAATGGCATCATAACTTTCCTTCTTTCAAAATTTGCATAAATTGACAGTTACAGATCGCGCCGCATTTCGATCTATATCTTTATCCATATTCTCTTCTTTTTTATTTTTCATTATAGTTTCTTCTTTTTTTAATAATAATAATAATAATAATAATAATAATAATTTCACATATTCTTCAATAAACACTATATGTAAATTCATCGAAAATTATTAATATTATAATAACCTATTTTACACAAATTCGGCAAATTAAATTTAATTATTATTATTATTATTTATTTTTATTATTATTTTTATTAATAAATAAAAAAAAATTACTCCCAGAGAAATGATATATTTGTCTCAGAGCGAAATAAATTTTTATTTGATTTATAATTAAGTATTTATTTGATTTAAATAAATACTTAATTGATTCAAATAAATTGGTTTATTTGATTTAAATAAATACTTAATTGATTCAAATAAATTGTTTTATTTGATTTAAATGAAAATTTTATTTATGACAAATAAAATTTTTTTTATGACAAATAAAATTTTTTTTATGACAAATAAAATTTTTTTTATGACAAATAAAATTTTTTTACGCCAAATAAAAAGAGCTGAGACAAATATAAGTTTATTTAACTCAAGTATATTATATTTGGTTAAAATAAAACATTTATCTGAGTGTAAAATTTATTAAAAAAAAAAAAAAAAAAAAAAAAAAAGGCAATAAATGATACACACAGAGAAAAATTATATTTAAACCAAATATATATTATTATTTGAATTAAATAAACGTATATTTGTCTCAGCAACAACTAGACTTTTTATTTGTTTTAAATAAAAATTTTATTCGACATAAATAAAACACATATATTTGACCCAAATAAAATTTATTTAAAACAAATAAAAAATCTAGTTGGTACTGAAATAAATATATTTTTTCTCTGGGTGTAATAATAATAACAACAATAATAATAATAATAATATTAATAATAATAACAATAATAATAAATTATTGCGCTTTGTTATAACAAAAATTGTTGTTTTATTATTTTGTTATTTATAAAATTATAATTATTTTTGCATAAAAAAATAAAAAAAGTATATTAAAATAATAATAATAAGAATAATAGTAATAATAATAATAATAATAAGAATAGTAATAATAATATGTTATTTAAATATATAATAAATTATTAATAATTGTTAATTGAAAATTAAAATTAAAAAATTGAAATTAAATTAGAAAAAAATTTTTTTTTAAATATACACAAAAATTAAAGGTAACTCGAAAGAGAGAGAGAGAGAGAGAGAGAGAGAGAGAGAGAGAGAGAGAGAGAGAGAGAGAGAGAGAGAGAGAGAGAGAGAGAGAGAGAGAGAGAGAGAGAGAGAGAGAGAGAGAGAGAGAGAGAGAGAGAGAGAGAGAGAGAGAGAGAGAGAGAGAGAGAGAGAGAGAGAGAGAGAGAGAGAGAGAGAGAGAGAGAGAGAGAGAGAGAGAGAAAAAGAGAGAGAAAAAGAGAGATCCTCGAAGAGTGGGCCGCACTTATATTATATATACGGATCAACGGCCTCCGACGTCATCACCGACCGAGTTTGTGTCAAACGACAAATATCGTCTTGTCTTGTTTCCGAATATGTTAACAAGAAAATTCCAGATGGCGTTACTAACATTCCTCCACCCCCCCCCCTTTCCTCCCCCTATTTATATTACACTCGTGGAACAAAACATAAATTACTGCGTGTCTTTCGCTCATAATAAAAAAAAAAAACAAAAAAAAAAATCAGTAATCGTCTGGAGGACGATCAAGGCGCCAGGCGTCGATAACCGGAAGTCGCTAACCCCCCGCCCTTTTCACCTAGAGAACTTGCGTTATATTTATTTTGTTTTAATATACCAAAAAGTATATATATATATATATACATGTGTGCGCGCACACACAACTGCTGCTCCAGTCAGATTGGATTTTTGATCTATCGATCAATCGATTATATCAATTTTTTAAAGATTAATAATTATTTTTAATTTTTTTAAAATTAATATTATTATTATTATTATTATTGTTAATTAATTAATTAATTGACTGATCACAGTCTCTTATTCGCGCGCGCGCACTCTCGCTCAAAGTCCGAGCCGGCAGAAAGCGGTCGCTCTACTGTCTTGTCGTCTGCAATGGGAATGGCCGATAGTCTCGAGACAAGCGTGGGGACGTGCACGTATCGCGATTATAATATATACGCGTGTAACATAATTTTTGCTTGGAAAATGTGAAAAAAAAATTATTTTTTTTACCATCCAATTGTTTTTTTTTTTTTTACTGATGAAAAATAATGATGATGTCCATCGATTACTATATAGAAAAAGAAGAAAAAAAAATTAATTCCTTTCTACTCCTCTGCGTTGGAAATAGGTCATTTTACTCCCTAGTGTTGAAAAAAAGGCGTTTTTCTCTCTAGGGTTAGAAAAATACTTTTTAGGGCACAAAAAGAAATAGTTTTACTCCCTTGTGTTGGAAAAAACTCGTTTTTCTCTCCAGGTTTAAATACATATTTTTGTTAGAGTTCAAAAAAGTTAGTTTTACTCCCTAGTGTTGGAAAAAACTCGTTTTTCTCTCCAGGATTAGAAAAATACTTCTTAGGGTTCAAAAAAGTTAGTTTTACTCCCTAGTGTTGGAAAAAAACTCGTTTTTCTCTCCAGGTTTAAATACATATTTTTGTTAGAGTTCAAAAAAGTTAGTTTTACTCCCTAGTGTTGGAAAAAACTCGTTTTTCTCCAGGATTAGAAAAATACTTCTTAGGGTTCAAAAAAGTTAGTTTTACTCCCTACTGTTGGAAAAAACTCGTTTTTCTCTCCAGGATTAGAAAAATACTTCTTAGGGTTCAAAAAAGTTAGTTTTACTCCCTACTGTTGGAAAAAACTCGTTTTTTTCTCTAGGGTTAGAAAATTACTTTTTAGGGCACAAAAAAAATAGTTTTACTCCCTAGTATTGGAAAAAACTCCGTTTTTCTCTTCAGAATTAGAAAAATATTTTTTGTTAGAGTACAAAATAGATAGTTTTAGTCCCTAGTGTTAAAAAAAAGTTGCTTTACTCTCCAAAGTTGGAAAAATACTTGTTAGGGTACAAAAAAGTTAGTTTTACTCCCTAGTGTTGGAAAAAACTCGTTTTTCTCTCCAGGTTTAAAAAAATATTTTTGTTAGAGTACAAAAAAGATAGTTTTACTCCCTAGTGTTGGAAAAAAGTTGCTTTTCTCTCTAAATACTTATAAGAGTAGAAAAAAGAACAGTTTTACTTCCTAGTGTTGGAAAAACATTGCTTTTTTCTCCAGGGTTAGAAAAATATTCCTTTGGGTTCAAAAAAAAGATCATTTTACTCCCTAGTGTTAAAAAGAAAACTCGTTTTTCTCTCCAGAGTTAGAAAAATGCCCTTTTACTTATTAGGGTGTAAAAAAAGACCGTTTTACTCCCTAGTGTTAGAAATGGCACTTTTACCCTCTAAAGATAATGAAAATTCCTACTTTATCAATAATAACAATAATTAGAAGTTAGAATAGATTTTATTATTTATTATTATTATAATACAATAATAATAATAATATAATAATAATAATAATAGTAATAGAAAATAATAGTAATTATAATAATAATTTTTGTAAATATTTTTGTTTATTCAAGTGTCACATTAGTTAATAAATTGAAATTTTTTCGCATTTTGTTTTCTTTGCACAATACTATAATTGACAATTTCAAAATAAATTCATAAAAAATAATTTTATCAGTCAACCTGATGACCTTTGATTGACCTACACGCGATACACGAGTAGGATCTCTCGTTTCCATTTATTTAAACTTAAATGTAAAAATTTTTTTCAATCCTTTTTTTACAAAAAAATAAAATAAAAAAACCAAAAAAAAAAAATTTTTTTTTTCAAATAATTATCGTTATTATAAAAATTAACTTCGTTATTTTTTATATTATTATTATTTTATTATTAATATTATTATTATTATTATTATTATTTATCATTTATTTATTAATTATTATTAGTATTATTATTATTTTATTATTCGTATAATATATGTAATGAACGTCTCATAAATTATCAAAACATAATAATATATTACCAAAAAAAAAATATAAACAGTTATCTTTTATTTTTAGCCAATTTTTATCATTTTATAAATAACGTTAAAAAAAATTTTTTTAAAAATAAAAATTTATTTTTCATGAATTATCAAATTTTAGATAATTAAAATAATAATAGTAATAATAATAATAATTATTATTATTGAATTATATAATTCTGAAAATTCAGACTCATAGATGGCAGTGGTTGTACAAAAATGGAAAAAGGTCGGTAATATCTTCAATTTTTTTCCAAAATATATAATATTCAATAATTTTACATTATTATTACTATTATAATTATTATTATTATTGTTATTATTCTTACTATTCTTATTCTTATTATTTTATAAATAAACTAATCTAATAAACTAATACATACGTGGGAAATTATCTTCTTTTATACACATATGTAAGAATAAAAGACGTTCCATAGGGGTCGCTCCTTACAAAAATTCGAGTTATCAAATTATTATTTTACTTATTGCGATTTATTAAACAAAATTATAATTATAATCCCTACAGTAATTATTATTATTATTATTATTATTATATTGCCATAATTATTATTATAACTGAAAAAAAATAAAAATTCAGAAAAAAATGTTTCTTACCATAGGAAAATGTTATCATGTTAAATAAACTCGTGCTCTACATTACCGACTGAACCATTTTGATGTTTCAATCTAGTACCGCGGCACGCCGCACACTGGTCGTTCTACGATAATATCCCCTCCTCTCTGAAATCAACGAAAGAGAGAAAAAAAAAAAAAAAGAATACACCACTCTGTGTTAGTTCTATAGTAAGTGTTTAAAAATTGACAGGTAAAACATATAAGAGTTGTCGTCGTGTTTTTATCAGTGATTCAGTGAACGTAAATGTAACACACATCGATAACAATAGAATGTCAAGATAAATTTTCAACATTCACAGTTGTTAATCAGTGCCACATGCTTGCTTGAACCTCGACTTCTCTCGGCTATTCGGAAAATAAGAAGGAAGAAAAAAAAAAGATGATGATAAGTTCGCGGTAAAAACACACATGATTGCAACATAAACCGGGTATGTGTTAAATCTTTTTTTTTCTGATACACGTGTACCTATAATAATTATACCACACATACCGGAGAGTTATTTAAATCAGTAGATTATTGCAGAGGTTTTGTGAGTGTGTGTCTCTCTCTCTCTCTCTCTTTTCTCATTTCACTTTTGCTCTCCTCCAATCCTCCCTCACGTCGATATTGCGAATTCCCCTATATCGCATATACAACCAGGCTCCTTTACTCTTCTCGACACAACAGTGTCATACACAAGTGTCTCAGTTTCCGTCTTATAAGTTGTTTTTTTTTTAAATTTGTTCCTTTTTCGCTAATTTTTTTTTTTTTAATAAAAAGAAGTTTTTTTATAACCAAATGTGAGTGGAGAGAAAATTATTATTCAAGTTGTAAAGTGATACGGTTTTTGAGTTTTACTTTCACTCAATGAGTGAAATATAATAAAAATAATAGTGTTTCCGGGTTTATAAAGTGATATACTCACGGGAAAGGGGATATTTTGTTACACCCCCCCTTCCCTAACCCTGTTTTTGTTACATATATACTCACAATAAGGAATATATAGAGGTAAATTGAATATTATTTATTTTTTATTTATATTTTGTATTTTAACTAGAATTTTTAATTTAGTATTGTTTTTTTTACATTCTGTGACTTTTTTTTGAAAGTTAGGTTAGGTTTCTTCGTTTCTAGCGAAGATTTTCTCTATATGTGTGTTTGCAAGTTTATAGAGTATATAAAGTTGTGTTTGAAATATCCTCTTGGGTTGATTACCGGTTTAAACAGGTTGATCGGGTATTTAGTTTTTAGAGCACTTTTTTTTTTATCTATTTTAAGCTTCCGCTCATCGTGTATGGAATGCTGATTTTCTCTAAGGGCTTTTTTTTCGCAATGCGTGAAAGGGTTTTTCGAATTCGTGTGTAAAATATTTTATATATTATTTGGTGGTTTTTTCCCACTTTTAATAATAATAATAATAATAATAATAATAATAACTAGAATTAATCAGCGTTCTCGAAAACTTCTAAGTAATGTAATAAGATTCAAAATGCTTTGGTGAATTTTTTAAATTTTTGGGCCGCCATATTAAATCCGCCATTTTGGATTTTTGAAAACGGACATAATATAAACGTAATCAGCATCCCAAAAACTTTAAAAATAATATATGATGAAAAATTATTATTACGATAGTTAATTTGCGCCTTAAAGGGTTAAATAAATTTTTTAATTCTAGCATAAAAATTTTATTTTATTTTTTTAACGCAATCTTCTCTCTTCTGTCCATGAAAATAACATAAGAATATCTTGCTCTTGCCTAATTTGCATATCTACTCGTTTCATAGTAAGGATTAATTGAAATTTTTAATTTCAATTTCGACGAAAACGTGCAATTAAAATTCTTTTTTTTTTCCTAATATTATATTTAGTATTTTATTATATTATTTTTCTTTATTATTTTCTTATTGTATTTTATTTTTTAATTTTTATTTATTGTTACGTTTGTTTTTATTTTATTTGTAATATTATTTAAATATTATTTAAATATTTATTGAGATTTTCTTTCTCTGTTTAATTTCCTTATTATTTTTTTTTGTTTTTTGTTGTTTTTTTTATATTTATATTTTTTTAATTTTTCCTGAGTTTGTTGTGAGAATTTTAAATATGTATTTTCGGAAATATTTACATTTATCTCTTTTTATATTTCGTCATATGCTCTTTGAATTTCATTATATTAATAGATTTATGAGAAATATTATTTCACTTTAAAAAGAAAAAATTGTTTTTTTTTTAAATTACAACTGTAATAATAAATCGCTATATTCTGTGAGCTCGATATTTTGTTACAAATATTAAAAAAAAAATATTCTTTTAAAAAATTAATTAATTTATAACTATTAATTTAATTTTTTTCTAAACTTTAATAATAAAAAATAACAGTAAAATTGAATTTAAAATTAAAAATTAACATTTTTAAATTATAATTTTTTGCAATTAAATATATTAATTACTTCCGTTTATAATAATGATTTAATTGGATAATAATTATTATTTATTCGTGACAATTATTGAGAATGTGAAATATTTAGGTTTTTTTTTCATGGGTTTTTTGACTTCGTGTTTTCCTCACCTACAAGCCTTCTATCTCTCTCTAATAGCAAATTTATTTTCCATTTATAGTAACTTCCTGATTGCATTAGACTTTTAATGCAGTCTCTTTAATTGGCACAAAGTTAACAAATTGGCAAAATACATACATACACATTTTCGAAAAGGTGATTCAATTGACCTTGAATTTTATAATCTACTTGAAAATTGAAAATTTCGTCGAATAATAATAATTATTATTATTATTATTGTACGAAAAATTGCAATTTTATCAGACTCTTGTTTCGCGAAAATTATCATGAGAATGAAAGGTGATAATTTATAATAGTAACGAATTATTTTTTTTTTATTATTATTATTTTTTTCATTTTTATTTTATTATAATATTTTAAATTTTTTACAATATTAATAATTTTTTAATTTGTTATATTATAGTAATTTTTTAATTTTATACAATATTAAAATTTTTATTTTTATGTTTAAATTATTTATTAATAAATAAATAAAAAAAAAAAAAAGAAAAGAAGTTTTTACTCGAGTAAAAATTTATTTTTCTTTAATAATAGTTGCCTAATGGCTTTTTAATTATCATAATATATAATTTTTCGAAGCGAAATTCTACATTCTCATTAGAACTTCAATAAAAAAAAAAAAAATTTCATAGATCAATGTTACGATATTTAAATTAAATTAATTAAATAAATGAATAAATATTTAAATTAAAATTAAATAAATAAATGAATAAATATTTAAATTAAATAAATGAATAAATATATTTAAATCAATTTACAATATTTAAATAAACTACACCAAAAAAAAAAAAAATTATTTAATCCAAATAAAAATGATTTAAATTGAATATTAAATATTGATTAATTTGATTATTATAAAATAAATATTTTTTTTTTAAAAATTATATTTTTTTGGGTATCAATATGAAAGAATATTTCAAGCAATTATAAAATTAAGAAATTAGATTATGTACATATTTTTTGCATTTTGATTTTTATTGTAATTTATTTTTTTCTTTTTTTACAGAAGGTAGGAATTATTTTTCATCGATACATGTGTCATATGTATAATTGACTTATGATGATTATTAAAAGGTCATTAAGCCAACATTTATAAATGAATCTTTTGAATATACAATTTAAAAAAAAAAAAGTTGCTTGGAAATTTTGTTTCTCTTTTTATTTGATTCATAAACAATTCAAATAAAAATATTCAATTGAAATTCAGTTAAAGAATTTAGTTAAATCAAACAGTTCGTTTAGCTGAATTTTTTTTTTTTTGGATTCAACCAAAGTTTTCAAAAAAATTAAATCAAATTTTTTTTTTTTTTAATTACCGGATATACAATCGTAAATAATACTTTCAAATAGTATAAAGATAGAACTGAGAATTATATATAAATATATTTATATATTTAGTCTATATAATTCAGAACATTAAATTTATCGCCACTTGTAAAAATAAGTATTTAATTATACCCACTTTCCAGCATTAAGGAAAATAAAACCGGTTTTCAATGACGAATTTAAAAAAAATAGATAATAATGCTTCTATGATGATAGGGACTTTTAAAAAAAATAAATAATAATAATAATAAAAATAATAAAGTGACAAGTACAACATCGAAACTAGATCTCTTCCTGTTATATATATCTCATTTACGTATTTTTGCGATGACGTTCTTTACTTGGAAATTAAGTTTTAATGTTGGTAAAAATTAGTAAAAAAAAAAAAAAAAAAAAATTTCACTAATTTTTAGTAACAAAAATTACTAAATATTTTCACTAATTTTTAGTAACAAAAATTACTAAATATTTTCACTAATTTTTAGTTACAAAAATTACTAAATATTTGGTATAATTTTTTTAAAATTGTAGTAAAAAAAATAACTGAAAATTTGTAGAAATTTTTTTTTGCTAATTTTTAGTGAAATATTACTATTTGGTTCAGTAAATTTTTTTTTTACTTAAGTTTTAGTATTCGAAAAATTACAAAAAATTACTAGAAATTTTCACTCGTTTTCCTTCGAAATTTTTTATTCTTTTACTAATTAGTAAAATATTACTATTTGGTTTAGTAATATTTTTTTTTTTTAGTTTCAGTATCCCAAAAATAACTAAAAATTAATAGAAATTTTCACTAATTCGTTTACTAATTTTTAATAAATTTAATTTACTAAAATTTATACTAATTAAATACTAATTTTTGATTTACTAATTTTTTTTTATCAAAATTTTAGTAAAAAAAATAACAAAACAAAAATTATTATTCGATTTAGTGATATTTTTACTATTTAGAAATACCAAAATTATATTGACTAATTAAATAATCATTTAATTATCTATATAGTAAAATAATAAAATAATTACTATATATATTTCGTATCGTTGGGAAATTACCATCAAATATAATTTCTAATTGTGTCCCACGTGTCCACGCGTCGATATAACTAATTTCCATTTCTAATTTCAATGAGAATATTATGAAACTCATTTTTGATTCATCTTATGTAATATTCAAGTTAATCGTTGGAAAGACAATTTGCTTATTTAGTTTTCTTCCGCGATTAATTTCTCGAAAGCCTCTCTCTCTCTCTCTCTCTCTCTCTCCTGGGTCGTTGTCCCCTTGTCTATAAATACAACACCGTCTATTAAATATAATTTATCTGACAATGTTACCAGCAATAGAATATTAACCAATGTCATGTACATTGGTATGGTTCATTGTACTGATTTTTATTTATTTATAGATTATTTAAAAAAAAAAATTATAATAATCGATGAAAATTCGAATGGTATTATACATTTTTATAACTAAAAGAAAAAAAAGAAAATAATCAACATTAATTTGCATTATGTTTAAAAAAGTAAAAAAAAAAAAATTAAATTATTTAATTACAATGTACGGGCTTATAGTAAAAAATAACTTAATCAATAAATAAATAAATTATAATAATTATAAATATGTAAATTATAATAATTATAAATAAATAAATTATAATAATTATAAATAAGTAAATTATAATAATTATAAATAAATAAATTATAATAATTATAAATAAGTAAATTATAATAATTATAAATAAATAAATTATAATAATTATAAATAAGTAAATTATAATAATTATAAATAAATAAATTATAATAATTATAAATAAGTAAATTATAATAATTATAAATAAATAAATTATAATAATTATAAATAAATTTGTATTTGTTTAAAAAATATTGTTTTATTCGCATTAGCAATGACAGAAAATAACTTTATTATACACTAATTGCGAAACATAACCTAAAAAGATGGAAAAAAAATAATAATATTTTTGCGTAGGAAATCCACGTGGTCGTATTTTATTGAGCGACAAAGTAAATATATTGCAAATGACGACTATTAATAATTGTTCGGCGTTTTTAAAAGCTTAAGTTACATTTTTTTAAATATTATTTTATAAATTCAATTAATTTTATTTTAACTAACATTTTTATTATTATATTTATAAACTATTTTTATTAACAGAAATTTTATTAATAAATAAATTTAAAAAAAATTATTACTAATTATTATAAATTATTATTATTATTATTATTATTATTATTATTAATTATTATTAATTATAAATATATTATTTATTAATTGTAAATTTTTTATATAAAAGAAATTATAAATATATTAATTATGAAAATTAAAAAAATTATACAAATATATAAAAAAAAAATGGTAATCCACCATTTAAATGAGGAATTAATTATTTAAAAAAATAAATAAAACAAAAAAAATAACAAGCTTATTGAACGGTTAAAAATATTGCTTATACCTATATACGAAATTTGTTGAATATTTAATAAATTAATTAAAGTTGCAAATTGTGTATGCTATGTGTGAAAGAAAAATTGAGTAAAGTAGAATTTTTTACAAGGGTGTAATGGCAAAGAAAAAATCCATTTGTGACTTTGTAAATTATTTCAAGGTCATTGTAAAGCGCTGAAAATAAAGTCAAATATATATATGTATATTATAAGGGCACACAAAACAATGATAAAATCTTTATTTTATATTCAAAACGATTTTTTTTCTCTGTTTGCAATTTTTTTATTTCATTTTTTTTTTTTTATTGACAAAGTAATCATTTATTTAAACTCTTTTTTTTATTATTATTTTATCAACCGAACAAATATGCAAATATGCAGTATACATTGTCATATTTTGAGGAGAAAAAACATTTTTTTCAAATTTTATTTAAAAATTTGTAAAAAATTTAAAAATTTAGTAAAAAATTTAAAAATTTAGTAAAAATTAAATTAAAATTCTGTTAAATCAAAATTTTATTATTAACTTTTTAATTAATTAGAAATATTTTTATTATTGTTATTATATTATTATTTTATTTATTATTAATACTATTTATTATAATTATTATTATTATTATTATTATTTTATTTATTATTAATACTATTTATTATTATTATAATTATTTATTACAATTAATTACAATTATTAATTTTCAAAAATTATTGTAAAAGTATTCTCTAAATTTGAAATAGTAAAAAAAAAAATTTTTTTTTTTTACTTCCAAATTAGTAAAATTTAACTAATTCAAAAGCAAAAAGTAATTTTGCTAATTTCAATTAATTCAAAATTATTATAGTTGAATTTTTTTTTTTTACTGATTCAAATTTAGAGAGTGTATTTAAAAAAATAAAAAAGATTCTTTAAAAGGGAAAATAGTAGAATATTAAATAATATTAAATGTATAATAATATATAATAAAGAATAATTGAAGGTTTTTCGTTTCCGGTATCATTGAGTTATGCACGCGTTTGTTAACCTGTCCGTCAAGATAAAAAGGTAAAAAAAAAAATTGCAAGTGTAGAAAATTTCCCCCTTTTTATATTATATGTGTAAAAATAATAATACAATGTTGTCAAATTTATGAAACAATTGAAATTTTGAAGATATGTTAACAATAATTAATTAATAATAATAATAATTTATATTTATTTAATTTAATAATAATTTTTTTTATTATTATTCTTATATTGATTTTGATTTTTTTTTCACAGCATCTTAAGGGAGTAATCGAAGATTTACAAAAATTGAGTCGAACATGCCGATGGTGTTTCTGGACCGTTTACCGGTCCCGAGTTTGCGAGTTTACACGGCAATTAGTGTTGGAATATTATCATGCTCTGTATATTATGCCGCGCAAGTTGTCAAGGATCCAGCGTGGCGGACAAATCATACAAATATTGTTGATCACGACAATATTACAACAAATGTCACGGAAATTGATCCACGATCATTTGGCGTTCATTTGAAGGAGATTTTCTCATGCATGGTCCAGGAACCACTATGCATTTGGGTAAAATAATTTTCTTTTTTTCTAATAAATTTATTTTTTTTTCCACAAAATTCGATTTTCAATTTTTTTTTTTTTTTATAGCGAAACAAAAAAAAATGATTACAATTATTAAAACGAACAAAATTAAAAATAATTATAAAATTAAAATAGGTAAAAAATTTATTGAATTATAATCTATTGAAATTTATTATTAATTAATACTTAAAATTAATATATTTTATTTAAATTATATTTTTGTATGATTAAAATTGTTAAAAGTAATTTTTGGAATAAAAATTTTTTTTTGAAATTAAACAGTAACGGTATATAATAAATAAAAATTATTGAAAATAAATAAATTGAAAAAAAAGAATGTTGGATTTATAAGAAAGTAATGAAAAAAAAAAAAATTGGTGTCTTGTCAACCATCCAACTTGAGCCTCTCGGTATCAGAGAGACACTTTACTTGCTGACCTGGTTTCTTACAAAAGGAAGACACTGTAGATAATACGTGGGAAAATTATTGTAGTTGCAGTCACTACGCGGAAAAATAGATTACGGAAGCGTTGAAAGAATTTTCACACAGAGACAAGGGAGAATTCTCCCTTTTTTTTTTTTTTTTTTTTTATTATTATTGTATTTTCCCCGATCTTTTCTATTTATGACTTTTTAATTAAAAAAAGAAAATCCCTTGAAACTAATGTTATTGATAAAATAATAATCGAAAATTTATCAAAGCTCTCTATAAAAATAGTTGCAAGTTATAAAAATAAATTTTTAAAATATTTTTTAATTAGAAAAATGAAAAAATTTTACCGTTAGTAGTTTCTATGATGATAATAATAATAATTTTTATAATAATTATTAATATTATTTTATTAATTATAAATAATTTTATATTATTTTTAATAATAATAAATAGATTTTTTAATCTTATAATAAAAAATAATAGAAAATTTAAAAAAATTGAAAATGAATTAAAAAATAAATTTTTTTTATATTACTGATATTAATAATATATTATAATTATTGAAATAATAATTATTATATAATAATAATTATAATACAAATAATAATAAATTCTAAAATTTTGCTTTCTAATGTGGCGTGTTTACGAAATCTTGTGATCCAATCGTTACGATAGGAATTATTGCGTAATATTACGAACAATGAATATGCGTGAAAATCATTCTTCTATTACAATTTTTTTTATAAGTTGACAATTATTTAAAAAAAAAAAAAATTATCCTTCAGTTAGGATTTTATTCATCAATTTTTATTTTTGATATTTTGCCTTTTCGCTCTTGAAAATTCAAATATTTTAAATTATCATAAATTGAGTTGTCTAATTTTTCTTTTATATTGAAAATTATTATTATTATTATTATTATTATTATTATTGTAATTTTTATATTATTATTATATTATTTTTTATTTATTAATTTTTTTGTTATTAAATAATTTCTAAAGCTGAAATTTCTTTTTCATTTCTTTTTAATTGAAATAAATATAAATTGAATGCAAAAAAAAAATCTAGTCATCGCAATATTGTTATCTGTAGTAGAGAATTTTTTTTTTCCTTTTAACGTTATCTGATAATGATGAGACAAAAAAAAAAAATATTAATCATACATTTCAGAATAATAGAAAATTTGTTAATGGATTTTTTTTTACGTTTCTAGTTTTTATCTTTTGGAAAAATTGTTTTTTTTTTGAGAAAAAAAAAAATTTCTTCTCTTTAAAAAATGAAAAAGAAAATGTTTCCGATTACTCATAAAATATTAATGTCTGACACACAATCATTTTTTAAAAATGACTCGGAAATATAAGTTAAAAATAGAATATATTTTCAATCCTATGAATGTTATGTTTCTAATTTGCAAAGCTAGCGGAATCGTTTATTATTGTTTTTCTAATTATGTAATTTTCTCTGAATGATAAAACAAAAAATTCTCGCATAAATAACAGTTTCCATAATTTTTTTTTTTAATATTTTTTAAGTGTTATATAATTATTATTATGAATAATAATTTTTTTTTAATGGTTATTATTATAAATTTTTACAATTATTATTGTAAATAATACATTTTTAAATGATAATTATTTATATAAATGATTATTTTATATAATAAGTTAACAGTAATTTAGTCTTAATAATTACTAAAAAAAATTCTTTTATAATTAAGTAATTTTGTTTCATTGAATATGTAAAATTGATAATTTTTTAATTTGAAAAGAAAAAACACGCGACGTAAAGAGTCACGTTTTCATTATTCTCACGTTTTAATATTTATCCATTAATTAATTATTTAAAATGCAGTACGAGATTTTAATTTTATTCACAAAAAATCTTGATAAAATTATTGCATTAAATTGAAGCAGAAAATTTAAAAAATAAAAATTATTTTTCGATTTATTTCTATTTTTAACTATTAATTGTAATTTGTATTTTTTTTCTGATAACAAAATTACAATTTGTTTATGAAATTAAATAATTAAATTATGATGAATATTTTATTTTCACTTTAGAGAAATAAAATTATTTGTCTATGCAAAAAATAATAACTTTTCTTCTCAATTTTTGGAAAATTGGATAAAAAATTGATTTGTAAATGACAATAATCTGGTTTTAAAAAATACAACATGTGGATTGTAATTTTCGAAGGAATATTGAATGAAATGACCATTTAAATTATTCAATTATTGGCGCCAAATGAGAAAATCAATATTCAATTTTCTCTTTCAAAGAATTATACAAAACCTGTTTCGTTGAATTTTATTATTTTATTTATTTTTTTTTATTTTAAGTTCAATTGATTGATTTTGCATATATTTTGTATATATACATATGTATTTTTTTTTTTTTTTTTTTATTATTTATACCAAAAATTTTTGAATATAGTATATAAAATTTTTTTCTTTTTAAGAAATTAACATTTTTCGTTAACCTTGAATGTCTAAATAATTTTTGGTACAATTCCCATTCTTCCGTGTTCCTCAATCGAATTTTTGTCAAGGTCCCTATATTTGGCTTTCTTCTCACTCAATATTGCCAAGAAATACGCAAGTGAAACTGTAATTACGTGTATATTAGAAAAAAGGTACACGTGGTTGTCAAGATTCCGAGTTTTTTTTCAGTAACAATTAGAAATTTGATAAAAATAATATAGTTTGCTTTTGAAGAATAATTTCATAAAAAAAAAAATTTTAATATAAAAAGAATATTTTTTTTCCCCATAAAAAGGATATTTTTTTAATAAATAAAAGGAATTTTTATTTTTTAATTAAATTTAAAAAAAAACTATATATTTTCAATAAATTAATTTATGAATATTTTTTTTCCATTTTGAAAATGTAATAATTTTTTTTTCTCTCTTTTTTTTTTTTTTTTGCAGACACTGATAAACATGGCCTATTGCGTCCTAATTTTGTTGGGAAAATCGATCCAGAAACTTGTATTTGGTGAGCTACGAGTTTCGGAGAGGCAACATTTGAAAGATAAATTTTGGAATTTCATCTTTTACAAATTCATCTTTGTTTTTGGTGTACTTAACGTTCAATATATGGACGAGGTCGTCCTCTGGTGCGCCTGGTTCACTGCTCTCGGATTTCTCAGTCTTCTCAGTCAACTGTGCAAAGATCGATTTGAATATGTGAGTATTTTTTTTTTTGTCAACAAGTTTTTCACAATTTTTTTTTTTTTTCCTAGCAAAAAAAGATTATTACTACAATTATTGGTAGAAATAATTGAAAATTTTTACTAGAAAGACGATTATTTGAAAAAAAAAAAAAATTTTTCAAAGTCCACTAAATGATTTAACAATTAGAAAAGAAATTAATTTTTAAAACAAAAAAAAAATTATACAATTTAAAGAAAAATGTTATTTACAATTTTTTTTTAATAAACATTGGAAGACTTTTTTTTTAGAAGAAAATTTATAAAAAATTTTATTCAAAAAAAAAAATATATATTTCTTTTAAAATCGATGATAATAAAATTTTCCCCTTGATTATTAATTTACTTTTTTATAATTTGTTTAATTTTTTTTTTTAATTTCTTATCTAATTTTTTTGTCAATAATTATTTATTTTTGTAACTTATTTTCTTTTTTAAATAATAGAATTCAAAAATAGAATAATAGAATAATTCAGAAAATTGTGTTAATTTTTTTTTTTTTTTTTTAATTTGCGAATTTATATGAAATTTGAGCGCGTGCTAAAAAGTTGATTGGATAAATCAGTCATGGACGATTGATTACTGAAATTGGAACAATTTTTCATGTGTTTTATGTGGTAAAATGACGCGGAACAACAAGTCCTTGACACCTTGGTGAAATTTATTCGTTGTGTGTGCACCTACATGGCTCACTGAATACGCCCCGAGTATATATATATTTCTCAATTGAACCTTGACTATGATATTGTATCGGCTGTTTCTTTTAAACACCAACTAACAAGATGTGTACCACTTATATATCTCTTTATACATTCAATTCTATTTAAAACGCAATTTTTTTTTTCTTTTTCTTTTTATTTCAAAAATTTTTGCAAATCTCATTTTTCTAAAAGCAGAGGCGTAACATGAAAAATATCTGTTTATTTCTAGATATTTAGTTTTGAAAAAAAATTTATTTATTTTTTAAAATTATTTATTAAAAAATAAAAAATTTTATTCAATTTTCGTAAAAATACACTAAAAAAAAATTTATTTGATTCAAATAATCGCTTACTTGACTATTATCAAATAAATATTTATTTGTATCAAATAATTATTTGATTCAAGTAAATATTTATTTTATAATAATCAAATAATCGATTATTTAAATCAAATAAATTTTTTTTCAGTGTTTCTAAAAATACTATTTTAGTTTTATTATTAAATAATTATTATTTTTAATTTCACAATATTCATTTTTCAAACAAATTAATTGTAAAAAAAATTATTGTAAAAAATTATTTTAGTTTTATTATTAAATAATTACTATTTTTAATTTTACAATATATTTATTAAGTTTTTGAAAAAAAATTAATTATTGGTGGAAAAAAAAATCAAGATTTCTAGCTCTTTTTCAAATAATGAATTTTCTGAGGGGGGGGGGGGTAAATGAAAATTTCATTACACAATCAAATCAAGAGATTTACTGTGTGTGGTGGTCAAAATCCTATTAGACTAATGTTTAATCCAATAAAAGTAACGAGGTTACATGCCAAAGGCAGAATGGCGAATTTTTTTTTTTTTTTTTTTTTTTAAATTCAACGTAAAATGTCAGAAAATCGTAATAAAGGGGCAAAAAAAAAAATCAATTTTTTGCTGCGAAATGAACCAATTCTAATTTCGAAAAAATTCTTTTATAAAAGTTTGCAAATCTCAAAATTCTTTTGAAATTTCAATGAAAAGAGAATAAATAATAATTTTTTTCTCTGATATAATGAATAAAAAAAAATAAATTTAAAAAAAATTACTAAATTATCGTATAGAGTACTAAATAAATAAAATTAAATCAATTTTCGAATTGGACAAAAATTAAAGAATTTTCTTTGTTTTAAAAAATTAATTTTGTAATTTTTCTCTTTTTTTTTAGAAAAAACTAAAAAAATATATTTTTAGAACTTGAATCAGAAATATGTATAGATACAAATGCAAATTAATTCGCTTGACTCACTTTACTCTCATTTCATTTTTGAATTGTAATGTTAAGTTCAACTTTTTATTTGTGATTGGAAAATTTTTCTTCTGAGTCACACACAACTTGTGAATAGATTGAGTATTATTATTATTATTATTATTATTGTAATTATTAATCAGTATTATACCTATAATTATTGCTTAATTTCTAGATTGAAATTAATCAAGTTTAACAAGTTGTTATTCACATTAATCACGTGTAGGATTTCTTATGTGTTGCTTCTTTTTTTATTTCAAAAAATAAAACAAGATTAATATCAGTTTTGTTTAAATAATTAATTCAGTTGCAAGTCTCTTTAGTTATTTCTCCTTGACATTTTATTTATAAAATGAGTTGTAATTATTTATATGTATTTTTTATTTTTCACTATAAATTAAAAATTCAATTTTTAATACATTTTTTTTTTTAATTTCAAAAATTAAAAGAAAATCTTTAACTGTAAATTAAAAGAAAAGAATAATTATTAATTTAAAATAAAAAATTTTGTTTGGAAATAAAATTTTTATTTAAAAATATGAAAATTATTTTGAAATATTTTATTTGCCCTGAAACAAATATATTTTTTTTGGTTCTATGATTATCTGAGTTTTTTTTTTTGAGTTTTTCCAAATTGTAATTTTTTTTCCATATAAAATAATGATTGTTTTTTCTTCGTTTTAATGAAAAAATTTTTTTTTCCAGCTCTCATTTTCGCCAACAACTCCAGGATGGAGTCATGCAAGATTATTGGGTCTTTTGGCGTCAATTTTGGCACTTTCTGGATTTATGCTTCTTCTTTGCACGGCCGCAGCATTTTTCTTCGTCTCCTTTAATACTTTCGCTTTCATGTCAGCAGAGGTGAGTCATTTTCTTTATTATTTGATAATTTATTAATTTTTAAATTAAAAAAAATTTTTTGTTAAATTCTTAATTCTTTCGTAAAATTTTTTTTTTTCAAGTTTATTTTCGAGAATAATAAAAAAAAATTCAAGTTTCATTTTATTCCAAGGCAATTAAAATATGTCATACAAATTTGCGCGCGAAGGCTTTTTAATTTTTAGCGAAGGAAAAAAGCAAAAAAAAAAAGTAATAAAATAATCGAAGGTTCGAAAACTTGAATCATTTTACCACTTAATGGACACTGAATCGTTAATCCGGAACTTTAAGATTTTTTTTTTATTATATATCTTATCAAGGATTCACGTTTTGTTCTTGTACATTTCTTTTTAAACTGAAATTTAGTAACGGATTTTTAATTTATTAATAATTAGGAATTAGTCAATAATTATTAATATTATAATTATTATAATATCGATTGAGAATAAGTAAATAAATTATAATAATTAATAATAGAGAAAGAACGAAAATTTTTCAACATTTGTAATTTAATTACAAATCAATGGAAATTTATTCTTGCAACAAAAAAAAAATTTATTGTGAGGAAAATATGTAAATCAATTTTTTTTTTAAATTATTTAAATTGGGACTCGGATTCTAGGATTTTTTCAAATTAAAATTCTCAAAAATTCAATTATTAAAAAAAAATTTTTTTAATTTTCCAAAAGGTATTTTATTTTTTAAAATCTATAAATAAAATTTCTTGATAATTTTCTATATATGTAATTATTTTTTTGTAAAGAAATTTTAAAAAATTTGTTTTTAATATCTAAAAAAAAAACAATGATGAGAGAAAATTCAGGGATTTTTATTAAAAACCGTGGAAAAAATATCAAAGAGCTAAAAAAAATTCCGATATTTGGAAAAAATAGACAGAAAAAAATTACTTTTTTTTTATTTTTATTTAGCTTCAAAAAAATGTTTCAAGTCATCTGAAGATTAGGTCATTTGACCTAATTCTTATTTATAACTTCTTCTTCATCTTCTTCTTCTTCTTTATCGGTCCCAATTTTTATTTATCTTAATCTTTACTTAACTAACTTGAAAGTTAGATTTAATAAAAGATTAGGGTAAGTAAGAATTAGGTTAATTGCAAATTAGGTCAAATAAAAATTTAGTCAAAATATATGACGATTTAACAATAAGTATAATAATTTTCTTATTCTTCTTTACTATATTTACTATTCTGATTAATATTATTATTATCATTATTTTTATTATGATTATTATTTTATTATTTTCATTATTCTGATTATTATTTTAATTATTATTAATTTTTATTAAAATTATTATTATTATTATTATTATTATTATTATTATTATTAACATCATTTTTATTATTGTTTTTTTTGTAATTTTGACTAAAAATTATTTAGTTATAACATAAAAAACAATAACCTTTTCTTTTAAATTTATCCTTTGACTATTATTTTTTTTGCGATGTTTCTAAAGTTTTTTTTTTTTTTTTTTCTTGTAATTTAAATGATAGCAGACCTTGAATCTAAATAAAAAAAAGCGTCCGGGACATTCACCTATAACCAGTTCATCATTTTATTACATCAATCATCTCTTGATATTCATCCTTCTACCCACTTTTGCTCTTGAAAATAAAATTTATAATATACATAATATTATACATAAAAAAATATCTCAGGAAAATCATTTTTTTTGTAATATTTTCAAGTTTTTCGATGCTTATAATTTTTTTTTTTTTTTTGAAAAATATATTATTTTTTTTTTAATAACAAAAAATGATGACAAATATTTTTAAAAATTTTAAATTATTAATTAATGTAAATTAATTGATAATAAATAATTGATTGATTATTAATAAATTCATGATATTACTCAACTTTTACCGAAATGATTTTAATTATTAAATAATTGCCTTGGAAAATTTTAAAGGTCACATTTGAAGAAAAAAAACGATTTAAAGAACAAAAAACAAATAATATATTTGGAAAATTTTGTATTATTAATAATTTTGACATTAATATGACAATTATTTATAAATTGTTGTTTTCAATTTGAATATTAAATTAAATTTATGGCTTTTAAATTGATTATAGAGTTTGAGATTTTTTGTTCACATTATATGAATATATAGGCTTGATTGTAAATGATAGACTATGTAGATATTGTAAATAGAGTTTGCTTAATTTCTAATTGAAAAGGTCTGTAACACTCTATCGATTAATCTATATAAACCGCAAGTAGTCGTTAATGTGCTGTCGTTTATATATTATACAGAAAACTTGTTTTCCATTTAGACGACTTTTATTTTTTTTCATATTTTTTTTTTACGATTTACATATTTAATTGTTATTTATTTATTCTTCAGTTAAAGAAATACCAAGGTTTGAAATACTTTTTCTTTTTTTTTTTTTTTTTTAATGTAGTTTTTCTCTTTAGAATTATATATTTTTTGTTTTATTATACAATTTTTGGGAAATAAAATATTTGGAAAAAAATATAAGTTAAGAATTGTAAAAATAGTTTTTAATGATGTAAATGAAATTGTTTCTATTTTTTGTTTTTTTTTTCAGTGTGTACTACTTGGCGTGAGAACAATTCATGTCATGTTACGTTACGCTATTCATCTCTATGACACAAGAGGTGCTGGCACATCATCTCCACGTTCCTGGGACAAAAGAGGACCCTTGGCTTATTATACGGAACTTGCTTCAGAATTAACTGTTCTGGCAGTTGAATTTCTCCATCATATTCATATGCTTTTGTGGAGTAACATCTTTCTTAGTATGGCGTCTCTTGTTATTTGCATGCAACTTCGATATCTCTTTTATGAAATTCAACGGAGAATCACAAAACATCGAAATTATCTCGCTGTTCTCAGTCACATGGAGCAAAAGTCAGTTTACAAAAAAATATTTTCCCTTTTCTTTTTCCAAAGAATTTTTTAGTATTTTTTTTTTACTATTCAGTATTTTTACTATAATTTTAGTATAATAATAATAATAATAATTTTTTTTGATGAAAAACTAGTTATCCAATGGCAACGCAGGAGGAACTCGCGGAAAATTCGGACAATTGCGCTGTTTGTTGGGAAAAAATGGAAACGGCAAGAAAATTACCATGTGGACATTTATTTCATAATTCGTGTCTACAATCGTGGTTGGAACAAGACACATCGTGTCCAACGTGTCGTCTTGCATTGAGTATGCAGGCAAATCATCGTGAAAATAATCAAGAAATACCACAAGAATCACAAACACCAGCGCGAAGGAATGACAATCATTTTTTTCATTTCGATGGCTCACGTTATGTTTCATGGTTGCCAAGTTTTTCCGTTGAAGTCACGCACAATCGTTTGCGTGGCGATTTTCTCACCATGGCGCACAGTAATTCACAATTGGACGCAATGGCACGACAGGTTTGAGAAAAAAAATTTCAATTAATTTTTTTGCCACAATTTCATTTTGTTCTTTATTTTATAAATGTTTGTTTAATTTAATTTTATTAAATTTCTGTTTGTTTTTTTTAGGTACAACAATTGTTTCCGCATTATTTGCGAAATGTTGTGATTGAAGATTTACGAGTGACAAGATCGGTGGAATTGACAATTGAAAATATTCTCGATGGAAGATTAACATTGCCACATCATGTTATTGAGGAGCCGGAAACGGAAACTCAAACTCAATCCATTGGCAATATTTTGCCAAGTAATGAAACGCAAACTTCGTGGGATCCACATCTTGATATTCCCAATGTTGACAGGTAACTTTGGAGTAAATGAAAATATTTTTACTATTTTTTTTATTACTTTTAGGCATTTCATTTAAAGAATAATTATTTCTAATAAAATTTTTGAAAAAGAAAATTATAATTAGGTCAAATTTAATTAATTTAATGAATGTAATAAATAAAAAGAAAGAATTATTTAATAAATGTAATTATTTTTTACAGCAGCGAGGAGCAAATAAATTTGGGTGGTCGTTTCTCAAAATCGCCAATTGAGAGGGAAAGAATTTTAAAACGTCGAAAAGAACATCTTTTATTATCGGCACGTCGAAAATATTTCGAAAAATTATGCAATAAAATTGAAACAGATCTCGCTGATACAGAATCACCTTCGTCATCATCATCATCATCAATTTCCTGTCCAATGCCATCGTCATCAAGAAATACACACGAAATTAAATCATAGGCGTTTCCAAATCAGTCCAGCAAGAAAAAAAAAATCACTTTTTCTCAACTCAGGACTCGCATCTCAGGAGAGATTGTAAGAGAAACTTCTTCGTCTCCATATTAAATGTATTGAATGAATCGCATTTTATTAAGCGATTCAAATAACCCTCCAAAAAAAAAAAAAATAAGAAAGAAAGAAAACGGAAACTAGAATTTTAATTTTCGTAGTTCTCGCGTTAAATTGTGGAGAATATGGAAGTGAAGGATAAGAAAGAAAAATTTAGCAATTGAGAAATGGGGGGAAAAAAAAAATGATGAATGGAAAAAATCGATAAAGGGAAAAAAAGGTGAAAAAATGGGCGAAAATGAGAAAATAAATTTATTTGGGAATAAAAAGAAAAGAAAAAAGGTGAAAGGATAAAAAGTTTGAAAAAGAGAAAATAAGGCGAAGATAAGAAAGAAAAAGAAAGAAAAGGCGAGAAATTTTTTCGTGAGGAAAAAAGAAAAAGAAAAGACGAGTGATGGAGGGGAAAAAAAAAAGTTTAGAAAAAGAAAAGGATAGGGGGGGAAAAAAAGCAAGAAAGGAGAAAAAGAAGATTAAGAGAAGAAAAAGAAGCGGAAAAATGGTAAGACAAAAGATAATAAAGAAAGAAAGAAAAGAAAAAAGTTTTAACAAAAGAAACATAATAAATAAATAAAAAAATTTATCTATTATTTCACAGAAGGAAAATATTAAATAATTAATATTTATTCTAATTATTATACAAAAAAAAATTGAATTTTACAAAAAAAATTAAAAAATATTCGTTTTTTTTTAATTTTTTAAATAGAAAAAAAATCTTAGTTGTAAAATAATATATTATTCTATTTTGAATTAGAATAAAAATAATATATTATTTTTTTTGGAATTATAAAAAATTACAAAAATTTTTTATATAAATTCCTTTATTATTTTCTATATATAAATTTTTATATAGAATAGAATTTTATTAATTTAAAAATTGTTTTACATCTTCAAATGCGATTATATAAATTTATATATAAATTTTTGTAAATTTTTTTTTTCAATTCTAAAAATTTATAGACTTCTATAAATTTAAGTTTTCTTTGTTTAATTTCTAAAAATTTATAGACTTGTATAAATTTTTATAATTTAATTCTATGGAATTTCAATTTTCATTTAAAGAAAATAATAAATAAAAGCTGAAAAGAAGGAAAAGTAAATATAAAATAAATGTCTGAAAAGGTAATTAAATTAAAGAACGAAGAAAATAAAAAGAAGGAAAAAAGAGGAAAAATCGGATAATGACCAGAATTTGAAGGAGAGTTTTTTTTTTTTTTTAGTCTAAAAGAGTGGAAAAAGTCGATGAAAGCGTGTTTTAAATGAAAAAAAAAATAGAGGGAAATTCGAAAGTCTTTGAATTTAAAGCACTTTTTATTATTATTTTTTTTTATTGACTAGTTTACAGAATTTTTTTTTTTATATATATAAATGTTTTCTTTTTCTATAAAACCTCTTAATTTAGATAGAGGTGGATTTGAAAAAGTAGAGCGAGATTCTTTTTTTTTCTCCGATTACATTTTTTTTTTTTTTTAGGCTGAGTACTTGAAACAATGTGAAAAAATAGAATAGTAAAAAAAAATAAATTAGAATATTCCTTGTACTATAGTTAATGCCACACGAGAAAATTGAAACTTAATTTAAAAATACCAGGGTTTTGAATTTTTCTAGAAAAAAATTATTATTTTTTTTTTTAAATTTTTTAAAAGTAAATATTTTCGTAAAAATAGTAAAAGAGAATTTTTTTTCAAGGAAAGAACACGGAAAAAATAATTTACCTGAAACAGCGAAACGTTTCACTGTAGTAGGAAAAATTTTACTTGTCTCAATTAAATCATTCGCTATTCTAGTGTTATCTTTTTCTGTTTCAGGTAAATATTTTTTCCCTGAATGTAAAAAATATTTTTTTTTTATCTAAATAAAACAATTTTTTTATTTTCTTGAAAAAAGAATTAATAAAACAATAAAATAATAATTATAAAAGAAAAAAAATAATTTCTTTTAACATTTTTTGAAAAATAGAAAAAATTTTGGATTTTAATTTTCAAAAGAAAGAACTGTAAAAAAAGGGTTGTCTTTAATTTTTCTTTAAGAAAATATTTAGCATTATCTCTAAATAATCTGTTGCTTTTTTCGCAGACTTTAAATTAATTTCCATTATGTTTTTTTTTTGTCTATATATTATAAATACATATATATATAGTTGATAATTAAAACGCCTTTTGAATTTTTCTCGCTTTTGCTTTTTTTTTTGTGATAATAATTGACTTTTTTATATATAAATAAATAGTAATAGGTATTATAAAAAAATACACCTCTATAATGCGCATACATTCGTATAATGTACATTTGTACGTATGATATTCATACAATTTTGAAAGAGAGAAAAAGAGAGAGAGAGAGAGAAAGAGAGAAAGAAAAAGAGAGAAAAATAAAAAAATTTACTCACTAATTTAAGATCAAGGAAAGAAAAAAAAAACTGATATAGAAAATGACAAAATTCATTTTCGCGACAAAAAGGCGTAATTTTAATTGCGCCTTTTGTTATAGTATTAATAGAATTATTTATTTTTTAGTAATCTAAGTGAAAATATCGTTCACAGAGTCTAATGGAGTTGTGAAAATAGCAACTATCCGCGTATGGCGATTTGCCAAAAAAAAAAAAAAATCCCAAAAATCCTCGAAAAAAGGATAAAAAATTTAATAGAAAACTTTTAGAGAAAAAAAAAACAAAACAAAACGATCGACTGGATCATTTTTGTGGGAAATATAATTTCGAACTTACAAAAATTTTCATTGTTTTTTTTTTTTTTTTAAATAGAAAAGATTTTGATTTTCTAAAAATCGTATTAAAAAAAAAAATTTTTTTTTTTATCTTTTCAAAGTAAAATTTCGCAATTTTTCTTTTGCCTAAAGAAAATTAAAAAATATATTTTTTTTCAAACAAATAATTTTTATTTGCTAAATATTTTGTTTTATTTAAAGTTTATCAATTTTGTAAAAATGAGATGTTTTTTTTTTTTAATTTTGAAATTTGAAAAGGAAAAATCTTACAGAAATGTGATAGTTATAATATTGTGTGGAGACAAAAAAAAAAGAGTAATTTTGTCCCCATTTTTTCTGTACTTTCAATCATTTTTGATGTAATTTTTTTTTTTTTTTTTTGATTTTAATACTTTGAAAAAAAAAATACATGTACACCATTATAAATAAATATAGGATATCAAAATACCCTCCACGAGATCCTTGTAAATACACTCACACAAACACAAAAAAAAAAAAAAACACAGTTAAGAAATCTTATTACGTATACATTTCAGCCAATAATCTGTCATTTCATTAGGATTGTAATGAGAAGTGTATATCATAAATAAAAATATGCTATAGATTGTTGTAGATATTTTGTCCTTTGGTTCATTAATTTAAAAATAATTCCTTTATTTTTAAAAAATCAAAAGGAAATTAGTGAAAAAATTTTTTCAATTTGGTAAATAGAAAAAAAAATGTTAATATTTATTAAATTTATTATTTAAATTACTTTATTCGATTTATTATTTATTAATTTATAAATAAAATAAATAAATATTAAATAAACATAAATGCCTAAATAAAAATAATTAAATTATTTAAAATTAATTAATAAAAAAAATTAAATAAAATAAAAAATTAAATTAGTTAATTTAAACAAAAAGGAATATAATTTAATTTTTTTTAATTAAATATTAAAAAAGAATGTTATCGTTTTTACTTACCCCTTTTAAATAAAATAGAAAATTAAATTAGTTAATTTAATTGTTAATTATTATTTAAAAGGGGTAAGTAAAAACGATAACATTCTTTTTTAATATTTAATTAAATTTTAATTCTGACTCCAGATACTATTTCTCCATCGTATGGGTATTTTTGTTTTTGTTTATTCGATTTTTGACGATTGTGAGAATGACTGACTGATAATTGTTTTCATCGTTTTTATTTGGTAACTTGTATTTTGTTTTATTAATTTATTTATTGTATTCATGTTATTTTTATTTTTATTTATTTTCTAATTTTTTTTCTTCTATATAATAATTAATTTTATTTATTGATTTATATTTTGTTAATTGTTCATGTATAATTTTGTATTTTATTTTATGTATTTTTATTTTTATTTATTTATTTAATATTCTGACTGCCTTTTGTATTTTTGTTTTTTGATAATCTTCGTCTCTTATTAATTTAATTTCTTTGTATTTTTGTTTGTTGTTTTTAATTTTTAATAATTTTTATAATTTTGTATTGCTAGACTCCCTGAAGAGGAAATCGGTGTGATTTCGAAACGTTGGAGAAAACTTAATTAAAATCCATTTGTCCGAATGTTATCGTTTTTACTTACCCTTTTAAATATATTCTCTCGGACGTTAAAGAATTATTAATTATTATTATTATTATTTAAATATTAAATTAATATTTGTAGGAAAATTTTGGTTTTTGAAAAATAGAAGTCACAAATTATTTTCTAAAAATATTTAATACATATACATATATATATAGAAAAAAAGCCATTTGCGATAAAATAATTTTCTTATCCGATAAAATTCATAACAACCAGATGAAGAATAATGTGTGCAAATATAAAATCGGCAAATCCTCTTTCGGCACTGATTCCATAAAATTGTGATTTATTTTGTGGATTTACTTGAAGCCTAAGGCACACTGAAATTAAAATTTTTTTTCATTATTTCAACAAATAAAAATTTATTTAAAAATATTACCAATATTTAATACTAATTAATTTTTTCCCCCAAATTTGAAATTTTCAATTAAAATAAAAAAAAATTTCAATTTAGTAAATAATCCCCTCAAATTAACATAAATTAAAATTTTAAATATATATAACTAAATCGATTTTCAAAACATAACCTCAAAAAAAAAAAAAATTTACCTAATTAAATTAATTTGTAACTCGAAAAATCGTGGAAATATTAAAAATAGAGAAAAAAAAAATTAATAAATTCTATTTTTACTATGTACAGATATTTTATCACGTAATATTTGTATATATGAAAAAATTTTAACCGGTTTCTAGGTTATGGTATATAAAAATTAGAAACTATTAATCCACAAAATTTTAGTAATTAATTTACTCACCGCCTAAAATAAAGCAGGAAATACAGGATATAAATCCACTGAGAAAACTGTTAAAAGGAAAAGTGCCAACGAGACAACAATAAATGAATTGAATGACACCCGTCAAAAATACATAAAACAAATAGGAGTCAATAATTTTTAATTTTTTCGGCGTATTCTTTGTATATTCTTGCCAAAATTTATTAATCACCGCTATCATCGACATTTTAGTAAAATATTTTTTTTAAATTCTCTAATCAATCACCAACAAATACTTTATTTCGTCTCTTCTTTTACAACTCTTTTGATATTGATACAATTGTCAAGAAAATTCGTGGAATTGACGCGTGGCAAGACAAATCAGGGCCGTCAAATTAATTGTCAAATAAAAATTACAATCGATGAAAAATAATTTTTATTTATAAACTAAAATCATTGTTTCGTTTTAAATTAAACAATTTTCGATAAATATTTATAAATTTTTTCTTTTATTTAACAAAATTTGAATTCTTCATTAAAAAAGGTGAAATAAAAAATATCTACGTTCCTGGCTAACGAGTCCCACTCAAAACTTAGTTACATTAACCGCCGCCAGGTGCGCAATTCGTGACAGTTTTTACTCGTGTATAGTTTTTTTTTCTCATTGTGTGTTTTTTTTTCTGCTCCTATATAGCCGGGGCGCATAAATTCGCGTCTTTAACCGCCACCGGCGGCTGCTGCAATTGTTTTTGTTACGTATACACATATATATATATATATCGATAGTGCAGCCTCGAGGTGAATCTTCGAGAGAAAATTTAAAAAAACGAACAAAGTGTATTAGTGTATGTGTGTGTGTGTGTGAAAAAATCGCGAACAAGTTTTCGACATTGATTTGGAATTTGGCCTTGTAAAAGAAGTAATGAACCGTGGATTGTGATTTTAAAGGAAATAATCATGCAGAGAAGTGGTAAGTTTTTTTCTATTAAAAAAAAAAAAAATATTGGGGCATTTTTTCTTCTCGTGTTTATTGGGAGGGGGGAGAATTGCGCGCCTTTTTCGGAGGGTTTTTTTTCGTAACAACGCCAACGAATTTATTCGCGTTTTCTTCGTTTTTATGAGACACCTGACATATCAGGTCGTCGACCATTTTGGAGGGCGCCAAATTTTCCGTCAATAAAAGCGGCGCTAGCGCCCATCCATAGTGGCATCACCCGGTCAATACGAAACAATAATGCGAGACCTAACCTAACACAAACATTGCATCAATTTAGCCAGCACTTAAATTTTAATTTTAAAAGTGAGATTAGGATGATGAGGTTTATTTCCCTTTGCCATTGTTGACAAGAGGGACACGGGTCATTGACCTAATTATTTTGTTTAGACATACAAATAATTGCGACTCGTGTGTCATTTTCGCTCTTTTTTTTTTTTGAGGTTAGATTTTTGAAATATGAATGTTTTTCAATCAATTTTCGAAAATGATACAATATTAAAAATAAGTTTCTATAGGAAATTTCTTTAAATGTGATAATAATATTAATAATTTTGAAATTCAAATTTAATTGGCAAATAATTTTTTTCTTTTTTTCTAAACACACAAAATATTCATTACACGTGAATTTTGTTTTGAAATTCTTTATTAAAAATAATGTGAATTGTAAAATATTGTCTTTTTTGTATACATAGCGGCATTGAACTCGATTCAGGATGATTCACAAGATTCGAATACAGGTACGCATACAAAAAAAAGCAACCTTTATAGAAATCACGACATATTACGTGAATCATTTCCTTTTCTTTTTATTTACATTGAAATACATTCGTAACTCTAGAGAATCATTAATTATTATTATTTTTTTCTTTCAATTTTCTGTTTTAAGAAAATAAAAAGTAGTTTTATCGTAGGTTTGCTTGACATTTAATTTATTGTTGCTAGTAATTAGAAAATTTTAGTGTTCATCTATAATTTGTTTAGTAAATTCTGTTACTAGTTTAATTTATATTTTGTTATTTAATTTAAAATAAATTAGCCAAAAAAATTTATTGTTATACAATTACTTATATTTATAATTGTAAATATTTTATAATAATTATATATTAATATTAATTTTATTAGTAATTAAATATTAATATTATTAGTAATTAAATATTAATTTTATTAGTAATTAAATATTAATTTTATTAGTAATTAAATATTAATTAAAATTATTATAATTCTATAAAAAAATTAAAAAATATTGCAATTAAAATTAAAATCTTCAATTAAAAACTTTGTTAAATTCGCAAAATTAAGTAACAAAATAATATTTCGTCATTCAATGATGATTTTTTTTTTTACTAGAATTAAATTATGGGGGAAAAAAATTGATTACGAGTTAAAAAGAAGCTGATGGATGACTCAGAATCATTCTTGAAGCATTCGTATATTTAAATACGTTTTTACTCCCCGAAGTTATTTTTTTCATTTTCTTCTTTTTTTTTTTTAAACCGTCATCGAACGAAAGTTAAATAAACGAGTTTTGTTTGCTTTATTCGTCTACAATCTCCTTATCTGTGTTCGATTCTATCGTCTTTATGATATTTCGAATCACAAAAGTATAAAAATGATGAAAGTGAAATAATTTTTAAAATTGATTTAAAAAAAAATAATTTCTACTTTTATTTTTTCCGGCCCCCCTCCAAAAAAAAGAGTTAAATTTTTTTTTCAATTATTTTAATTATTGAATTTTTTTTTAAATTTTATCCAATTGAATTAATGAATGTTAATTTTCGGTTTTTAATTTTTAAATTACAATTTTAATTATAATTTTAATTATTTAATAATAATTTTAATTCTAATTTTAATTATTTATTATTAATTTTAATGATAATTTCAATTATAAATATATAATTATAATTTTAATTATTTAATAATAATTTTAATTATAATTTAAGGAGAATAATAAAAATATTCCCTTATAATTAAAAAAAAAATTCTTTTTTTTTTAATATATTTACCAAGTTAAAAGATTTTATTATATAAAGTTACTGGAACGAACATGGTACATGGATAGTGAAACAAGATCTCTTTAGAGTCTATTGTCATATTTTATATTTGTACAAAATGAAAAAAAAAAATATATGCTGTTACAGTGGTTTTGTTCCAAAAAATGTGGCTTTTGTTTTAGAATTATTATTCAGTGACACAATTCCAGAAAACTTATATCACAATGAATTTTTAATTTACTGAATTTTAAGATACGAAATATTTTTTATTTGGCAGAATTTTTATTTTAAAAAATTTTTCATTACACATTTTTTTTTTTATTTAAAGTAATTCTTATTTAACCAAATTACAACATTTATGAAAAATTAAAAAATTTTGAAAATTATTCAATTATTATTATTATTATTATTTTATTATTATTATTATTATATTTTTATTATTATTATTATTATTATCATTTTTATTATTATTTTTATTTTTAAATTAAATATTGAAAATATTTCAAAATACGTTTTTTTTACTGAGAAATATTGAAAAAATTATTATTCAAAAAGAAATTTTTTGCTGAATTGTACAAATCTAGCAATTTTGAAAAATAATAACTTTTTGAATATTTTTGAGTAAAAAAACGTATTTTTGAATTTTAAAATTGAATTATTTTGAAAATATTTTATTTTTCGTTAATGTTTTTTTTTGTGCTGGACTAACACAATTCAGCATAAATTTTGTTTTTGAAAAATAATACTTTTTTAATATTTCTATTAGAAAAATATTTTTTTGAATTTTTAAATTGAATTTATTTTTTGAAAAATTTTAATTTTTCGTGTTATAATAATTTTCTTTTTGTCTTTTGAACACAATTAAGCACAAAATTCGGTTTTGAATAATAATAATAATTTTTTTATTTAATAATAAATTCAAAAAAAAATAAAATAATAAATAAATAAAAAAATAAAATACAAATAAATAAATAAAATAAATTAATAAATAAAATAATTTTTTATTATTCGGAGACAAAAAATGTTTTCTAAATTTTCAAATTGAATATTCAAAATTTTTAATTATTTAAATTTACACTAAAGTGGCATTTTTGAGATTAAATTTTTTTTTTCGAAATTCGAGTCATTATTATTTTTTTAATTTTTACAGAACAAATTGTCACAAAAATTATTAGTTTTTTTTTTGAAAAATAAAATGTTGCTAATTTTTTGCCCGCAAATTTTGTAAAAAATTTATTTAAAAATATTAATTCAAAAAATTAAAATTCGCCAAAAAAAAAAATTTCCATTAATATTCGTTTTAAATAAATTTTATTTTTCAAATTAATATTAAAATTACTATTAAAAATTTATTGAAAAAAAAGAAATTCTCTAAAATGCTAATTCAAAAATAGAAAATTCGTCAAAAAAAATCATATCTAATAAAATTCTTTAAAATGAAAATTCTAATTAATTATTTTTCTAAAATAATGCGCCCGGATTTTTGAAAAAAAAAACTTCGAAAATATTGACAAAAAGTTTAAAAAAAAAAAAAAAAAAAAATTTCCCACACTTATTGATAGAGAAATTTTTAATGGAGAAAAAAAAATCTGAAGAGGAGAGAAATTTAAAATACGATTTTTGTGGTCCAGATCGGGCGTGCACACAGCATTCCGGAGCAAAAGAGATGAAGAAGCCAGAGGGATAAGGTCACCACTATATATGTATATATATATATATATGTGGTCGTTTTGGCGTCGCGTTGCTTTAAACATTATAATTGTAATGCACTTGAAGACGAAGACAGCGAGAAAATAAAAGGGTACAAAAGAGAATAAGAGAGAAAGAGAGAGAGAGAAGAAAAAAAAACCGAGATGGATAAATATCTAGGTGCGCACTTCTGTTAAAACATGAGAAGCATCAATGTTTATATACACACACATACATATATCCTCCCACACGATGAAACTGAAATACAGCAACATATATTCACAGATTGAAATATTTTATCAATGTGTGAGAAAGCATTTTACATATATATATATATATATACATAAGGACAAGCAAAAGTGTATTCTCAAGTACCGAGGAGGCTTTAGTGCAGCTTCTGGATTCGACACGTGAGCCTCGAAGTCGAATTCAATTTTTCGCGATTCGTGATCGATTATTTATTTATTTATTTATTTTCATTTTCTTTTTCCATTAATCGATTTTTCCTCTTTCGTGAAAAAAAGGGAAATTAAGAAAAAAAAACCCAATTCGACATGGAATAGTGAAAAAAAAAAATTTTTTTTCCACATTTTATCGAAATTTATTTATTTATTTTTTTTATTTGAAATATTAATTTTTTTCCGAAATAAATTTTCGAAAACAATGGAATCAGCTGCTGTTATCTGTGTTTCACAAAATACACGTAAGGGATTTTTTCTATTTTTTCTATTTTTTTTTATAAATACGACGAATGCTATTTTTTTTTATTATATTGGGGGAAAAAAAAAATTCTCTCAAAGTGTATAAAACAAATATCACTGGCCACAAAAATCGATAATAATTAAATTTTTCTTTAGAGCAAATAAAAAATTTAATAATTTGCTCTAGAAATTATTTTTACTAAATTCCCGCTCGCGAGTTATACATAATTGTGTATTTTATCTCTTACTTTTTTTTCTATTTATTCTTTAGGATAATTTTTTTCTCTTCAAAGGTCATTTTAACGAGATAAATGATATAATGAAAAAGTTATTTACATATTTTCTATTTTTTATTTTTTTTTATTTTGTTATTTTTTTTCTTATTTGCTTTAATTTTCTAATTAAAAATAATTTTTGTTTTTAATAGAAAATTTTTTTAGTTTTTAATCTATTTTATTTATTTATTACGTTTTTGATATTTCATTTATTTATTTGTATATTTTTTAATTCAAAAATTTTTTCAGTTTTTAATTTAATTTATTCATTTAGATTAATAAACATTTTTTTAGTGTTAAATACAAATTTTTTTTATAAAATTTACTTTAACCTGAAATAATTTTAATGATGCTAAAAAAAATTATATGATATATTGTTCAATATATCGATATATCGAACATTTTCGATATATCGATGTATCGAACTATATATCGATATAACATTCAATATATTGAACACTATGTCGATGTATCGAACTATATATCGATATAACATTCAATGTATTGAACACTATATCGATGTATCGATCAATATATCGAACCATATATCGATATAACGTTCAATATATCGATGTATCTGTCGGTATATCGTTCAATACATCGATATATCCAACATTTTCGATATATCGATATATCGAACTATGTATCGATATATCGTTTCATATATCGATGTATCGAACCATATATCGATATAACATTCAATATATCGAACACTACATCGATGTATCGATATATCGTTTCATATATCGATGTATCGAACCATATATCGATATAACATTCAATATATCGAACACTATATCGATGTATCGATCAATATATCGATCACTATATCGATTTATCGAACCATATATCAATATATCGTTCAATATATCGATGTAACGTACAATATATCGATGTATCGATCAATATATCGATATAACGTTCAATATATCGATATAACGTTCAATATATCGATGTATCGAACCATATATCGATATATCGTTCAATATATCGATGTATCGATCTCTATATCGATTTATCGAGTAATATATCGATGTATCTATCGATATATCGACTTATCGAGTAATATTACAATTTTAATTTAACTAATTTCATTATATAATTTAAAATGAAAATAATTTTTTACAATATTATATTATTAAGATTATTATTAATTCATTTAATTATTATTAAAATAAGTAATTCTTATTTTTTTTTCAAAGAAATTTACTAATGTTAATTTTTATTTCCTCCTCCTTTCCTTTTTATTTATATCCTTATCGCTCTCCTGTACCTTCCTTTCGCCGTTCTTTCCCCTCCCCTCTTTTCTCCTCAATGTGATTTTGATTTCCGGTTTTCACGACGGATGCTGGATGATAACAAAAAAAAAATGACCATCTTCCATCAATCTTATCAACAATGACGACAATTTTGTGTGATAATCATCGTCTCATAATAACCATAATCGTCATCGATACAGCGGTAAGTTTTTAATAAAAAAAAAAAATACAATACTTTTTTTTCTTATTTAACAACACTGATAACGCACCTTTATTTTCAGTCATCTTTTTAAATATAATCGCGGCGAAAAGACGTTATATTTGTATTTTAAAATATAAAAACGTAAATTTTATTATTTTTAATCTAATTAAATTAAATTTTTTAATTTCAATTTTTATTGTTTAAAACTTGTAAATTGTTCTACAAGTAAATTCATTAATTGAAAGCATTAAAATTACCGTTAAACATATTTAATTAACTGAATTAATTGAAAATTTTGGTTCGTTATTAGTTTAAAATATTTTTTTATATATAGTAAAAAAATATTTTTAAAAAAATACAGAAAAATAAATTTACCTGGAACAGTGAAACGTTTCGCTGTAGTAGCAAAAGTTTTACTAGTTTCAGTTAAATCTTTCGCTAATATATTTTAATGAAAACTTTCACTGTTTCAACTAAATCTTTGTTTTTCATATATTAAAATAATAATTTGAATTTATTTTTTAAATATAGAAAAAAATAATTATTTGGTATTATTAAAAAAAAAAAAAGTGAAAAACAAAAATTAGTTATAAATATTATAATATATGAAAATTCTAGTTCGTTCATCTGCTTTAAATTTAAAACTGTCGACAATGGGATTTTTTAACAAGCTTTAATATTTCGCGGAGATGAAAATAAATGTGAAATTAATTTAATAATAATAAATATGTCTGTGGTGAGAGATCGATGATGAAGATAATAATAGTAATAATAATATGAGTCTACTCCGAGATTTTTGCGCCATCAAAAGTGCAATAATATTTAATTTTTTTTTTGAAATGAAATATTAAAAGTTATTTGAGAAAATTCCTTTATTCTGACGTCATCAATTAAAATTGTTCGCCAATCTCAACGAGAAATTTTATAAGTATTCACACAATATATAAACTAAATATTACTCTCGTTCAAATAATATTATATATACGTTGCATATATATGGAACAACGAATTTCCTTCTTTTTTTCATGTTTTTTTACCCTTCGAATTATTATTCTCGTTTTTCATCGAAACAAACAGCTTCGATCCACACACAAAAATATTAGCTTCAGTTTGCCGCATTTTTCAAAAAAAAAAAAAAAAAAAAAATGGCAAAATATGACATTTTTTTTTCTTTTTCTAAAAAAAGTCAGGACAAAAACAAATTTCACAAAAATTGTTCTCAGCGGTAATACGATTTTTTTTTAATGTTTAGTAATTTTTTTTTTCAAAGTAGTGAAGGCAAAAATTTTAAAATATTTATTTTAAAATACAGTTTTTAAATTAATTTTTTAAATAAATTTTTAAATAAATTTTTAAATAAATTTTTAAATAAATTTGTTAAATAAATTTTTTAAATAAATTTATTAAATACATTTTTTAAAATAAGGTGCATTCATTGTCAAAAAGACAAACACTCTGCCCAGAATAGATTTAATTAAAAAAAGCTGTATATGGGCTTAAATTACAGCAAATTTTGTCTATTTTTTGATGCCGTATGGCACTTTTTAAATATTAAACATGGGGGGATATAATATATTTTTTTTAATACAGGGTTAAAACTTATTTTTTAAAATAAAAATCGATTACCGACATAGAAATCTACATTACCGACTGATGGTAAAACAGTAAAATGAATATATAAAAAATTACCGACACGAAAATCTTTATTATCGACTGATGGTAAAACAAATTTCAAAATTAAAAATTATTCCTCTTTACCATCAGTCGGCAATGTAGATTTCTATGTCGGTAATTTTTATATATTTTCATTTTACTATTTTACCATCAGTCGGTAATGTAGATTTCTATGTCGGTAATTTTATATATTTTCATTTTACAATTTTACCATCAGTTGGTAATGTAAATTTCTATGCCGGTAATCGATTTTTATTTAAAAAAAATAAGTTTTAACCTTGTATTAAAAAAATTACTTTTTTCGATAATATTGAAGGTTTTTTTTTAACATTAAAAAATGCCCAACTAAGATAAATAAAAATTCTACTAAATGAAAATTCCGTTCAATAAAATTTCTATTTTTTTCTTCCAATTTCCAAATATTAAAATTCAGTTAAATAAAATTTTTACTAATATTTGGCTGAATAAAAATTTTGGTTAAATGAAAACTCCAATTAAAAATTCCGTTTAATAAAATATTTATATTTTTTTCTATGGTTTTAATTCTAATTTCTATATATGTATATAATATGGGATTTTTTTTTTTTGAAAATCGGTAATTTTTTTCGTGGCTTTTTTTATTTTTCAAAATGTGGAGTTTTATAGAATTTTATGATTTTTTTGGAAACTAAAAAAAATAAATATATATATAATTGGTATGCATCTTTGATAATAGGAAGTATGCGCCACAAAATGCTACATGTAACAATGTATAGCCTTAATTGGTCTTGTAGAGAGAAAACTTTATGAATATCTTGATAGGTACTGTTATTTTATTGTTATCCACGACATGAATTTGAATAATAGATTTTTTTCTATTTGTTGTCACACTGTGTGTATAAAAATAAAAAAAAACTACACAAAAATTTTCAAAAAAAAAAAAAAAATTGTAGATTTAACAAAACTTAAATAATGTTATTTTTACATTCAATTTTTTTACTTTTGTTATTATAGTAGTAATTATTAAATAATAATAATTATATTAATAATGATTAAATAATTATTATTATTATATTAATAACTATTAAACAATAATTATTATTATATTAATAATGAATTAATAATAATTATTATTATATTAATAATGAATTAATAATAATTATTATTATATTAATAATTATTAAATTTTCTTTCATTGCATTTTTAACATTGAAAAAAAAAAAATTTCCTTGTTATTTTGAACATTGAAAATTTTTGTTATTTTCTACATAATTTTTTTTTTCGATTCAATTAAAAAATAAAAATTGATTTTTTTCTCTTTTTAATTATTTCTACTTTCATAAAAAATATAGTCGCATTGATGCAACGTGTTAATTGTTGAAAGCCTTTGAAAGAATAGGTTAATTACAGTAACTAAGTTCATTTTGTTAATATCTATCTTACAATAGAAAAAAAAACTTGATAACATCATAGTTTACACGTAATTAGGTTTTCAAGTATTTCAATTTTTATTTATTTAAACATTTTTTTTTTATTGTTATTTATTAATTTTTTGATTTTATTTCCAAAAGTTAAAAAAAATATTTTTTCCTTATATAATTAGTTGCAATCTTGTGTAATTGTTTAATTTAAATTTTCTTACAAAACTGCGATAATGAAAATTGTGGTAATTCTATTGTTTTCATGTTTTCCACTTTTAAAATTCGATTTTCTTTTTATTTATTTTTTTTTTTTTTTGAAAAGTAGTTTCACCTTTTTTTATAGGAAAAAAATGTATTATATGAGAATTAAAAGTACAAAGCGTAAATTTTCTCGTAAAATGAATCATTATATTAGTCACTGAATAAAATGTGTAATTTTCTATATTTGTAATTTGCTATTAGAACATGAGAATATTCTGTGGAATGCATTTAGAGAAATAAATATTAAATTTCTCTTTTTATTATCGTTTAAATTAAATAGTGATAAAAATTTTGATTCGATTATTTTTAATTTCAAAGAAATTTAGATTTCAATTTTTTAATAATTTAAAAAAACAATAATATACAAGGCGGCTAGAAAAAATTTATTATTTTTTTATTTTTAATTCATTTATTTTATTTTATTTAATTTATTTTTATATTATTATAATTTTAATTATTCTCAAAATTTTGAAACAAATTTTTCTCAAAAATTATATTTCTGACAAAATAAAAAAAAAAATTATCCTTTCAATGAAAAATCCGCAATAAAATTCAATTTCACATTTAATACGAACTTGACGAACTCTCAGTTTAACTGTTGTGTATCTTTCTGCAATTTATCTCCTGATTAGCTTGAACTGAATTCCATTTTATGAGGATGTCATTGTTCTCTCTCTCTCTCTCTCTCTCTCTCTCTCTCTCTCTCTCTCTCTCTCTCTCTCTCTCTCTAAATACATATATTTAATGTCTTTATCTTTCTCTCTCACTCTTTCATAAAAAAAAAATTTTTTTTTCACTCTTGTTTTGGCTTTGATGTGCAACTAGAAATGTAGTGCAGTAGGGAAAAAAAGAAAAACAAAAAAAAAAAAATAATAAAAATAATGGAAGTACATATGAGGGTGACGGAATCACGCAAGATCCTTTTTCGTCTGCAGGTCACTTCGTTTTAAAGTTGTATTCGTAAGAGAGTTCCCATGTTATGTGTCGATGGGGGTTTTTAAGGGGCAAGAGAGGGATAAACACAGGGACGTCACCAGAAATAACAAGTGCCTGGTATCATCATTTTCATTAAGCCGAATTTTTATATTAACAAATTTTCATATAGATGAAAATTTTTATTAAGCCGAATTTTCATATTGCTGAAATTTTTTATTAAGTCGAATTTTCATATTGCTAAAAATTTTTATTAAGCCGAATTTCTATTTTGCCGAATTTTCATATTGCTGAAATTTTTTATTAAGTCGAATTTTTATTTTGCCCAAATTTTCATAGAGCAATATTTTTATTTAGCCATATTTTCATTTAGCCGAAATTCTGTTTTGCCAAATTATGCCAATTGCAATATTTTCATTTAACCGAATTATCATTAAGCCTAATTTCTATTTTTGCCAAATTTTCACATAGCAATAATTTCATTAACCCAAATTTCTATTCAATAGAATTTATATGTAGCTGAAAATGTTCATTAAGCCGAATTTCTATTTTGCCAAATTTTGATATAGCAATATTTTTATTTAGCAGGATTTTTATTAAGAAAATTTCTATTTTGCTAAATTTTCATATAGCAATATTTTTATTTAGCTGAATATTTTCATTAAGCAGAAATTCTATTTAGCTGAATTTTCAATTAGCCGAATTTCAATTTCGTCGAATTTTCATATAGCTCAAAATTCCAGGCAAACATAGTGTAAGGAAATAAAATTCCTCTAAAGAAAATTTTCCGGGCAATATCATATTTCAATCAAATACAAAAAGCTGCAAAATAAAAATACGGGCAAAATCGTGTAAATATTAAATGAAATTTTTTTTTCAAAGAAATTTTCTTGGCAAAATTGTGTTTCAATCAAATATAAAAAGATTCAAAATAAAAATACGGGCAAAATCGTATAACTGTTAAAAAAAATGTTCTGAAAAGTTTTCCGGACAAAATCGTGTAAATATTAAATGAAATTTCTTCAACGAAATTTTCCTGGCAAAATTGTGTTAATATCAAATAAAAATTCTTCAAAGAAATTTTCCGGACAAAATCGTATTACAATCAAATACAAAAAACAGCAAAATAAATTTACGGGCAAAATCGTGTAACTGATAAGAAAAATTTCTCTAAAAAAAATTTTCCGGGCAAAATCGTGTAAATATATTAAATAAAAATTTCTTCAAAGAAATTTTCCTGGCATAATCGTGTTTCAATCAAACACAAAAAACTGAAAAATAAAATTACCGACCAAATCGTGTAATTATCAAAATAAAATTTATGTGAAGTAATTTTTCCGGGCAAAATCGTGTTATAATCAAATATACAAAGAATAGCAAATTAAATTTCCGGGTAAAATCGTGTATCAAATAAAAATTCTTGAAAGAAAATTTCCAAAAAAATATAAATATCAAATAAAAAATTTTTCAATTTAATTTTCCCGGCAATATTGTACTTCAATCAAATACAAAAAGCTGCAAACTAAAATTACAGGCAAAATCGTGTAACTGTTAAGAAAATTTTCTCTAAAGAAATTTTCCGGACAAAATCGTATTATATAATCAAATGAAAATTATTCAAAGAAATTTTCCCAGCAAAATCATATTATAATCAAATATAAAAAGCTGCAAAGAAATTTTCCGGGCAAAATCGTTTTCAAATCATGTAAAAATTCTTGAATGAAATTTTCTCGGCAAAATCATGTTACAATCAAATACAAAAAACTGCTAAATAAATTTCCGGGCAAAATGGTATAAATGTATAATAAAATTTTTTTTGCAAAATATAGAATACTGGGCCAAAATTGTGTTTCAATCAAACAAAGAAAAGTGTAAAATAATTTTCCGGGCAAAATCGTTTTCAAATCAAGTAAAAATTCTTCAATGAAATTTTCTCGGCAAAATCGTGTTACAATCAAATACAAAAAACTGCTAAATAAATTTCCGGGCAAAATGGTATAAATGTATAATAAAAAAATTGTGCAAAATATAGAATACTGGGCCAAAACCGTATTTCAATCAAACAAAGAAAAGTGTAAAATAATTTTCCGGGCAAAATCGTAATAATAGCAAACAAACAAAATTTGTAAATAAATTTTCCGTGGCAAAATCGTTTAAACAATGTAATGAAAAAAAAAATGCGTGACAAAATTTTTTAATATGAATGACAAAAAAAATTTTCTTTTTTTTTTGCAAAATAATTAATGTGAGGGCAAAATTGAATATTGTCACGTTGTTGGGTGGTTTGCTTGTTTACAGTGTGTATGTGTGTGTGGGGGTATTTTGCCATTGAGTGGGGGTGTGGTGGGGAATCCCCACTACCACGGGCAGCTGCGTCAGGCGTGGTCGTCACTCCTCGCCGCCGCCAGCGATCAGTGTGTGTTCTGTGTCTGTTCTCTCTCTTTGCGATAATCGCGTTTCATGTCGAGTGGCGTACAAGAGAGGCGCATCGTTAAAAAATTTTACTCCCTTTTTCAAATTTAACCCCTTTTTTTACCCCCACCCCAATTTTTCATCACTGCCAAAAAAAAAAAAAATTCTCTTAAATTATTTCACCCAAAAAAAAAATAATAATTAAAATAAACCCGGCAAACAATTTTTTTTAGTTAAAATTTATCCCTTAAATTTTTTTTTTAACATATTTTAGCAAATAAAGTGCGTTTTTTGTGTGTTTAAATTAAGTGAACGATGGGAGAAAAGCCGAGTGTTAAATCCAAAGGCCGGCTCTTTTGGCCGGTTCGATGATGACGCGAGTCGCACCTTCTTCTTCTTCTTCTCTTTTGGCAAAAAAAAAAGAAAATAAGTGCAAAAAAAGAGAGAGATAAAATTGTGATTTTTTTTTTTGAGTGGTAAGAAAAATATTGGGAAATTTTTTTTTTTTTTTTGGAGTCGAGTTGAATGAACTATGATTTTTTTTTTCATTTTATCGATCTTTGATGGGCTCTCTTGTGGGTGGAGGTTCCCTCTATGTGTTTGGGTCAAAGGGGTGAATATATATATGTATATTTTAAAGTGGGGGAGGGGGGGGGGTTTGTGAAAAAATATTTCGTAATAGGAAATATTATCTCTTTGATGCTGTTCGATCGTTTATATTATATATACTTTTTTCATATTTCGCGGGGTTTTTTTATTTGAAAATTTTGTTTAATTGTGGAATTAATTTGTTTTTTTTTCTTTCAAAATTATTTTTTTTTTAAATATATATTTTAATTTTTTCGTTATTTTATTAGACTTTTTGTTTTATTTTCTTTCTGTTATATTTATTTTGTTTATTTTATTTATTTGATTTATTTTATTTACTTATTTTATTATTTATTATTATTATTTTTTTTAAATTAAATATTTTCAGCCACTTTATAAGAAAATATCAAAAATTGGTTTTTGACTTTAATTCTTTCTGACTAAATAATTAATTTATTTAAAACTGTCTTTAATGAAAAGTATTTCTTTTTTTTATTTTGTAATCTTTTTCAAAATTACATTAAATTTTTATTTATTTTTTATCTTAAAAATTATGTTTGTATTTATTTAGTATTTTTTTTTATTTTGCTACTTTTCATTAAAACCAAGATGTTTGTTGTCATTAAAAAAAAGAAAATAGAACAAAATTTTTTTTTTAAGACTATCTCAAGAAAATAACTATTTTTAACTGTGAGCTCGCATTATTTTTTTTTCTCTCTGTCTCTCTCTTTGTACGTAACACTTTAATTGGTTCATTATCATTGAAGACACGAAAAGAGAGAGAGAAAGAGAGAAGGAGGGAAAAGTAAATAAATAAATAACATAAATTCTCGATTATAGAATATCCGCAAATTATATATTGTGATTGTTTTTAAAAATTAAATTATATTGAAAAAATAATTTTAAAATTTATGCCCCATTCATCAGAATTTGATATATATAAAATTAAGTAATCATTTAATAACCGATTGTTAATTTTTTCATTTAAACAAATAAACATTAAATGTAAAACTGAATTGCCAATTTCTAAATAATTGAGCAATGTTCGTCAAAAAAAAAAAAAAAAGTGCATTTCATTCATTTTTTTTTTTTAGTTAATTACTTAATAATAATTTGGCCCATTTATTAATAAAAAATAAATAATAATTTTATTATTAAAAAAATAAATAATAATTTTGGTCCATTTATTATATTAAATAAATAATAATTTGGTTAGTTTATTATTAAAAAATAATAATTTTGTCCATTTATTTTTAAGTAAATAATAATTCGACCTAAATAAATAATTAATTTAATTTTCGAAATAAAAAAAAAAAATTTTTTTTAAATAATTAAAAAGGATTTTTGCGGAAATTTTTTTTTTGTTTTTTTTGTAAATATTCGAATAATAATTTACGTTTAGTATTTTAAATATATTTTTTTTCTGTTTTTTTTTTTTTTTTTTTGCTCGTGTCTCTTTGGGGAAAAATGTCGTTGGGGTGGAAAATTGAAGCACGTGGCAAATGCAAAGAACGGAAGTCCCCGGGGGCATTCGGTATAGTGAATTTTCGAGGGGGTCCTTTTCGCACAAATGAAACTCACTTTTCCGTCAATTCAAAAAGTTGTTTTAAGCCTCACTCAAGAATATGAGTCATTGTTTCTCCTCTTGTCTCCCTGGGGTTATCGCGATATTCCCTTTCTCTCTCTACGTGTTTGCTCTTCACGCGTAATCCATATTTCTCTCTCACACACACTCGCTTTGTTTTTTTTGATTTTTTAAAAAGAATTCTTCTATCCAGATTTATATCTTTTAATATTTTATCATTTATTATTTATTATCTGTGAAATTTTGATTGTATTATTTTTCATTTACATTTTTTTTTATTTTAATAATCATATAATAATAAAATAGTAATATAAAATAATAATATAATAATAATAAAAAAAAATAATAATAATAATTTGTTACTACGATAATTAAAATTGTTTATTGTTGTTTAATTTTAATTATTTATTAATATTAATTAATTGGTAAATTATGTAGGCTTTTAATTTTTTGCGAATATTATTGTTAACGTTATTATTATTATTATTATTATTATAATTATTACTATTTTTATTATTATTATTACTACTATTTTTATTATTATTACTCGATTATTATTCTATGAAATATTTATTATATTTTTTATATAAATATTATAATTAATTTTTAAAATATTTATATATTTCATAAATTTATATAAATAAATAAATTATATAAAAAATATAATTATATTAATATAAGTTGTCAACTTTTTGGAAAATTATTTTTTATTATTATTATTATTATTATTATTATTTTAAATCATTTCTAAGTGGAATTTTATTGCTTCTTCAAATCTCTTTATTTTTTTTTATCATAATTTTTTTTTTTTTAAATAGCAAGGTTTTTAATTATATATTATATATCTATCTTTCTAATTGTATATAAGAGGCCTTTATTATTTGAAGATTGGTTATTGCAATACTATAGCAAAAATCACAAGAAGTTTCGTGTGTTCCTTTTTCTTTTGACCCAGACTAGAGAAGGTTAGGGTTTTTTTTTTTTTATTTTTTTTCAAGGTCTAAGGTGTATAACGCGAACTATATAGATATATGTTACCTGAGTTCGAGAAGGCGACTAATCCGGTTTAACGTCAGATTTTGCTCTCTGATAATATTTAAAAAGAAAAAAAAATCAACTGAGAATCTTAGAAAATCATTTTTTAAACGCATTTTTAACTCGAAATATCTTTTTTTGATTTTCTCAGAAATATATACGTTTGTGTATTTTCTTTTTTGGAAAGAAATACAATTTAAAGATTCGTTAAATTCTTTCTGATTTTTTTATTTTTGTAATTTAAATTTTTCTTTTTTAACAAATTTTTTTCGATTATTTTATTTATATTTATAAATATTTATTATTTATTAATAATTTCTAAATATTTACAAATTATAAATAAATTAAAATATATTTATAATAATAATTAATAATTAATTATAAATATTATGCGAGGAAAAAAAATATTTATCTGGAACAGCGATATGTTTCTCTAGAATAGCGAAAACTTTAGCTGTTTTAGTGAAATATATCGCTGTTCCAGGTGAAGATTTCTTTTTCATGATAAATATTTATTATTTATTAAATAATTATAAATTATTATAAATATAATTTATTTATTTATTTTAAATTATTATAAATATAATTTATTTATTTATTTTAAATTATTATAAATATAATTTATTTATTTATAAATTTTTTAATAGAAAAAATTTAATGTTTCTGCATTATTTTTCATGATATTTGCAATATTTGTAGAGCAAAAGAAGTTTAAGAAAAATATAAAATTAATTGTTAGGTATACTTTGGCAAAATTGAAAATTATATTAATTAAAAAGCAATTCGAAGAATTTTTCATTTTTTTTTATCTTTTTCGACCGAGTTATATGGTTTACAAGACTGGTAATTTTCTCTTATGATCATTTACATTTTATAGTACGCGGTTTTCTTTCATTTTTTTTTTTTTTTTTTTTTTTATTATTATTATTTTTATCTTAATTTTTTTTTTTTTATTTTTGCAACAACTGGAACGATATTTTTCTCGTTATTATGCGCGTGTATAGACACAAGTGTAATAAATTTTGATTCACAACGTCAGTCACACAAGAAAGCCATTGATATCGCATTCCGGGAAACAGAACTTGAATGAATAGTCACATTTTACAAATGTATATAAACGCATTGAGAAAAGAGAGAATCTTCAAAAGTTATCTCGCGAATTAAAAAAAAAAATTAGATTTTTTGCTTCTTGCGTCGTTAAAAAATGAGTAAAACTTACAAAAGAGAAAAAAAATTTGAAATTTACGTTTCTTTTTGTAAAATTTGCTTTTTTTCAATTTTTTTATAATTTTATTTATTTGAAATGCAATAAATAATTTTTAATTAATTATTATTTTAGCAGAATTGTCGTATTCGTAACCTTTATGGTGTATAGATCGATTCGCCCTCGAGTTTCCAATCTATGTACTGTCGGTAAAGTCGTAAACGAAATTGCGCGCGAAATTTAAATTTTCTATTCAAATATTAACAATTTTTGATATTTATTTTATCTAATAATAATGATTAATTATTAACTAAAAATTATTCCAATTTACAATTAAAATACAACAAATTAGTTACTTTTAGTATTGAATTTAAAAATTAATTTTTACATATTTTCTTTATGGGTCTGAAAAATTAATTCTATTTTCTTTTTTTTTTAGTTAAAACCCCTTAATTTTTATAAAATATCCCATTTAATATTTATTAATAAAAAAAAAAAAAAAAATTAAAATTTTCATATAAATAAAATTAAAATCAATTAAAATATATTACAACAGAGCACCATCGATCCAGTTGGAAGAATTGAAGCCGAAAAGAAACAAATTCGCTAAATCAAGTGACGCGAGTTTTCAAGTGACAATATTAAAAAAGGAATTCAGTTAAAAAAACCAAAAAAAAAAAAAAAAAACAGTGAAATAAATAACAAAAATGTCCGCGGAAAATCAAAATCAAAATGGTGTTGCCGCACCGCAGAGTAATGGATTAAAATCATCATTGTCGAGTAGTTTATCAACAAATTCAACGACAATACCAACAATATCATCATCAGGACGAACATCAACAAATAATTCATCATTTTTATATAGCAGTAATTCAATGATAAATCGTGATAAAATGCGACAAGCACCACCGCCTACATTACCAAAATATACATCAAGTTTTAATGCCGGATCAAATGGAACAAGTGCAACTGATCGATTAACGAGAGAAAGAGATGTTGGTGGAAGCTACAGATTGGCGAGTTTGGACCGGCTTGCACTTAGACAGAGGGTGCTCGATGGAGAAAAACCAAATGGCGATGTTAATCCGGTAAGAGATCTCGGGAAATATTGCCCAAAAACAAAAAAAATTAAAAAAAAAAATTATTTAAGCTTTTATCCACCAAAAAATACTCACGAATTATGACTAATATTAATTTGTTAGAATTTTTATTGGGGCGCATAAATTTTCCATAATAATAATAATAATAGTAATAATTAATTAGAATTTTTATTTTAAAGTATTTTATTAGAAATAATTATTTCTTTGAGAATTTTCATTATTCGAATTAAAATTTTGAAAGATTTTCTGTCTATATGAATTTTTACTTAATGAAATTTTTAGTCTGCCGAATTTTTGACAGAATTTTTATTTTACAGCCATTTTCATTGCAAGACTTTTTTTATTTAAAAGAATTTTTATAATTTAATCGAATTTTAAATCAGCCGAATTTTATTTAGCCGATTTTTAATTTAGCCAAATTTTAATATAGCCAATTTTTAAATTAGGCGAATTTTAAATTAGCCGAATTTTAATTTAGGCGAATTTTAAATTAGCCGAATTTTAATTTATCCGATTTTTAATTTAGTCAAATTTTAGTATAGCCGATTTTTAATGTAGGCGAATTTTAAATTAGCCGAATTTTAATTTAGCCGAGTTTTAAATTAGTCAAATTTTAGTATAGCCGATTTTTAATTTAGGCGAATTTTAATGTAGCCGATTTTTAATTTAGGCGAATTTTAATTTAGCCGATTTTTAATTTAGGCGAATTTTAATTTAGGCGAATTTTAATGTAGCCGATTTTTAATTTAGGCGAATTTTAATTTAGCCGATTTTTAATTTCGGCGAATTTTAAATTAGCCGAATTTTAATTTATCCGATTTTTAATTTAGTCAAATTTTAGTATAGCCGATTTTTAATGTAGGCGAATTTTAAATTAGCCGAATTTTAATTTAGCCGAGTTTTAAATTAGTCAAATTTTAGTATAGCCGATTTTTAATTTAGGCGAATTTTAATTTAGGCGAATTTTAATGTAGCCGATTTTTAATTTAGGCGAATTTTAATTTAGCCGAGTTTTAAATTAGGCGAATTTTAAATTAGCCGAATTTTAATTTATCCGATTTTTAATTTAGTCAAATTTTAATATAGCCAATTTTTAATTTAGGCGAATTTTAATGTAGCCAATTTTTAATTTAGGCGAATTTTAATTTAGGCGAATTTTAATTTATCCGATTTTTAATTTAGCCAAATTTTAATATAGCTGATTTTTAATTTAGGCGAATTTTAAATTAGCCGATTTTTAATTTAGGCGAATTTTAAATTAGCCGAATTTTAATTTAGCCGAGTTTTAAATTTGCCGAATTTTAATTTAAGTCGAATGTTAATTTAACCGAATTTTAATGTGATTCGCGAATTATTTATAAATTAACAGACAATATTCCAATTCACTGAATTTTAATTTTTCCAAATTTTTAATAAATAGAATTTTTTTGCGACACTATAATAATAATAATAATAATAATAATAATAATAATAATAATAATATTAATAATAATAATAATAATAATAAATATTTTTTTAATATTAATATTATTAATAATAATAACAATGAATAATAATTATACTTATTATATCATTTCCATTTTAATATATTATTTTCCTTGCTTCGGTTTTAATCTTAATTGTTGGATGGTTTATTTTCGTTTGCAGTCATTTAATTACATTGTTGGCTCTTACTTTAATTGTTACATGTTACTTTTAATAATGAAAGCCTTTCTTTTCAATTTAAGGTTTCATTTTAATTACTCCTAACTTCCATTTGATCGCGCAGGGAGGTTTCAAAGAAAAAAAAGAAATATATTCTAAGAAAAGGATTTTTTTTTTTTAATGAAAAAAATACTTATTGTTTTATTATTTTTTTATTTTTACATAAAAATTTAACGGGTATTAAAAAAAAATTAAATTATTTTAAAGATACCAAGAAAATATACGGAAAATTTTTTTTTATCTAAAACAGGAATATGATGTTTCTCTAGAATAGCAAAAACTTTCGCTGTTTTAGTGAAACATATCGCTGTGTCAGTAAAACTTATTGTTGTTCCAAGTTAATATTTTTTTCCGCGTATCAATTCATTTTTATGAATTGTTGATTATTATTATTATTATTATTATTTATTAATTAAGCTTCAGTCTTTCGGCCCAGAAGTGGACTTGGTTTAATACAAAATTAAAAAAATATATATTAAAAATATATTATTATTATTATTATTATTATTATTATTATATTAATATTATTACTTGAGATTATGCAATAATTTGTATAATAATAATGATTCTAAAAAAGGAAGCTTTGAGAACCCTTTTTGCCTTCATGTCCCTTAGCAATATATTGCAAAACGTTAATGAGCGTAGAGGAGCTTTTTCCACCCTTCAACAATGTATTTTAAAAAGGGTCGTTTCGCTATATGGAAAGCTCTAGAAAAATTTCAAGGAGAAAATTTGACAATGTGCGTGTGCACGCGTACCTCAACCACTTACATATATAGAAAAACCCAAATGAGAGAGAAAGAGAGAGTAGGGAAAAATATTATTTTTCGCATACTAACTCCTATATATATCAAAGAAGTAGGGTATATGCGAATTGTTTTTAACGATTTTATTTTTTGTGTTCGTTATATGCATTCTCTCTTTTCGCGATAAAAAACCAATTTCACATGCACATTCCTATGCCGAAATCCACTTCCTGCGAAAGGAAACAATTATATTATATTATATATATATAGAGGAATTTCTATTCTCGACGCAGTCAAACTGAAAAAATGTTTTCAATTTCAATGCAAAATACTTTTAAAAAAAATTTTATTTCAATTTTATGTATAAATAAAATCTAATTTAACCGAATTTTAAATGATTAGAATGTTTATTTATATTTTCAATTTGTCCGAATTTCTATTTGTCCGAAACTGCAAATGGCCGAAAAAATAAGCGATAGAAATATTTTACCGCAAATTAAAAAAAAATTAACCCAAATCAGAAATGAAAAAAATTTTAAATTGATTAATTTTAAAATTCGCGGCAAAATCTTTTTGCAATGTTTGTTCGGCCATTTGCAGTTGTGGACAAATAAAAATTCGAATAAATGAAGATTTTTGGTCAAAAAATGGAAATATTTAAATGTAAAATCACTTAAAATAATGAATGAAAATTATTATTTTTTTTTTCTGACAAATTAGTACCCGCCTCTAAATAATTATTATTGGCATTCTTTTTTGAAATTCTTTAAAAAAAAAATTTGTCACAAAACTTTTTATTTAAACGAATTTTCAATTAATAGAATTTCCATTCTGCGAAATTTTCACATATACATGACGTTAATACTATATATTAGTTAAATATTCCTCGAGTTTCCAATCTATATACTGTCGGTAAAGTAGATACTCCAAATTAGGCGCGAAATTTAAATTTCTATTTAAAATTTTTAGAAACTACGAAATAAAAGTAAAAAACGGCAAAACTATAAAAAAAAAGATATTTTCAATACAGAAGTCTCTGGAGTCAAAAAAAATTTGCTGCAAAAAAAAAAAAAAACGAGAACATATTTTCAAAGCAGGTGTATATAATATTCTTTTTAGAATTTTTATCTTTTGCGCTCGCGAACCGGATCGAAACATATACACAAGGCTTTTGTATATTTTCGTGGGTGTAGAGGGGGGACAGGGGGACAGAGGGGGTAGGGGTAATATGACTCATTGATTGGAACTTTGAAAGGCATATATATACATATATAGAAAGAAGATTGAGAATCACTGAAGGAGTATAAGTTATATACTATATAGGAGAGCACATGGCCAGAGACCGCACCCTCGAAGGCGATTATATTCAGTTTTAAGGGGCCCTGGGTTGCCATGCACGCGCCAATTGGGGGCTGCGAAGGGTTCCTCACACCCTCATCCGCATGTATTGCCGCGGCGAACATTTTTCACGAGCCGCAGAAAAAATATAAATATACATTCCATTTGAAATAAAATAAGCTTCCATCGAGAAGATGAGAAACCGCATTTTAAAATCACAGAAAAAACAATGGATAAATTTGGTTGCGGGTAATTTTAACCAATGCCAATTCACCAGAGATCGCTCAACTATAGGATAAAATTTCACGTATAGAAAAAATTTTGCTGTGGCAGCGAACAAATTTGCTGTGGGGGTCAAAAAAGTTGCGAACTATTTGCTGTCACATCACATTACGTTAGCTAATATAACAAATTTTGCTGTGGGTTCGAAAAAGTTCGCTGTAACGGTAAATTTTTAAAAATTAATATATTGTATATCACAGCAAACTTTTTCGATGCCATAGAAAAAAATTTAGCAGTGGTTACTAATTTTAAAAGATCCGATAGCAAACATTAGTTAGCATTAATTCCTTCTTTACTTTGCCAGTTAATTTTTATACCGATTTTTAGGATAAAAGTTGTACTATTTTTTCGTTTAGGGAAAAAATTTTAAAAATTCCATATTACTAGATTCTTTCATTGTGTCATATATAGACACATTGACATTCCTTCGACGGTTTCTTTATGCGAAAAGTCTGAGCCAGGAGTTTCATTTATTGCTGTCTTGGCTGTTTTTGCTCATTCTTGCCTCATCAGTTGCAAGGTGTCTTCGCTCTGAATACAGAATTGTTTGAATTTCATTTCAAGTGCAAATAGATTAGATTATAGCCGGGGATTTTGTTCTTTAATCGTATTTATAGTTCTTTTTATTTGGTTCTTATTTTGTTTCCTTTTTATAAATTTTCTATCTTTTATTCTGTTTCTACTTTTTTTTCTATTTCTATTTTCCTATTTTTTCTCTTTTTGTATATAGGTTTAAAAAAAAATGGTGTATTTGAATTTCGCGCCAAAATTTACTCTGTTTTATCGACTCATCATAGATAGGAAACTCGCTAGTAAAAAATTAATATATGAAATTCTTATTTTTACGATTGCTTTTTATGTTATTCAATTTATTTATTTCAAATAAATACAGGTTCCTAGGTCCTCTGAGGAACAGGTGACATTTTTTATAATTAATTTCGGAGGAATTGTTTATTTTAAAAAAAAAATTAATATCCTCTATACTTAATTTTAACAATTTTAGTAATATTTTTATAATACTGAGTAGTGTCGTGATTTTAAGTTACAAAATATTTAAATAACAAAAAAGTTACAAATATTCCATTTGAATTTCGCGGCAAAATTTATTGTTTTACCCACTCAGCAGGAGATGATAGATAGGAAACTCGATAGGAAAACTTAATATCAGAATCTAATTCTTACAATTGCTTTTTTTCTGTTTCACCAACTCATGACTATTATTATTATTATTATTATTATTATTATTATTATTATTATTATTATTATTATTATTATTTTACTTTTATCACTATTATTTTTATTATTATTATTATTATTATAATTATAATTTAGTATGTATAATATTGCTTCTGATTTAGAAATAGAAATTAGTGGCGCTAAGAGTACAAGTGAAAGTTCATTTACAAATTCCTCGTAGTCTGATCATGCGGGTAAAAATGAAAATCAGCTTTATTTAAATTTCTCATTGTTCTTCTATTCGAAAAAAATTAAATACTTTTTAAATTGAAAGAAAAAATTCAATTTTCTAGTGACTTAATTTTTTTTTTTTTTATTAAAAAAATAATTTATAGTATTAATTTTGAAAAGTAAAATTTTAGAAATCTTTTTTTTTCCTCAGTATTTATTAGTCAATACAATGGAAAAAATGTATCTTTTGGAATTATTAAAAAAGCATATTTTTTTGTTGTTTTTAATTTAAAAAAAAAACAGATTCTATTTCTAAATTAAATTTCAATTTAAAAAAAAAAAAAAAATTCCGAAAGTGTTTCATTCGATATAGAATGACACAGTTTTGACGACTCAATGCGATTGTTTTATTTTTTCTTTTTTTTTTTTTTTTTGTTCTCTGTGTGGAAGAAAAAAAAATTCCTCGTCGCTCAAATACAATTGAAAAATGAATGATTTTTACCGAGTAGAGAAAAGAAGCCTATGTGTGACAAAGCAACCCTTTCATTAAACCTGGCTGACGTTCCACTTTTCTACCTTTTTTCCTCGTGTTTTATTTTTTTTTCTATTATTATTATTTTTTTTTTTTTAATACCATACACTTGGGCGCTAACACAGAGTCTCGTTTACGTTTTTAATTTGTACATCCGTTTCTTTTTTTTTCTCTCTCTCTCGCTCTAAAAAATAAACTTCGGCTTTCACGAATTTAGTATGTATATTGCTTTTGCTTTTGAAAATCTTCTAAAGGAACAACTTTTCTTTTTTGCGAATTTTTTTTTTTAAATTTATTTATAATTTCAAATTACTCGCTTTCATCATATCGGTGAAAAATGCTTGAGGAATATATTAAAATTTGTAATTAGGGGAAAAAAATTATATTCGAATATTTCTGTATAGTGAAGAAAAAAAATTTCATTTGATTCAAATTATTTTGTTACGCATTAATATTAATGCAAATAAATATTTACTTAAACCAAAAAATGGTTTATTTGAAATGAATAAATTCGGCCATTTATAATTTCGGACAAATGAAAATTTGGCGTCGCAAAAATTCTACTCTCTAAATCTGAATTAGTAAAAATTTTCACTAATTTAAATTAGTGACTCACTTTTTGCTTTAGAATTAGTTAAATTTTACTAATTGTTAGTAAAAGTTACTAATAATTAGTAAAATTTTACTAATTCAGAAGCAAAAAGTGAGTCACTAATTCAAATTAGTAAACTTTTTTACTAATTCAGATTTAGAGAGTATCAATTAAAAAATTCGGACAAAATAAAAGTTTGGTCATTTAAAAATTCGTATTAATAATTATTTAATGAAAATAAATAATTTTTAATAAAAATAAATATTTACTTATATTACAAATAAATAATTATTTGATAGAGATATAAATATTTATTTAATTAATTTAAAAAAAAAAGATTTTCTTCTTTTTCCCATATGGGAAAACCAGGAAATGAAAATAAAAATAAAAAAAAAACTAAGACATTTTTCTATTGTGTGCCAAAAGAAGAGAGAGAGACATATTTTTCTAATTTTCTCCCTTAATTTGAAATTTAAATCAAATGCATTGTATATAATTAAATGAACGCAGTTAAAGCAAAGGTAAAGTGCTCTGAAATGTAATTTAAAAATTTATAATAATAATTAGCTGAGACATGAGTTCTGAAAATTAACGCGTCCTGATTTCACGTCACATTGTAGTGTTAATCGTTTCATATTATAGACATTAGCCGCTCTTTAATTAGTTTCATTATTAACGTTCTAATGAGAGGAGGCTCTGCGACTTATATGAGCGCATTTATCTCCCGCTTTTCCGCTTCGAAAGATTCATTATATAAATCATTTTTTTTCAGAATTTTTATTTGATAGTCATTTTTTCTTTTTTACATGATTTTTTATTTTAAAAAGAATTTTAACTTACTCGAATTTTAATTTAGCCAAATCACATAAAATCACAGAAAATTAAAATAAGGCATTAAAATAAGCTGCAACGCTTATTATTTTAATCCATTTTGGTATTAAAATAAGCAAAATTGGATTAAAATAATAAGCGTTACAGCTTATTTTAATACCTTATAATTTTCTGTGATTCGATGAGAATTCGTTTAAATTAAATTAAACATATCTTAAAAATTTTTAATAACAAATTAAAATCTCAATTCTTGTTATCGATATTTGTTATATATACTGTAAGTACAATAAGAAAAGCATCAATGATCTAGAAATTCGAGTAATCCAAATGTCATTCGAGAAGTTGTTGGCTTTCAAAGAGTAAATATTGTGAGATCGTTTGTATATACGTACCGTGTACCTACATTTCGTTTTAAACTTTTTCTCCCCTTTTTCTCTCGTTTTACATTTATATTTATTTTCTCCTTTTATCGAGAATTGCCAACTTTTTCACGAAAATTCCTCCTTTCATCTTCTTCGTCGATTTTAAAAGAGAAATCAAATATAAAAAAAAAAAAAAAAGAAAATTCATGAGAAATTTTTCACATATATATATATACATTTTTTCTTTCAATTCCTTTGAAAGTCAATATTTCCGGCAATAGATTTCTTATTGGCATGTGAAAAAAAATATATTATTTACAAAAGGGAGGATACGCCCCCTTGTCCCTGTTATTTTCCGCTATAATGATTAATTTTAAAAAGACTTACAAGTATTAAAATTATTAAAATTTTATCTACATTTTGAGGTTATGTTCATTTCTTGGTTAGGGGAATTTTAAGTTACATGTTTGTCGGTTATAGCGTGAAACCCAACGGTCCCTTGATCTATGTCCTTGAATTTTGAGGTTATGTGGAAAACGTGACTTTAGCCAAATGTCTATTTTCACGCCGTAAAATGACGTGATTTTAGACAAATGTATATTTTCATGACGAGAAAAAGCATGATTTTAGACGATTGTCTATTTTCACGCCGTTAATACACGTGACTTTAGCCAAATCTCTATTTTCACGACGTAAAATGAAGAGGTTTTGAACAATCGTCTATTTTCACGCCGTAAAATGACGTGATTTTAGACAAATGTATATTTTCACGACGAGAAAAGGCATGATTTTAGCCGATTGTCTATTTTCACGCCGTGAATACACGTGACTTTAGCCAAATCTCTATTTTCACGACGTAAAATGAAGAGGTTTTGAACAATCGTCTATTTTCACGCCGTAAAATGACGTGATTTTAGACAAATGTATATTTTCACGACGAGAAAAGGCATGATTTTAGCCGATTGTCTATTTTCACGCCGTGAATACACGTGACTTTAGCCAAATCTCTATTTTCACGACGTAAAATGACGAGATTTTAGCCGATTGTCTATTTTCACGCCGTGAATACACGTGACTTTAGCCAAATCTCTATTTTCACGACGTAAAATGACGAGATTTTAGACAATTGTCTATTTTCACGCCGTTAAATGATGTGACTCTACCCAAATGTCTATTTTCACGACGTAAAATGACGTGATTTTAGCCAAATAACTATTTTCACGACGTAAAATGACAAAATTTTAACCAAATGTGTATTTTCACGCCGAAAAATGACGTAACTCTAGGCAAATGCAGGGTGGCCAGTGGACCGGGAAACCGGGAAAACCGGGAAATGACAGGGAATTTGTTTTGACCTGGAAAAACCGGGAAATGACAGGGAATTTTTACCTTGACCGGGAATTTTGAAATTTTTTATTAAAAAGTATTTTATTTAATTCAAAAATTGTTGAAAGAAAAAAAAGCTTTGATCTTAGAAAATGCTCGCAAGTGTGCAGAAGACATTGATTTAGAACTTAAACAATTAAATAACCAAACCTCATTTTTAACTGAATACGTATCTGAACGTATCTTTAATTTAAAATATATATATATGTTTATCTTAAAACTCAAAGTATTAAGATGTTAAAAATATTGAATGTGATATTAAAAATGTAGTTTTTAAAAGTTAACTTCTAGTTTAATTGAAAAGAGATACAAATATCTACGAAAAAGTTTATTTTATTAAAAAAATATATAGTATGTGTTTATTATAAACATTAAGTAAGAAACAAAATGTGATAAACGTGATAAAACGTTTTTTTTAATGTATATTACGTATTTATACAGGGTGTTCCAAAAGTATGGAAACTTGCAAATATCTCGAAAAGTACGAATTTTTGTAAAAAATGTTCAAGACAAAAGTTATTCCAAACAAAAAGATGTACATCTTTGAAACCAAAAAATTGGGCCCAGAGCCCAATGTTGGGCCCTACAATGAAAAAAGTGGTTTTCTTAAATGAGACCACTAACTTTCAGTATCAAATTCGTAATCCCCATGAAATTCTGCGTTCAGACATGTGGTATAAGTGCCCAAAATATTGGGCCCAATCCAAGATATTGGGTCCAAAATTTATCAACAGATAAATAAATTTTAAAAAATCGCATCTTGGAGGGATTTTGAGATCACAGGATTAGAAATTGGAAGCTAATTTTCAAATTGTATACACAAAGCCCAATGCAAGATTCCGCGGCCCAATGTGAGGCCTACAGTAAAAAAATTAGTTTCCTTCCATTTCGTAATCGTTATGAAATTCTGGGCTTAGACTTGTGGTACAAATTCCAAAAATATTGGGCCCTCACATTGGGCTGCAGAATCTTACATTGGGCTCTATGCTCAATTTCTAATCCTGTGAACTCAAAATCCCTCCAAGATGCGATTTTTTAAAATTTATTTATCTGTTGATAAATTTTGGACCCAATATCTTTGATTGGGCCCAATATTTTGGGCACTTATACCACATGTCTGAACGCAGAATTTCATGGGGATTACGAATTTGATACTGAAAGTTAGTGGTCTCATTTAAGAAAACCACTTTTTTCATTGTTGGGCCCAACATTGGGCTCCGGGCCCAATTTTTTTGTTTCAAAGATGTACATCTTTTTGTTTGGAACAACTTTTGTCTTGAACATTTTTTACAAAAATTCGTACTTTTCGAGATATTTGCAAGTTTCCATACTTTTGGAACACCCTGTATGTTTTATGTTTAATAAAGAGTCAATATTCAATAAATTTATAGAATAATTTTTTTGGGAATTTTCCTTTATGACTGGGAAAAATAATTCATGACCGGGAAATGACCGGGAAATGACCGGGAATTTTTTTTGGTGAAAAAAACGGCCACCCTGAAATGTCTATTTTCACGACCTAAAATGACGTGATATTAGCCGATTGTCTATTGGTTAAAGTCACGTCTGTTTACGACGTGAAAGGACTAAACTCACATCATTTTACGGCGTGAAGACAGACATTTGGCTAAAGTAACGTGTATTCACGGCGTGAAAATTTACATTTGGCTAAAATAACATAATTTTTCGGCGTGAAAATAGACATTTAGTTAAAATCTTGTTATTTCACGTCGTAAAAATAGTCATTTGGCTAAAATCACGTCATTTTACGGCGTAAAAATAGATATTAGATTAGAGTCACGCCGTAAAATGACGTGAATTTAGTCAAATGTCTATTTGCACGCCGTAAAATGAGTTACAAGTCACTGATTCGTATATACTTTGTCCGATCCATGTCGTTTATGAGAAAAGTAGTCTTCTCGCCATCTATCGGTTTGTTACAGTTGTTTTAAAAAGCGCGCGAAATTCAAATCAAGTTATTTTTATTTAGTTTTTTTTTTTGTTTAATTAAATATTAAATATTATTAATAAAATTAACGAAAAAAGAGTCACAAAAGCAATGTTTTTTTTTGTAAGCATTTTAATTTTTTGTTTTTTTGTCTTTTTCTTTAAAAGTAAAAGTTTGGAAAGGTCAGAAGCTGTTATGCAGGCCCGAAAATAAACAGGGAATGCTTCATACAGTGGCTTTGACGACATTGTCAGTGCACTATTTCAGTATTATAAGACCCCGAGCGGGTCAATACACTCAGTGTCAGTCGAGAGAGCTTCAAAGCCATAGAGCCAACGACGACGTCAGGCTTACATTCTCTCTCTCTCTCTCTCTCTCTCTCTCTCTCTCACTCTCTCACTCTCTCTTTAGTGCCTGGGCGAGAAACGAAATCGATTGGCCTATGTGAGAGAAAAAAAATGTGAAAGAAGAAGGAAAAAGGGAAAAAAAACCGCAGCCCTTCTCATTTTCGAGGGTGGTGAACTTGCCTTCAAGTACCTTTATCTCACACCCCCCCCCAACCCCTACCCCTTCTGGCTTTTGTTCTGACTCGATCATTTATATATATCTATATCTATTCCGAACTCGAAGCAATTCATTCCTTGTAATTAATCGACCTTTTACACTGGCACTCATTAAAAACCGTTTAACTCTCCCGGTAACTTAAAACTGCTTTTTCATTGAAATTCGAACTCTCACACGCTGTAAAAATTGGGTCATTCACTTAATTAGCATTTTATTTCGATGCTTTTGAATTTTTTATTATATATATATATATTCGAGTGGTAATTTTTAGGTTATGTAAGCTATTTTATTTTAAATAATAACAAAGAATCGATTTTATTTTTTAAAAAAAACTAGTAATCAGCAATGTTAAAATTTTTAATGTGAAAACAATTGATTTGAATGACATTTAAAATTAGGTATACAATATTATATGTTTCTAATTAAAAATTTGCAAAAGAAAAAAAAATAAATTGCAAAAAATTCAGTAAGGTAGACATTAAAATTGCGACGATTTTGCTCTACTTTTGCATAAAACTAGAGCAGAAATTAAAATGTCAACGTTTTTAATTCAATTTTTTCGTAAAAATAGGGCAAAATCGGTGCTATTTTAATTTCTGCCATAGTTTTACGGAAAAAGTCGAGAATAAATTAAAATTGTCGCTGTTTTTTTTATCTATTTTTCCGTAAAAAACTAGGAAAGAGAAAGAGCAGAAATTAAAATTGCGACATTTTTGCTTAATTTTTCAGTAAAAATATGGCAGAAAATAAGATGACGCCGTATTTTCTTTATTTTTCCATAAAACGCAAGCAGAAATTAGAATTTCGCCTTATTTGCTGCATTTTCCACTAATAAGTAGAGCAGAAATTAAAATTTTGCTACGTATTTGCTCTATTTTTCCGAAAAAAATATGGCAAAAGCACGGACATTTTAATTTCTGCTGCAATTTTTTGTAAAAATAAGACAAAAACGGCGCCATTTTAATTTCTGCCATATTTTTACCGAAAAAGTCGAGAATAAATTAAAATTATCGCTGTTTTTCATCTATTTTTCCGTAAAAAAATAGAAAGAGAAAGAGCAGAAATTAAAATAGCGCCATTTTTGCTTTATATTTTTGAAATAATCGAGCAGAAATTAAAATTTCGCCTTTTATTGTAAAAATATGTCAAAAACGCAGCCATTTTAATTTTTTCTGTAAATTTTCATAAAAAGTAGAATAAAAACAGCGCCTTATTAATTTCTGCAATAGTTTTACTGAAAAATTATTCGAGAAGAAATTAAATTTCGTCATTTTTGCTGTATTTTTCCGTAAAACTATAGAGCAGAAATTAAAATTTCTCCATTTATGCTATATTTTTCTATAAAAATATGGGCACACTGAAAGACTTTTTGTTTCAAAAATTGATATAATTTGTTTTAAAATGAGGATAACTGTATTTTTGTACTATTTAGTCGTGTGAACGTACTAGTTTCTGACTAGAAAAAACTAAAAATTAGTATGGACCATACTAATTTTTGGTATTATTTGGTTAGAAACTAGTACGTTCATACGACTAAATAGTACAAAAATACAGTTATCCTCATTTTGAAACAAATTATATTAATTTTTGAAACAAAAAGTCTTTCAGTGCAAAAACGCGGCCATTTTAACTTGTATTGTAAAAATATGGCAGAAATTATAAGGTGGAAATAATGATAATGTATATAAATTATTCCTATTATTAAAAATAAACATTTAATCAAGATAAAAATATCACTAAACATAACCTAAAATTTTCTGCCTCCACACCTTTTTCTCATGGAAATTATTTTTTTTCTGTTAAAATAAATAAATTTCTTTTATATTCGAATTATTATTATTATTATTTAAATGCCTGAGTAAATTAAATTTCCATTTGACCTATAACTTCTCTCCATATATCTATATAGAAAATTAATTTATGAAATAATTGAATTTTCTGCGGAAATTGATTTTTAAATTTTTTTCTTTTTGTCGTCGACTTTTATTACATTAGACTTCATTTTTAAAATATAACTGCAGAATATAAATTGTTAGAGAAATCTTTTTTATTAAATGCAGTGTATGAAAAATTGACGATTTTTGAATAATTGACGGCGAATGAAATATAAATGTATATTGATTTCAAGAGAAAGAGAGAGAGAGAGAGAATATTTGTGATAAAGTGGCGTTTAAAAAAATTGTACATTTTTTTTTTGAAAAGGAAATGAAAAATTGTTTATACATGCGAGAGAGGTATTAATTCCCGTGAGTTAAAGATCTTTGAAAATGATATCCCTCAGGGTATGGCGAATGCGTCATTCTATACCTCTCTATATACATATATATATATATATACTCATATCGAGGTGGAGGAGAGATACTTATTCAATTTGTATTCTGAAATGGTCGCGTGAATGTAACGGGACACGTTGTGTGTTGTACTAAGATTCAACATGAAAGTGCTCTTGTTGTATACTTATATTATGCTATATACCTTGACATGTCAATGTTCTCTGCAAATCAGTAATATAAACGTTAAATAGAACAACTTCCGGCTCTTATTTTCCCCTTATAAGCGAGGAGGAAGAGGAGGACAATCAACTCGCACACTCGGTTCGAATTTGCGGAATTGTTTTTGTTTAGTTTTGAAAAGAAAATTTTTATTGCAAAAAGGAAATTACTTTTTTTTTCTCCAAATAAAAAAGAAAATTAATTTATTTTTATTTACGTATTTATTAATTAATTAATTACATACGTTCTATACATGTTATTTATATATAACTACGTTTAGGTCGTAGAAAATACTATAAAGAGGTACAGATGCAATCATTATTAGCCATAATAACTAATAATTACAATTTTGTACTACGATAATCTTTTAGTCTTGGAGATTGTTGAATTTGTTCTAAAATAAATAAATATGTAGATGGTTAAAAAATTAACAAGATGGTAAAGAAATAAATAAAAATATTAAAAAATTACCAACCTAGAAATCTACCTTACCGACTGATGGTAACACAGGTTTTTTGAAAATATAAAAAATTACCGACCTAGAAATCCACTATACCGGCTGATGATAAAACAGGGTTTTAATAATAAAATACAAAAAATTACCGACATAGAAATCTACCTTACCAACTGATAGAAAAACAGATTTTTTGAAAATAAAAAATTACCGACATAGAAATCTACTTTACCGACTGATGGTAAAACAGATTTTTTAAAAACTATAAAAAAATTACCGACATAGAAATCTACTTTACCGACAGATGGTAAAACGGATTTTGTAAAAATATAAAAAATATAGGTATGGAAATCTACCTTACCGACTGATGGTAAAACATCTTTTTGGGAAAATGACAATATAAAAAATTACCGATATAGAAATCTACCTTACCGACTGATGGTAAAACAGATTCTTTGAAAAATGAAAATATAAAAAATTACCGACATAGAAATCTACCTTACCGACTGATGGTAAAACATCTTTTTGGGAAAATGACAATATAAAAAATTACCGATATAGAAATCTACCTTACCGACTGATGGTAAAACAGATTCTTTGAAAAATAAAAATATAAAAAATTACCGACATAGAAATCTACCTTACCTTGCCTGCTGATGGTAAAACAGGTTTGAAAAATTCAATGCATTTTCAAAAAAATCTTTACCATCAGTCGGTAAGGTAGATTTCTATGTCGGTAATTTTTTATATTTTTATTTTTTAAAAAATCTGTTTTACTATCAGTCGGTAAAGTAGATTTCTATGTTGGTAATTTTTTATATTTTTATTTTTCAAAAAATCTGTTTTACTATCAGTCGGTAAAGTAGATTCATATGTTGGTAACTTTTTATATTCTTATTTTTCAAAAAATCTGTCTTACCATCAGTCGGTAAAGTAGATTTCTATGTCGGTAATTTTTTATATTTTCATTTTTTAAAATAAATTTCTTTACCATCAGTCGATAAGGTAGTTTTCTATGTCGGTAATTTTTTATATTTTTATTTTTTTAAATATTTTTCCTTAATGATCACGTAGCGCTCGCCAGTGATTATTTTTTAGCCATTATTTTTAGTAAAAAAAAAATCTTTGTAATTTTATTTGTAACTTGGTTCAATTTGTAGGCAATTTTCGTTTCTATTTCAAACGAAAATGATTGACAATTTTAAATATAAAATTGATTGTGATGTTCAAATGATCATCAGTTGATTTATCGGTCGAACGAACGTTGCTCAATTACAATTTCGTCTTGTTCACTTGCGAGAGTGAGAATTTCCTGTTGTTGTTATACATTTATCAAATTTGTTTGCTCATTTGTCAGTATCAGTAAAAAAAGAAAAAGGTTTTAAAAAAAATTCACAGTTTTTAAAATTACTTTCTTTTGTTGAAAAAAAAACAATACAATTTTTTTTAAACTGCTATTATGGTAACAGAAAACTTTATTTATTTATAATATTATTATTATTATTATAAATATTTTTATTTAATTAAATTAATTATTATTAAATTTAACTTAATTTATTTTATTTCAATTGAATTTGATAATTATAGTTTATTAAAACACAAAATACATTAGAAATTTGTATTTTTTTTATAAAATAAATATTTTTTATTAATGAGAATTTTTTTTTTTTTAAATTGTTTTTTAGATCCAATCGAAGCGTGAATTGTTCTTTAAGGGTGAAACGACACCGCCATCGGTGCCAACGGTTCCACCGCCTCAGCCACCGTCGGCGCCAACGTTGACGCCAACTTCAACATTGAATAATAATTCGTCATCGACGACGGCACCTCAACCTGGACAACAGACAAAATCACGATTACCACCGACGACGGTGAATTTAAATCAAACCGATGGCTCGGAAGACAGTAACAAAAGAGAGAACTCAAGGACTGAGAGCAACAAGGAATCAAACTTGAATCTTCATTCACGTCCCACGCCGCCCACAAAACCAAAGGAACTCGATGGCTACGTTGGCTTTGCGAATCTTCCAAATCAAGTCTATAGAAAGGCAGTTAAAAAGGGCTTCGACTTTACGCTTATGGTCGTTGGTACGTTTTTATTTTTAAATTATTTTTTTTCATTTTTATATCAATTTATTCAATTTTTTTTATTATAAAAACAATTTTTTTATAAAAATATTTTTTTATCAAGATTTTTTTTTATATAAAGAATTTTTTTTTACAAAAAGACTATTTTGGAAATGAGAGGCAAAAAAAATTATTTTCCAAAAGAGTTTAAAGAAAAAAAATGTTAAATTTTAACAAAAATAAAAAAAATTTTTTTTGCTAAATTCTCGGCTAAATTAATTATTTTCATAAAATTCTTCAAAAATTCAATTATTATTTGAAAATATTTGTCAAGTAAATATTTATAAAAATTTGAAATTTCCAGAAAAATTCAGTTTTTTCAAAATTTAATAACTTTAAAAATTTTTAACTAAAAATAATAATAATTATTATATGTAACAGGGTGTCTACTAGTCCTGGAAATCCTGGAAATGTCCTGGAATTTGAAAAAATGTCCTGGAATTTTAATTTTTGTCCTTGAATTTTTTATATTTTGCTTTTAAATTTTCAAAAATTTATAATTTTGTCAATCAAGTTAAAAAAAATTCATTAAATAAGTAAAATGAAAATTTACTTAAGTGATTAATTAATTTTTTAATAATTTCTGAAAACAATAGTTAAACAAAAATTTTTTTTATTTCTTAAGGTCATCCAATTTAATGTCCGGGAAAAATAAGAAATTTGTCCTGGAAAGTCCTGAAAAAATCCTGGAATTTTAATTCAAATTTTTTGTAGACACCCTGATGTAATCATTATTTTCTTGTAAAATTTTTGAAAAGAGAAATTTTAGAATAATAAATTTAATAATAATTGAAGACAAATTGAAAAATAAGAGAAATTTTCTGAAATTCTTTTTTTTATATATTTTATTTTTTAAGTTTTTGTTTTGTCTTTATTCAAGTTGAGAGTCGGAACAAGAGAGTTTGTAAGTAAATAAAACGAGGGAAGAAAGGACAAGTAGGTACAAAAATTGTGTGTGTATGTGTGTTGTTTCTCAAGCGTGATTGAGAGCCTCTAAAATGAGACTTCAATGCAGCTGAGCGTTCAAAGTTGCACGTGTTCGGCAGATGATGCTTTTACAAGCCAATATCCTTGTTGAAATTGAAATAGCAAAACGAAAAGAAAAAGAAAAAAAAAAGAAGAAGAAGAAGAAGACAATTATATATATATAAAGTACCAGCTTGATCGAAACAAGCGGATAATTAATGTCATTATCAAAGTCAAAAATGAATTTTCTTTTATAAATTCGAAAAAAAAAAATTAGGAAAAATTTTCATTTTTCAAAAATCAATTTTATTGAAAATAATTTTTTTTATTTTCGAATTAAAAAGAAATGAAACGAGAAATATTAAATTTTTTTTTATTTTACAAATTTTGAATGGCAAATTGTAAAATAAATTCCCTTGTACAATTTGCGATAAAATAAAATAATTTAGAAGAAATATTTTTTTTACCTTTGTCTTATAATTATAATAATAATATTTTCTTATTATAATTGTCATAATTATAGTAATATTTTTTTATAATTATAATAATATAATATAATAATTAAATAAATAAAAATAGAAAAAAAATATATTTTTGCAAATAATTTCTAAAAAACACATATTCTCAAAAAAAAAAAAATTCTCTCTTTTGATGAATTATATATTTTGGAAATCCAGGACAAATTTTATGTGCAATAAATTTTTGGAGGCGAAAATTGATGAATGAAAAATTAACGTCGAAATAGTGAAAGGAACGCGATTTTCATTGAGTTTAAATGCAGACAATTTGTATGTGATGCTGTGTGAAAAGGGGCAAAGGGTTGTTATTAATAGAAAGACCGCCATCAAAACTATTTCTGACTAAAAATAGTAATTTGAGTGCGTGACCTTGCCGACTTTAACCCAGTGGTAAAAAAAAAGAGAAGAAAACCTCTATTACTCTTGAAAATTAAATTCTCAATTTCGCCAAAAAATAATTTTGAATTATAAATAATTTTTCCATTGATAATAGGGACGATTTTTCATCTTTTTTGTGTTTAAATTTCAAAATTTGAATATTTAAAAATAATTCGATTTTTAATTTCACTGAAAAAAGGAGGGGTATTATTAATTAATAATTAATAAATAATAATTAATATTTAAAAAAAAATATTTCATTTTATTTTTAATATTTCAGGTGAATCGGGTCTTGGAAAATCGACGCTTATAAATTCCATGTTCCTCTCGGATATTTACAGTGCAGAATATCCGGGACCAAGTTTGAGGGTGAAAAAAACAGTCGCCGTCGAAACAAATAAAGTTCTTCTCAAGGAGAATGGAGTCAATTTAACATTGACCGTTGTTGACACACCTGGTTTTGGTGATGCCGTCGACAACAGCAATTGGTAATTAAAATTATTTGATAAATTTGCTAGAAAAAAAGAAAATATCAAAATCTAAAAATTCTCCAAAAAAAATGTTTTTAATTTCCAATAATTAATTTATTTAAAAAAAAAAATAAATTACTATTGATAAATCATTTTTTTCGATTAAAAGTAAATTTTTGATAATTTTAATAATAATAATAAAAAAAATTGCAGTTGGGTTCCGGTGATTGAATATATAGAGTCGAAATACGAAGAATTTTTGAATGCGGAATCCCGTGTTGTGAGACGACAAATTCCCGACAGCCGCGTTCATTGCTGTCTTTATTTTGTCGCACCCTCTGGTCACGGTTTGAAACCCCTTGACGTCGAATTTATGCAACGTCTTCATGATAAAGTCAACATTATTCCTGTTATCGCAAAGGCCGATACAATGACACCCGACGAGTGTATACAATTCAAAAAACAGGTAAAAAAAAAATTTTTCTATTTTTATAATTATGATTTTAAACTTTTTTTTGAAAATTTTCAAAAAAAATTTGAATTTGAATTCGATTTTTTCAAATTTTTTGCTTGCTAATCTAAATGTTTTTGAAATTTTGCAGATATTAAACGAAATTGCGCAGCACAAAATAAAAATTTACGAATTTCCGGAAGTCGAAGAAGAGGAAGATGCTAAATTGCACAAAGTTTTAAGGGATAGAGTACCGTTTGCCGTTGTTGGCGCGAATACAGTTGTCGAACTTAATGGCAAAAAAGTACGAGGCAGACAATATCCTTGGGGAGTCGCCGAAGGTATTTTTTCAATTTGAAATTCTATAAAATTAGCTTTTTTCTTTCATTTGATTAAAAAATAAAAAAAAACAAATTCGATTTTTTTAAATTCTTTACCGATATTTCTGGAATATTTGTTTATACCAAATATATAGTCAAGTTTATCACGGTTTAGAGAAATCAGAAAAATGTTAAGAGATTTTTATGAAAAGTACTGCAAAAATTTCAAATTTTTAAATGCTACTAAAATTTTTTTAAAAAATTTTTCAATTCAAACTTTTGCTTTTAGAAAATTATTGTCTTAATTTTGTATAATTGAAAATCAGAAATATTTTCGTTAGGGTCACGGAAAAAAAAAATTTTTAATTCTTACTGAAAATCGGGGAAAAATAAAATAAAATTTTTGTGGCAACTCTGATAAATATAATTTTTATACCTAATTTTTATTAGACGATGTTGAAAAAAAAAATTCTATTTTTAATTGGAGCAAATTTTTTTAAAATTTCAAATTTTTTATAGGATTTTGTTTTTATAATTCAATATACCAAATTAAAAAAAATGTATTTTTTTGTATTATAAATTAAATTAGTAATTATTAGTAAATTTTTGTAAATTTCAATAAAAAAAAATTTGTTTTTTCTCAATTTGATTAATAAAAAAAAGGAAATTAATATTCACGTAAAAAAATTAATATTTCACAGTCGAAAATCTCGAGCACTGCGATTTTATCGCTTTGAGAAATATGGTGATAAGAACACATCTTCAGGACTTAAAGGACGTGACGAATAACGTTCACTATGAAAATTTCCGATGTCGTACTTTAGCGGGTCTTGGCGTCGATGGAAAACCAACCAAAGTTTCAAACAAGTGAGTGTTTTTCTCTAAAAATAATAATTTAAAAAAAAAAAAAAATTAATTGCCACACACTTTTGGTTTATCTCGAGATATATTTCGTTCTCGATTTTGCGATAAGCTCCACTCTAACTAAAAAAAAAAAAAAATTAATGAAAAAAAAAACATTTTGCCAATTTTTCCGAATTTCTTTTAAAAAGCTGAAAACAAATTTTTTTTTTTCATTTCTTCCAATTCGAAAAGAGGGGAAAAAGCTTGTGCATGCAAACTGATCGAAAAACTATCAGATAATCCAAAAATTATTCATTTTTGAATAATTGCTCGGAAAGAAGTAAAGAAATTAGAAAAAAAAAAAAATAGAAGAATTTTGTTGATTTTTATTTTTAAATAAAGTTTAAAGAAATGAATTTTATTTTTAATTTTAAATATGAAAAAAAAAATTAATTAGTTGATTAAATATGAAAATTTTTTTGGTTTTTTAATTTGGAAAAAAAAATTTTATTGTAATTTAGAAAATAATTTTTATTTTAATTTGGAAAAGAATTTTTATTTTAATTTTGAAAAATTTCAGTTTTTTTTCATTTTGAAAAATATGAATTAAATTTCTAAATGGAATTTTTAATTTGTTTTTGTTTTATAATTATTTTTTAAGGAGAAATTTTTTTTGTGTAGATGAGAAAAAAAAGTGTTTCTGTAGTTTTCTCTCATTTCTTTTTTTTTTTTTTTTATAATAAAAGTTTGTTAATGTTGATTTCTTATTGGTCAGTTTGTGCAACCCAGGAGTGATGAACAGTTTCGTGATGGTTTGGTAAGTCCTTCTCTAAGGCTGAGCTCTCTTGTAATATACAGTTTTGTGTGCACAAGTCTTCACTACATATATATAGATACAATTTTTTTTCTCTATACTATTTTTATTTTTTTAATTTCTCTCTCCCTTTTTTTTTCTCTCCATCGTAGAAAATATTTCAAAAGTAAACTCGAGATAAATAAAAATTGATTTTTCCAATATTTTCCAGTGACATATTTCGAGTTCAGTGACGTTGTTCGATTTAAAAAAAAAGGAATATATTATTTTTTCATTTCCTTTTTTCAAATTAAAATATTATTCCGAGTAAAAATAAATTTCTCTAAAAATTCACGATTTTTCAACTATTTTTATTTTATATTTAATTTGTTTTTTTTTTTAAATTTGGGAAAATTACATGAAACCTTTTTTTATATAAAAATTTTTTTTTTTGGTTATTAAGGAAAATAATTTGTTTCTGTGATTTTTTGGGGAGTTTAAAAAAATGATTCTGAAAATCGGTTATTTGTAATTGTAAGAGGAATTGAAGTCGAAATATTCGGAAAAATTTGCGATCAATGGAAACAAAAATGCACTGTAAAAATGTAGGTTTGCTTGGGTAGTAAAAAAAATAAATAAATTATTAAAAATAATATTTTCCGTTCAGGATTTGTAAATTAATTTACATTTTTCACTTAATTTCTGTTATTTTTATTTGATATTCGTTAGTTGTTATTTAAATTCAATTTTTTCTAAATTTATTTTTTTTTCTTTCGTTTATTTAATTGGGAAATTTTTTATTTTTGTTTTATTTCATATTTTTCCACTTTTTTTTTTTATTTTTTTTACATTTTTCCCCAAATTTCTCGAGTTTTCTGTGTGTTATTTCGATTGGCAAATTAATTTATTATTATTTTTCTTCTATTATTGATTAATTAGTATTATATTCTCATGGAGGAAGTATTATTTTTATTTATTATTTTATTTATGTAAAATTTATTATTTAAAATAATTTTCTCTCAAAAAAAAGGAAAAACGATAATATTTTTTGTGGGTAAAATTAAATGAATGAAATAATGAGAAATGTTAAATGTTTGCAAATTTGAAATTAAGGTCTCCTTAACGACGCGAATTATTTGAGTTTTGCCTATACAAGTAGTTAGTTAACTGAAAATGAATTATATATATATATATACATATATAATATATAATATTGTTTGGTAAAGTTTTGTGAGACAATTTTGCTTCATGGGAAATTGATATTTGTTCTCAGGAACCCGCTGGCGCAATTGGAGGAGGAGAAACGTGAACACGATAACAAAATGAAGAAAATGGAAATTGAGATGGAACAAGTCTTTGAAATGAAAGTTCGTGAAAAGCGACAGAAACTCAAGGATTCCGAAGTGGATGTAAGGGACTTTAAATTTAACTGCTTGAAAACAAAGTTTCGATATTCTTTCCTTTTTTTTTTATTTTTCATTCATTCGTTTAATCCAATTTCACACGTTTCAATGCTCAAGGCAAATTGCTCGCATTTTTATTTTAAACTTTTGTAATTAAATTGAATTAAATTTGGAAATTAAAAAAAAAAAAAAAGAATTTAATTTCAAAAGTTTGGAAAGTGAGAATTTTGAAATTGGAAAAAAAATTCAATTTGGAAATCAAAAATTTTAGATTTCTTAAAGAATTTGATAAATTAAAAAAATTTTAATTTGAGAATTTTAGACTAACATTTTTAAAAAATTCACTAAATTTTGAAATTCAATTTTTTAATATTAAAATAATAATATATTAATAATATTATTACTAATAATAATGTTACTAATAATAATAGAAAAAACTAATAATAAACTGATAATAAATAATAAACTAATAATAATTATTAATTTTAATAATAAACTTTATTTTTAAATTTTCGAATTTTTTTTTTAAATAAATTGAAAAAATTAATAATCAAAAAACTAATAATAAATAAAAAAACGAATAATAATTATTAATTCCTAATAAACTTCATTTATTTATAAATTTGCAAATTTTTTTTTAACAAAAAAATAAATTGAAATGAGAAAAATTTGAGAAAAATAATTTTCACATTGGAAATAAACAAGAAATTAACAAAAATCAATGAAAGAAAAATGTTTTTATTTGATTGAAAATTTTTAGCTTCAACGAAGGCACGAGCAAATGAGACGATCGCTGGAACAACAAGTTCGTGAATTAGAAGAAAAGCGACGAACATTCGAAGCTGAAAAACAGTCCTGGGAACAACAGACGGGACACAGTATTGAAGAATTACGCAGGCGAAGTTTAGAAGCCAATTCAAAAGAGTAAGTAATTCTTTTTATTTTTATTTTTTTCAAAAAAAAAAATTCTCATTCTCCTTGCGAATCTACCACTTTTATTTTGGTTCTCATTTTCTTTTTCTTTTTTTTTATATAAACAAATTCGCACATTTTTGATAGATCCACTCACTGTCTTTAAATTAGCCAATATCCTCTGGGTTATTTTTTCATATTTCCATTTTATTTACTATTCTTTGGTATAATTCGATATTTTTTTTTTTTTAAGTAAAACGGGGAATTATGAATTTAGTTGGATATGGAAAAATATCGATTTTTTTTTTAAGTAGAAATGGAATCTTTCAATTTATTAAGTAGAAATGAAAAATTGTTAATTATTTATTAGGTAAATTATTTTATTTCTGATGATAAATAATTTAACAATTATTTGGAGAGAAGAAAATTGTTAATTATTCTTTAATTATAAAGAATTATTAATAATTTAATTTCGAAACACGTGAATAAGTTCTAAAATTGAATTTTTATTTAATGTCGAATTTCATTGAGATATAATTTTCATTGATCCGAATTTTATTTTTTCGAATTATTATTTTGACGAATTTTTATTATAAACAATTTTTCTAACAAAAAATTCTAATAGAATTTTTATTTATTTGAATTTTCATTTGTTGGAATTATTTATTTATTCGGATTTTCATTTGTTGGAATTTTCATTTCTTCGAATTTTCATTTGTCAAAATTTTTATTTGTTCGAATTTTCATTTGTCGGAATTTTTTATTTATTCGGATTTTCATTTGTTGGAATTTTCATTTGTCACAATTTTTATTTATTCGAATTTTCATTTGTCGGAATTTTTTATTTATTCGGATTTTCATTTGTCAGAATTTTCATTTCTTCGAATTTTTATTTGTTCGAATTTTCATTTGTCGGAATTTTTTTATTTATTCGGATTTTCATTTATCAGAATCTCGAATTTTCATTAAAATTTAATTTTATCAAATTCATTTCAATGAAAAATTATATAAAAATTCAATTAAATTTGAAAATTTTCAATAATTCTTAAGAATTTATTCATGCGTCCCTTTTTGATTTCAACGAAGGTGATTAATTAAAATTATATACAGTGATTGAGTGAATCAATGGAGTATCATTATTTATTCGATGGAACTCTTAATATTTTACATTTTCATTGGGGAGTTAATTAATCAAACTTCATTATAATATTATTAAGAGCGGGTGATTGGTAAAGCTTTGTAGATTTTTTTTTTCTAATTAGAGGAAATTGCTAATTATTAATTAATTAACGATTGATGGGTTCTAATTTTCTCTTATGTAGAATAAATAGAAGGGAGATTTTTTTGTTTATAAAGACAATTTCTTTTTAAATTCACTTGTTTGTATTTATGAAAATTATTTTCTGATTTATTTATTTTACTATTTATTTTTCTTTTTTGGGTTCTTTTTTTATTTTTTTCTTTTCCCACTGTATTTCTCTTCCCTCCACATCGCCCTAAAAAAAAAAAAAATAATTTTGCGTGTAAGAAAAAACTGTACGTAGACGTACAAATGTCAGGTGAAAAAAAAAGATTGCCGGAAAGTAAAATAAAAAAAGACGATAAAACTTTTTTTTAATTTTGTTGTTTGTGCGTTCGTTTGTTGTTTCTTTTTTTGCTTTTTAACAATTTAAAATCGGAATAATGTATTTAGCGCGAGCTTTTAATGAATTTTTTTTTTTTTTTTCTTATTTTTGCACACACACACTCTCTCTCGGAAATGTCAGAACGACGCTTCCTGACATTTCACGTCTGCCTGCAGCTTATTTTGCCGATATGTGCGCGCTTTTATTGCTCACGATAAAATTTAATTTCAAAATTTTTAGAATTTAACATTTTTTTGACGTGATAATATCAGTTTTTTTTTCATTTCTATATATAGATATAGGAAAATATATAATTGATGTTGTGGTTTAAAAATGTTTTTCTTTTTTTTTTTAATGGTTTTGAATGTGTTATTTATTTTCAATTTTTTTTTTATTTTCAAAAAATTAATTTTTTTTTTCTCAAAAAAATTTAGTTTATTTTTATTAAAAGAAATTTTTTGATGGAATTTTTCTCTTCAAGCATGCAGATAATTTTTTCAATTTGCAAAAAAAATTTCCCTTTTTTTGGAAGTAAAATTGAAAATTTTTTTTTTCTTCATTGAGGATAATTGAGAAATTTTATTTTTTTGTATAAATAAATAAAATTTTGTGCTTTTTTATCAGTAAAATTTGAAAAAATTACTTTTTCACCTAAGGATAATTGAGCAGAAATTTTATCTATTTATTTATAGAAATAAATAAAATTTCTACTTTTTTCTGCAGTAAAATTTGGAAAAATTTCTTTTTTACTTGAAAAATTTTATTTATTTGTATAAATAAATAAAATTACTGCTTCTTTTTTGCAAAAAAAAAAAAAAATTGAAAAAATTTCTTTTTTAAATTGAGAATAATGTTTTTTTTTCAATTTTTGCTTAATTTTTTTGTGTCCAAAAAATTTGTTGTTTGTTGATTTTGTATGAAATTATTGTTCGTTTTTGTTTTTTATTTGTTATTCTTTTTTTTTCTTGAATATTAAATATTTTTGTTATGAAATTGAAATGTTTTTAAGACACTGATATTATGTCGTCTTTCAATGGATTGCAACAGAGCTGGGCACTGTCGAGGTTTTTTTCTCGTAAGTATCCCCCTGAACTTTGTACCAACAAATCAACTTTTTTTGAGAATTTTGATTTTTTTGAGTGTTCGAATGTTTTTTTTTCTTGATTTGTATTTTTAATTAAAAACAAATTCCTTTTTTTCAAAAAAAACGTATTTCTTATTAATAATTGCAAAATAAAAATTAGAATATTTAATTTTATAAAAAATTAAAATATTTTTATAATTAAAATAATTATAACAATTTTATAATTAAAAAAAATTATTTTTATTATAATTAAAATATTTTTATAATTAAAAATAATTATTTTTATTATAATTAAATTATTTAGTTTTAAAAATAATTAAAATATTCAATTTTATAAATAATTAAAATATTTAGTTCTATAAATAATTATAACATTTTATTATTTAAAAAATGTTTATAGATTGAAATTAATAATTTTCAAATTGAGTAAAATTAATACGAAAAATGGGACTTTTAAATAATTAATTATAATATCAAAACTATTTTAAAAAATCACTATTTATTTTTTTTAATCCCGTTTACTTGTTAAAATAATATAAATAAATAAAATAATTAAATATATAATAATAATAATGAGTTAAATTTTTTTTTTAGTTAAATAAAATTAAAATTATCAAATAATAAGAAAATCAAAATTAATGATAGAAAAAAAATTCGTGATTCTCAAAAAAGGAATTTGGAGGTACTTAAGTTGAAAAAAAAATAATTTTTTTTTAAATCAGTAGCGAGCATCGTGTATTTTTTTTTGTTTTTAAGTTTTCTCCTTTCAATTTTTTTTCTCTTTTATTTTGGAATGGATGTCCAGCTCTGGCTCATGAAAAAAAAAAAAAAAAAAAAAAAATCATGCAAGTGCTTGCTGCTTGGCTGCGCTTGTTTGATTGTTTGTTTGTGTGTATACGAAAAAAATGGGGGTCTCCCTGATTTAGGACCGGATCCATGTCGTCCGAGGGATCTGGAGGTGGCGGGGGTACAATGCGCGGTTCCCGAGGAGGGTTTGGAAGTCTTCTTCGTCGTCACACCAGTTTCAAATCACCTCAAGAGAGTCCCACACACACACTACAGCTTCTCGTACAGCAATCTCGTACAGAATCGTAGAACATGACAAAAAAAATAAAAAAAACAACAAAATTCAAAATAAAATCCTACAGGATTCTTCGCTTTTTTTTCAATTTCGAATTTCAATTTTTTTTTTTCATTTTTGGAAAATTTTTGATATTGACGTTGTTTAATAAACAAATAAACAAATTCATTTTTTTTTTAATACAAAAAAGAGAAATTTTTTAATTAAGTAATTGAAAGAAAATAGTAAATAAAATTAAAATCGAGAAAATGACCGAAAGGAGAAAAATTTACAAAAAAAAAAAATTAATGTAATTTAGGAATTAGGAGAGAAAAAAATTAACAAAATTTGAAATTGTTTCATATTGTTTAGAAAAGTATTTTCGGAATTTAAAAAGTTGTAGTAAATATTCAAAAAATGTAAATTTAAAAAAAGAACCAAATTCTAGAGACAATAATTTTTTTTTTTTTTTGAGGGAAATTAAAAATTGTTTTTTTTTGTTTTTCATTTAAAAAAAAGGAAAATTTCGTAATGGGTAAAAGGGAAAAAAAAATAATTTAAAAAGAAATTGAAAATAAATAAAAATAAAAGAATAGTATAAACAGAGATATTTATTAAGATAAATTTTCAATTATAAACACCAAAAACCAAAAAAAAGAAATTACAAAAGTAGATTAATTTTTATACGAAGAACCCTGTAAGAATATTGTATTTAGTTTCTAGTTAACTCGTAATTTGAAAATTTTTGACTAATCAGTATTTTTATGGCACAATTTGGATAAATAAATAAACCTCTTTTTTTTCGTAATTTTGCACTTTTTCAGCAATTTGCGAATTAATGTAACGAACAATGTAGTGCTTATTGAAATAACAATTTGGAAATAACATTTTTTTTTCATTTAGAATATTGTAACCTCTGAACAAGCTGTCGAATTCTCATTTATTATTTTTTTTTTTTTTTTACTAAAAATTGAGTCAATTTTTCAAAATAGAATCTCAAAGACAAAGGCAGCTTGACAAGAGGAAATCTCAGCTATTTAACATTTAATAATAATAGTTATAAACAATGTTGATTTTCATGATTAAAAAAAAAACAAAAATTGCGCAAATAAAATATAATGCTTTCATTATACATTATTTTTTTTACTAACCATCATTATTTTTTTTAACCTGCAAAATTTTTCAGCAAGGAGTCAAGAATTCTAATTATTATTATTATTGTCCAGTGTTCATTTTTTTTTCAAGTACAAATTAGTCAAAATTTTAGTAATTAAGAGTCACTTTTTTCATTAATTGGGAATTTTTTTTTAAATTGTTTTTTTTTTTTCATAAAAAAATTCATTAAAAAATGCGTGTATGTGATTGCTGCAGAAAGAAAAAAAAGGTAAAATATTTTTTTTCCATTTTTAAATGTTTACATGAAACAAATATTTTAATAATGGTATTTCGAGAAGAAGACAATGGTTGTAAGGTTTATATAAAGATTTAGAATTTTTTTTGTTTTTTTTTTCAAATCAGGCATGAAATTTTCATTCTTTTTATAATTCAAGTGGATTTTTTGGCATGTTGTTTTCCAAAACTTTGTCAGCATGAATTTTTGCATTTTTTTATATTGCAAGATTCAATAATTTGTGAAATAATAAAATTGTTCTATTTTTTTTTCGAAAATTGAAAAAAATCCCCTTTTTTTTATTATTTGTCTCGATTTTATTTAATGTTTTTTTTTTTTTTTTTTTTTAAACATTTTTAGAAAATTTTTCCATTTTTTCAAGATTTTTTTCTCCTTTTTCGAAAAATTATTTTTTTGCCAAATTAATTCTATTTTTTCCAAAAAATTGCTTTTTTTTTGACAAAAATTCTTTTTTTCCCAAAAAAAATTGTTATTGACTAAAATTATATTTTTTTTTAAGTAATTTAAAAAATTGCATTTTTCCCCTCTTGGTGTTGGTTGTAATTGTAACTTTTGTATAAATGTTGATAAAAATATCCAGTAATTATTTTTTTCGCTTTCAGATAATAATTATTCCTAAAAAATAAAGTGAGGTCTATCAAAATTTCCTTCTAATCCTCAAAAAAAAAATTAATTTCATCAATATTCCTCTTTATTGTTTTGTTTTCTTTTTTTTTAATTTAAAAAAAAGGAAAAAAAATTTCCGGAGATTATTTTGATTTCTCCTTTCAGGGCCGTCGATGGCAAGGACAAAAAGAATAAGAAGAAGGGCCTCTTTTAATCACATAACGAGACAAAAATGATATTTACAAAAAATCAGATCACTTCTAGTTCAAAGAAAAAAAAAAGAAAAATAAAAAAAAAATCGAAAAATAATAATTATTAATAACTGCTGCCAGATTTTCTGATTTTTTCTTCCCTCGTTACGACGTCCAGAACTGACTTCCATTCTTCGATTTCGAAAATAAAAAAATTCAAAAAGGAATTTTCAACAAATTTTGTCGCACAATTCGAAGAAAAAAAAAATTTTTTTCATTTATAATTTTTGTGATTTTGAAAATTGACAAATTTTCGAATTTTCTTTTATGCATAATTGAAAAATTTTCAAACATTTATTTCGAAATGTTTTATTTTCCCTAATGTTCCTTTTAGCAATCTCTTACAATAATAATTAGTTTACAATTGACAATTCAACGTACAAATATTTATATATATATATATATTATACAAAAAAAAACAAAAAAATGGAAAAAAAAAATTTTATTTGTATTTATTTTAAGTCTGGAAAAAGCGAGGTTTTTTTTTAGAAAAAAAAGATTATGCGACTTTTTTTTCAAAAGCTTCGAAAATAATCGTTTTTTTTTTTTTTTTAAATAAACGAATCTTTTTTATATGTAATATATATATAATAATAATAATATATCAAAGCGTAATTTGCTCACAAGAAAATTTTATTATTGTGACGAGACGAGAAATGGCGAAATTCGATTAATGTCGTTGATCGCAGGAACGAATCACAAAAAAAATAATAATAATAGAGCGCAGTGGCCATAATATAGAGAAAATAACGCACGAAAAAAAAAAATTATCTAAGATAAATAAGTAGAATTTAAGATTTCGAAATTTGAATTAATCGCAAATTCACTTTTCCAATCAAACATTTTTATTTTAAAATAGAAAAAAAAAATTTTTAATTCTTTTTTTCCACATAATTTCCAGTTTTTACAAATTGTTTTTTTTTTAATTAATCAATTTTAAATCCCAAAAATTTTAATTTTATTTTAAAAAAAAGGGATTTTTGAAATAATTATTTTGAAATTCTTTTCTAAAATCGATAATATTCGTGACGAAGGAATGAAATATAATGTAATATTTGATTGGGAAAGTGAAACGAAGCAAAAAGGAAGAGGCAAGAAGCGGAAATAGAAAGGAGAAAAGGTATATTACGAAATTTTTTTTAATGGCCTGACAAAAAAAAAAAAAAAAAAAAATCGTCTTCTTGGCCTCAACCGGATTTTTGGAAATACCATTTATATATAAATATAAATATACATATAGTTTTAGGCTAAATTTTGTGCCAAGAATATGTTTTCTAAACGCGCCCATATTATAATAGCAAAACGATTCAAATATTTTTCTCAAGTGAAATTAAAAAAAAAATTTTTTTTTACAAATATCGTTATTTTATAAATAATAAATTAAAAAAAAATTTTTTTACCATTTTTTTTCCTTAATTTCACTTGAGACATATATTTGTGAAAATCGCATGCAACATTCCTATTTTGTATGCATTTTTCTATTGTAGCAAAAATGCCTATGCGTCCATTAAACAAATTAAATTGTATTTTTCAATTTATAAAATTTTTCGTTTTTTCATTTTTTTTTTTTTTTTTTAGTGTTGAATGTCAGCAAAATTTTTTCTATCCCCCTTATAAGTAAATTTATAGAAAAAAATTGTAATTTAAAAAATTATTTTAATTTTTTTATTTTTCAAAAATTATTTACGTAATTTTTCAAAATAGTAAAAAAGTAATCAGATTCACTGCATTGTTCGCAAATTTCAAACAATTTATTTACAATTGTATTTATTCAAATTGAAAAATTAAGGTCGGCTGTTAAACTTATTTACATATTGTTCTTTTTTTTATATATATATATATATTTTACATTAAAATAAATTTTTTTTTTAATTTTTCATGTCCAAATGTACGCAAGGCACAATCGTGTTTTGATTTTTTTTTTATCTATTTATAAACGCGCTTGTTTGTAATAATAGCATTGTATGAAAAGAGGAAAGAAAAAAAAAAAAAAAAAAAAAAATTGGAGAGAAGAGACATAGAAATTATATTTTGTCGTGCCAGATAAATTGAAGCTGCCGCTGCTACTTATGGACAAAATGTAATAATTTATCTATTGTAAGTGTCATACTTATATTATTATTATTATTATTATAATTATTATTATTATTATTATTATTATAAATTGTGTATTCAGTAAATTATCTACAACACGAACCAAATGATTTTTTATTTCCTTATTAAAACCTTTTTTAATTAAATAATTATTAATTATTAATACTATTATTTTTTATTTTTATTATTATTATTATTATTATTATTTATTATTTATTATTATTAATATTATTTATTATTATTATTAATATTATTATTATTATTACTATTTTTTTTATTACAATATAATTATCATAATTAATTCAATTTTATTCCCAAATAAAGTTTAACATCGAAAATATATTAAAAAATTCAACTGCGCTGGGAATCGAACCCGAATCTATTTTTTTTAGCCGACGAAATACTTTACCAATGAGCTACAAACGAACTCAGATAAATGATATTCATTTTCGTATAAATAGTAAAAACCAACGAAATATGAATTTTTATTTTCTATTATTTTTAATTTTATTATTATTATTATTATTATTATTATTATTATTTATATTTACTATTTATTTATATATTTTTTTGTATTATTTAATAGTATAAAATAAAAATTGAAAATAATAATAGTAATTCTAAAAAAATAAGAAAAACCTATAATTTGAACTTTTTCAATTTATTTTTATGGTTAAAAAAAATTGTAATAAAAAAATTCAAAAAAAAAATAAAAATTATAATAAAAAAATTCAAAAAAAAAAAAAAGTTATAATAAAATTTAAAAAAAAAAAAGAAATTTGTATACAAATTTGTTGAAAATTGTAATACGAATGTCAAATTAATTATGAAGAATAAAAACCTTTGGACAATTTACGTTGGAATTTGAAATTTGTCGTTGGATGATGTTTTTAATGAAAGTGACCCACATATTCTAAGAAGCACGTGCTTCTCGCGTTTGTAATTGTGAGTTGAGTTTAATCTACGCACGCAGAGCGTAACGCATTCTTCCTTTCTCTCAAATATATATTTTTTAAAAAAAAAAATTTCAAAAAAAAACCGGTTTTTTTTCGCCAGGTCCTCATTTCCGGTTATCGGTGTAATAATATATATATAATATATTTAAATCCCAATTTCGATCGCATTTTTAATTTCCGATTTTTTTTTCTTCCGATGCAACTGCCGCTTTTTTAATTTGTTTTTTTTTTATTTTTTTTTTTTATTTATTATTTATTTATTTTTTTATTTTATTTATTTTTTTATTTTGTTTATTTTTTTATTTTGTTTATTTTTTTATTTTATTTATTTTTTTATTTTGTTTTTTTTTATTAAGCCAAACTAATATTTGTTTTCTCCAATAAATAAATAAAATGAAAATTATGTACAAAAATAAATTTCATTTATAAATCAAAACTTTGTAAAAAAAAAATTTTTTTTATTTTCAAATTTCAAAGATGATTTTGTTTCCGTTCATAAATTTTTCTTTTTTTTAAAAAAAAATGAGGGTATATTCAGAAATATTGAAAGAAATTTGAATAAATAAATATTAACAGTGACTTGACATCGTACAACCTTAAGTATTTTTAGCGTTGTACTTTAAATAATTTTTTTCATATGATCAAAGGTCGCATATTAAAAAAAAATTGTTAACTGAAAATGTAAAACTGTTTTCATTGAATTTTTATTTTTCTCCCATTGTCGCGGTATATTTTTAATAACAATACAAAGTCAACAAAAGGTGAAAAAATGTTGAACAGAAAATTTGTAAAAAAAGAAAAAATTTTTTTTTCAAATTCAAATAATCTTAAAAATGTTTCAATTAAATTTTTGTAAAATTTTTAATTATTTCTTTCATTTTTTTTGCCTTTTTTCTTATTTATTATTATTATTATTTTACGAGATAAAAATTTTTGTGCAAAAAATATGTAAATTAATTTACCGAAATCTAATGGCTAAAAATACATTTTTTTTCTAAAAGTTAATATTTTCATACTATTTCAAGAATAATTTTAAATGAAAACTCGTTTTTGATAATATTCAAATTTATTACAATTTTTTTTTTTTAATTTATGAAAATCGATAATGAATAATGTGTTCTGATAGTATGACTGAAAATTTAAAGAATTAAAAAACATTGTTATTTTGAAAAAAGAACAAAGTATTTTATTACGAAAAATATTTTTTTTATTGTTATTCTATTATTTAAGGTTCGAAAATATTTTTCAACAATAAAAAACTTCAAATGTTGATTAAAAAAAAAATTCTAAGAATCGATATTTACGACTTTATTTAACTGATAAATTAAAACCGAGAAAATATTTTAAATTACGAAAATTATAATTAATTATTTTCAAAAAAATTGGAATTAATAAAAAAAATTTTACCAAAAAAAAAAACAAGAATATAAAAATGAATAGTCACACGTTAACGATATTTTAATTATTTACATATAAAAAAAGAAACTTGTTTTTAAATATTCAAAAATTCCCTCTCCCAAACTCTCAACCAATGAGACGCGCGCAAATTATTCTACTACTTGCAGCAGACGACAAACAATGATTCATTGTTGTCATTTCGCTCGCAATTCACTGCTGTGCAAAACCGCAATAAAAAAAACTCACAAAATATATAAAAACCACATGATTTATTACAACCCGGTGTGGAAAAAAAAAGTATTAGACAATTTTTCATAAAGTTAAAATAATTTCACATTATATCGACATTTGATAAGATAATGTTTTTGAATTGAAAATAAAAAAAAAAAAGGTTAAGTTATTTCGTGCACGCATTGACCCTAACCCCACCACGTGTCGCGTATATTATACATTCGTTTTTGTACCGCGACAACCGGATTCTTTTTTTTTTTTTTTCTTTTCCACCAAAAGAGTGGGTATAGGAATTTATTATACACACATAAGTCCACTGGTAACTCACTTTCTGGATTCATTTCATTCACAACACTCGTCTGCTCGCGAACAGTCACACATTTTAGCCCCCCCCCCCTCGAGTATATAAGTTGAGAGAAAGAAAAAGAAAAAAAAAAAAAAAAAAAAGAGAGAGAAAAAGACGTGAGAATTTCCGTCGAAAAGAGACAGGCTCACCCAGTGACCGGAATTTTCACCTTACCCGTCGATTTTCACTTCTAACCTAAATATATACATATATTCTCATAATATTCTCAATGCCGCTAATAAACCACGCGAGTTGGTAAAAATTCTCGTCTTAAAAAAAATTTGTCACACGTGTTTTTTTTTTCAAATAACTATCGTGAAAAAAAGTATACGCGATTTTTTTTTTTTTTGTCATTTAGGGTCATTGCAAAGTTCACCGGTCAATCGAGAGCGATCTGGTTATTTTTTTGTTTTTTTTTTTTTAATACTGTGTGTGGTGACATTTGAGATCTATAAAATAACATTTTAGTGATGTCATAGTATATATAAACGAGAAAAAAAAGGCTTATAAAGAAGATAAAATTTTCCTGAAGGATTGTGAGTAAACGAAGGATGACAGTGTTCTGACCTTGTGAGGAAAAACGGTAATTTGATTTTTAATTTTATAGATAGAAAGTAGTTTTCGAAAATTTCTTTTTTTTTTTTTTTATCACATTGGAAAGTTTTTAATTGGAATTTATTTTAAAAGTGAATATTAATTAGGAATATTAAATCTAGGCATTTCTAGAAGCAGAATTTTTATTTTCATGAAGATAAAAAAATTTTTCGACATTTTTCAAACGGACCAAAATTTTCCAAAATTAATTTTCAATGTTAAATCGCTTTTTTTTACTACTGTAATCAAAATAAGTTTCTGAATAAGTAAAAAAAAAAAAAAATTATTAAAATTATAAACAATTAAAATTTTTACCTGTCTTAAATATGTGAAAAAAAATTTTTCAAAATCCAGTTGACAAATTTAAAAACAAAAAATATGTTTTTCTTCTTCTTGGAATTTGGTATTTAATTATAATTTATATTTTCGAAAATTTTTTATTTTCAATAGTTTTTTTTAATTGTTTAAATATTTTTTTTTTGGTTTATTTATAATTTTTTTTATTTACAATTTTTTAAAATTATTTATTTATATTTTTTTGTAAAATTGTTTATTTATAAAATGTTATTAAAAAAAAACTATTCATGTAAAAATTAAAAAATTATTTTATATTCCGCATATATTTCTGAGTTATAAAACTGCTGTAAAAAAATAACAAAAAAAAAAGTTACAATAATTTATTAATTTAAATAGTAATTAAATAATAACAACAATTATTATTTATTATAAATAATAATAATTACGTGCAATGAAACGTATAAATTTGAATATTAATTGCACATTATTTTTACTAAAAAAAAAAATTTAATTATTAATTATTCAACTAATTATACAATTTTAAATAAAAATTTATTAATTTTTTTTGTGTATTATTTTTTTTCTCAACGGTTTTATACTCATAATCGTATGCGGAATATTAAACAATTTTTAATTTTATATATAATATGAAAAACACATTTTTTTTATTAATATATTATAAAACTAATTAATTAATTTATAAAACAAATTAATTAATTTATAAAAAAAAATTAATTAACTTATAATAAAAATTATAACAAACAATTTAGAAATCTGTTTAAAGTAAAAAAAAATTTAAACCATAATTTTTTTTAATTAAAAATTGAAAGAAAAAATTTTATTTAAATACTACGTTTCAAGATAAAGAAATTTTTTTTTATTATGTTAGAAATTATTTTGAATTAATTGTTGACGAAATATTATGTTATAGAAGAAGTGTCATAAGTTAGATCATAATTAAAGACACATGAAGAGGTTTCAATAATTTTTTTTATGGAGTGAAAGTATCACTCGTCAAAATTTCACCTCTTATGTGAATTAAATTTTTCTTTTACTTTCATTGGCTCTTCACGAATATTTTTTTTCGTATTAAAATTATTTTTGATAATTTACAGTTGTTAATAATATAAAGTGAATATTTTCTTTTTATTGAAACAAAACAAAAAATAATAATGATGAAAACTTAATTTTATTTTAGAAATTAATTAATTATTTAATAGCAAGGTTTTTAATAATAATAATAATAATAATAATAATAATAATAATAATAATAATAATAATAGTAATAATAATACTAATAATAGTACTAATACTAATAATAATAACATATACAATAATTATAAGTGATTCGAATTTTTAAATAACAGAATTTCAAATTCACCGAATTTTCATTTGTCCGAATCATCATTTGACCGAATTTTTATTTGATGGTATGTAAAAGTCGGTAAAAATTTTTAAAAACATTTCTTTACCATCAATCGGTAAGGTAGATTTCTGTGTCGGTAATTTTTATATTTTAGTTTTTCAACAAAATTCTTTAACATCAGTCGGTAAGGTACATTTCTATGTCGGTAATTTTTATATTTTCATTTTTCGAAAAACCTTTGACTATCTGCCGGTAAGGTAGATTTACATGTCGGTAATTTTTTATATTGTCATTCTCCTAAAAAATCTGTTTTACCATCAGTCGGCAAGGTAGATTTCTATGTCGGTAATTTTTATACTTTGATCTTTTAACAAATTTCTTTACCATCTGTCGCTAAGGTAGATTTCTGTGTCGCTAATTTTTTTATATTTTAATTTTTCAAGAAATGTATTTGCCATCTTTTGGTAAGGTAGATTTCTATGTCGGTAATTTTTTATATTTTCATTTTTCAAAAAAAAAATTTTACTATCTGTCGGTAAGGTAGATTTCTATATCGGTAATTTTTATATTGTCATTTCCCCAAAAACTGTTTTACCATCAGTCAGCAAGGTAGATTTCTATGTCGGTAATTTTTATATTTTCATTTTTCGAAAAACCTTTGACTATCTGCCAGTAAGGTAGATTTACATGTCGGTAATTTTTTACATTGTCCTTCTCCTAAAAACCTGTTTTACTATCAGTCGGCAAGGTAGATTTCTATGTCGGTAATTTTTATACTTTGATCTTTTAACAAATTTCTTTACCATCAGTCGGTAAGATACATTTCTGCGTCGGTAATTTTTTTATATTTTAATTTTGCAACAAATGTATTTACCATTGTTCGATATGGTAGATTTCTATGTCGGTAATTTTTTGTATTTTCATTTTTCGAAAAACTTCTTTACCATCTGTCGGTAAGGTAGATGTCGGTAATTTTTATATTGTCATTTCCCCAAAAGCTGTTTTACCATCAGTCGGCAAGGTAGATTTCTATGTCGGTAATTTTTTTATATTTTCATTTTTTAAAAAAAAACTGTTTCACCATTAGTTTTTGTTACACAAAATGTGCTATGTAAAAAAGGTATCACCACTTTAATATAATCTTAAAACGCCGAAATTTAAACGCAAAATTAGAAATTAAAAAGAAATTTTTGGTATATATTTATTATAATAAAAAAAGTATTTTGTTTTTTTTTTCAGGATATATTTAAAATTTTAATTTCTCATCATGTGGCCCAAGGATGTTGGTATTAAGGCAATGGAATTATATTTTCCGGCGCAATATGTTGCGCAAGAGGATTTGGAAGAATTCGATGGTGTCTCACCTGGTAAATACACAATTGGTTTGGGACAATCGAAAATGGGTTTTTGTACCGACAGAGAGGATATAAATTCCCTTTGTCTAACAGTATTGAGCCGTTTAATGGATAGATATCAAATAAATCCCAAAGACGTGGGTCGTCTTGAAGTTGGTACAGAGACAATTCTTGATAAAAGTAAATCGGTAAAAACTGTACTCATGCAATTATTTGAGCCATCGGGTGCAACTGATATTGAAGGAATTGATTCAACTAATGCATGTTACGGTGGTACTGCTGCATTGTTTAATGCAATTTCATGGGTTGAAAGCAGCGCTTGGGATGGTCGACTTGCAATTGTTGTTGCTGCCGATAATGCCGTTTATTCAAAAGGTAATTTTTTTGTTTTATTAACACAATTTTTTTGTTTTAATGTTTACTACGATTTTTACTAAAGAAAAAAAATCCATTAGACTAAATTGTTTCTACGGTGTTAAAAGAACCTCTTCATTATAAATAGTGATTTTTATGTTGCGGAACCCTTAAAAATTTTGTTCCTAAATTCTCCTAAATTCTAAATTTATTAAAATCGATTCAAGGCCTGTTAATAAAAAAATAAAATTCTAATTTTTGCAGGAAGTGCAAGACCAACGGGAGGTGCTGGAGCAATTGCAATGGCAATTGGACCAAATGCGCCTCTTGTTTTTGAAAGAGGTCTTCGTGCATCGTGCATGCGACACGCTTACGATTTCTATAAACCTGATCTTCGCTCTGAATATCCCGTTGTCGATGGTAAACTCTCAATTCAATGCTACCTCAGTGCTTTAGACACGTGTTACGAGCGTTACGCGACAAAAGCAAAAAACAAAAATAATGACAATATCACATTAAAGAGTTTCGATGCAATGCTCTTTCATTCGCCCTATGGAAAATTAGTTCAAAAATCATATGCCCGTCTTGCCTTTGTTGATTATCTCAATCTAACCAAAGAAGAAGCAATAAAACGTTTTCCTGATTTACAAAAATTTCAAAATTCCAAATTAGAAACAACATATTTTGATCGTGATGTTGAAAAAGCATTTCTCGACGTGAGTAAAACGGATTTTGAAAAAAAGACAAAACCAAGTTTATATGTGGCTAATTTAGTTGGTAATATGTATACGCCATCGGTTTATTCGGGACTTGTTTCTTTATTAATTAGTAAACCAATTGAAGCATTGGCTGGTAATAAAATTGGAATATTTTCCTATGGTTCTGGTTTAGCGTCAAGTATGTATTCAATGAAAATTTCCAATGATATTGCTCAAGATTCACAATTAGCGCGAATAATTGATAATCTTAAATATGTAAAGGAACAATTATTGGCAAGAAAATGTTTAACGCCTGAGAATTATACGAGAATTCTTGATGTTAGGGAGAAAAATTGTCACGTTGTGCCGTATGAACCACAAGAAAGTATCGAGCACATGTTCCCGGGAACTTATTATCTCGTTAAAGTTGATGAATGCCATAGGAGAACATATAAAAGAGTTCCTGTGGAAAAATAGAATTTTACAAAAAAAAAAATAAAAAAAAATTGAGTAAAAAAATAGTTAAAATTTCTCCTAAATGATAAATAATTTCTCGTTTTTTTCTCTCACAAACCGATTTTCGTTGGATAAATTTAATCCTCCGAGAGGTTAAATTCATCCACACGATGTGAAAACGGCCTTATTCGAAAAAATTCGAATTTTCAAACAGTTATTACTTTAAACAATTGAAAAAGTTTCATTCAAAATCTTTTACTTTTTAGAAAAAAAAATTGGCAAATACAACGAGATTTTAAGAATATTATTTAACTTTTACGGAGTTAGTAATTTTTTTCTTGGTGGAAGAATAATGAAAAATTTGTAATTTAAAATTATTTATCGCTTAGCTACGCACCGAAAGTGCCGAATCAATATTCGATTCACATTTCGGCTTTTTTTTTTAAATATCAAAATACTAAAAATCTTCGACTTGAGAAAACTATAAAAGAAAATTTTTTAATTCAAAAATGATAAAATTATGCAATATAGACGCTGTTATCACCGTGTGGATTAAATTTTAACTTATTAAAGGAATTGGCTAAATTTGCGTCTGCGCAGAACATTCGTACGAAGATTTACGAATATTGACGAATGTTCTGCGCAGACGCAAATTTAATCCACACGGTGCAAGCGGCGTAATAGTTTAAGATTGTTAAATTTTTATTTTCTAAAATTAATTAACGAAATTAACCTTTAGTTAAATTATTTTTTTTTTTTATTAAAATCTTATTTTCTCAAACTATTGACATTAAAAAGCAAATTAAATTTTCATGTTTTTTCAAGTTACTGAAATTTTTTTTTTTTTTAGAAAAAACAAGACTTCCATTTCTCTTGTCCCCCAAAATTTTTATAATTATGCGAAAAGGTGCCTTTCTGAAAATGAAAATTTTAAATATAAGCTTTTTAGCTGGCATTTATATTTCTAATCAATATTTATATAAATATATATCTACTTTTTTATAAACAGAGAAAAAAAAATCAAAGACCAAATGTAGTGTAAATAATGTTGTTAATTTCTTTCTATTTAAATGATTTTATCGCAATTCCATTCAAGTATTCTTATTTTTTTTTCTCAATCAAAATACCTCGATCTGCTGATAAAATAGAAAGTTTTTTTTTTTAAGGTTTCTTGAAAATATTTATAAGTTTTTAATAGAAGTGTACAAAAAAAAAATATTTTACATGTTTTTTTGGTGATGGTTTTCTTAAGATTAATTATGTTAAAAAAAAATTATGTAATATTTAAAATGTTTAATAAATATGATTTGTTGAAAATTGTCGAAATTTAATTCATTCTACTTTGAACTGCAAATGCATTTTTTTTTTAATTTTCATTAAAAATTTTTAATTATTTTTAATAATTTTAATAAAGTTTTTCAATAATAATTATAAAACGTCAATATTCTGTACAATTTTTTTTTCTGTAAAAATAATATTCAACAGATTAAAAATTCTATTAAAAAAATATGATTCTAAATAATTATCATTAGCGTTTATTTATATAAGTCTCGTTTTTTTTCCTCAAGTAATAAAACTAAGAAATTTTTCTTTTCTCTTTTTTTAGATAATTGTAGGTTTAAGCACAAGATATAAATTGTAATATATTATAATTTTTTTTTTTTTTATTTCCTTTTCATCTTTACTATAAAGAGGAAAATATAAAACTTTTAGTAATTTCTGTAATTGTTTTTAGTGTGAAAAAATTTGTATTGAGCAAAAGTGTATATTTGTTATTTGTTTTTATACCTTTTTGACACCGTTAATTTTTTTTTTTTTTATATAAAATTTTAGTTGACACCACTGAGAGAGTAAAATTTAAAATTTGTGAAATTTTATTTTACTGTTTTCTTAAAAAAAAAAAAAAAAAAAAAAAATGAATCATAATTCACTGAATTCTTTCCCTCCTAATCAAGTGTAGAATTGTGGAGAAAAATTTACGGAAAAGATGAGAATTGCGTTATTCGAACAATTTTTTTTAAACCCATTCAATAGAAAGAAGAAAAAGAGATAAAAAAATTTTGTAACTGGATAGATGACGAAAATATTTCGATAAGATAATATGATATATATATATATATATATATATATATATATATATTAGTAGATAGAACAAGAGTCTTTTAAAAATTTACTACACAAAATGATAACATTGACAGCACTCAAATTTTACAATTTTCGACGATCTAAATTACTTTTTTTACTTATACCTTGCATTTTGTTATTATCATTATATTTATACAAAATAATATCAGTTAATAATTATCAAATCTACGACGACTCTGGTAAGAAAAACGAAATTATTATTCATTTTTTAAATTAATTTCCAAAAAAATAGTATTATCAATAAATATTTGATTTCAGTTATTGACGATGGATATTTAATTTGGAATTCAAAATGTCATATGCTTTCGAAAATTCCCTTTGATCCGTCAATTATGAAATTTGTAAAAAAAGAGAATTATGAAAATTGTACAAAATTACCATTGTTATCGTCAATAGTTCAAAATGAAAATGGACAAAATTTATTAATATTAAATAAAAATGAATTGAAATATTTGAATAAAAAAATTTTTTGCTGCTGGTCACCAATTATTAGACCAATTCCTAAAAAACCAATACCAGAGGAAAATTTTGATTCATCCATTACGTGAGTAAAATAATTCCTTAATAGCTAGTTAAAATTTTTTAATTTAATTAGACAAATTTTAAAAATTGACCCAAAATCTTTGATTTTCGGATAAATAAAAATTCTGCTAAACAAAAATTCGGCATATAGCTAAAAAATATAAAAATAAATTAGAGATTTAATTATAATTTAATGAGTCACAAATTATTTTCTATTTACAGAGTAGAAAAATGCATTGAATTCAATAATTCAGTCATTTTAACAAAAGAAATAGAAACCCTAATGGTTACATGCAATGAAGTAAATGCTAATCAGAAATTAAAAAAACGATCTACAATTTATAAAAATGTGCACTCAATAATAAATGTTGAAAAAATTTCAAATCGTTTTAATCATTCAATTAATGATAATAAGAAGAAAAAATTAAGTGTCTTAATATTAGGTTTAGACAATGTATCAAGATTAAATTTCCAAAGGAATCTACCAAAAACAGTTGACTATCTAAATAAAAATGAATGGCTAATAATGAAGGGTTACAATAAAATGGGTGAAAATACATTTCCAAATTTAATGGCAATTTTAACTGGACAGGGACAAGAAGAATCTCATTCAAAATGTACTCCTAATGTACCATTTGGACTTGATAATTGTCCATTAATTTGGTATAATTTTCGAAATGCTGGTTACGTTACAGCCTATGCTGAAGATGAAGCTCCAATGAGTACTTTCAATTTATTAAAGGTTGGTGTACACTCGAGAAAAATATATGCTATTAAATCAAAAGCATTTCTACTAAAGGCATAAAAATTATTTGATTTTGAAGCGCATATGCTATATAGAATTTGTAAAATATTATATAAATTCAATAGCATATATGCTTCAAAATCAATTAATTTTTATGCCTTTAGCAGAAATTCTGTTGATTCAATAGCATATATTTTTTTCTAAATCAGGATTGATATAAAAATATTTCTAATTTCCAGTCAAAATTAAAATTTTTTCCCTGGCTAAACTTTTTTAATTCTTGTTTTTTTCAGGTTGGTTTTGTCGAACCACCAACGGACTATTATCTACGACCATACATAATAGCAACGGAGAAATTATTAAAAATTCATAAAAGATTTGAATGTAATTATTGTACAGGTCCTGAATTATCAGAGGAGAGAATTATAAATTCAGCTGTTGATTTTGCAATTCGTTTAAGTGGTTTTCCATATTTTGGCTTTTTTTGGGCAAATTCTGTAACTCACGATTCAATAAATGGCCTATCGATAATGGATTTTTATATACATTCAAAATTAAAACAACTCGAAGAAAATGGCGTAATGAATGAAACAATGATTATATTTTTAAGTGATCATGGAATGAGAATGGGAGAATTTAGAAAAACATTTATGGGTTGGTATGAGGAAAGATTGCCATTTCTTTATATTTGGTTGCCAAAATGGTTTCGTGACGCCAATCCAAAAGTGCACGAGGCATTAAAAATAAATCAAAATCGTTTAACATCACCATTTGATATTTATGAAACATTACGCGATATTCTAATGAGAAATAATGGTTCAGCAAAATCAAATTCAAATTGTCCTAAATGTACATCACTTTTTAAAAAAGTTTCTATAGAACGTGGATGTCAGGACGCTGGTATACCATCACATTGGTGTGTTTGTTCAGTATTTGAAATGAAAAATGAAGCATCTGGTAAAATTGTACTTAAAGGTGCTCAAAAAATAGTCAATCATATTGAAAATATTGTCAAAAATTATAAAACAAAAACAAATATTCGTTTATGTTCAAAATTAAATTTAAAAAAAATTCATAAATTTCATCAAATTTTAAATTTAAATATTAATTCAACTAAGGAATATTATTATATGATTGAATTAACACCAGGTAATGCAAAATTTGAAGCGACAATAAATTATAACGATGTGGATTTTAGCATTAATGATAGAGAAATAAGTAGAATTGATTCTTATAGAGATAGTTCAAAGTGCCTCGACTATGGCCAAAAAAGATATTGTCATTGTATTAATTAATTTTATAAATAAAAATATGTTTTTTATATTTATAATTAAAATTCTTACCTCTTGTATTCCAATAGGCTTCTTCAAAAAGAATTTCCAAGTTTGAAAAATAACACTCGCGGTTTAAAAATTTTTCGAACACTCCTTGACCATGTGAGGAGAACAAAAATAAATTACAAAACGAACGCGGTTTTAAGTACTTCGAACACTCCCGGAATTTTTATTTAATTTAAACAATAATAGATTTTAAAATTTTGATTTGAGAATTATAAAAATAAACACGTGGTCTTAAGAAAACGATATACAATATGGCGTGCAAAAATTATGTGAAACTTGGTTGGTTACTTCCGGTAGAGAAACTAGTTTACAATTTGAACCGACCAATCAGATTCGTTATAAAATAGAAAAGGAGACAAATATTTATCACTGTCCTTTTCTAACTCATGCTTCACGTTTGCTTGTCCTTGAATGCGCGCGCATATTGCCAACTGCCGCATTTTATTGTTTTAAATTAATAAATTCAATTGCTAATTATTAACTAAATATTTAACGAATTATTAACTAAATAAATAATTATAAAATTATTAATTAGTAATTAATAGATAATTAATTAATAATTGAAATAAAATAATATTACATAATAAATTGCGACATTTGGCAGAGAAATGCGCGCGCATCGTAGAGCCAACTACTGCGATTTGTTGTTTGAAATTAATAAATTTAAATAACTAATTATTAATTCATTATTAAATTATTAAGTAGTAATTAATTAATTAATTACAATAATAAAATAATATCACATATAAGGGCTCTCTGTATGGATCAGATCAGCAGAATAAATTTTAACCAATCAAAATTTAGTCTCATGCAGCAAGTTAATATTTATGCCGTAAGAGACTCCATTTTGATTGGTTAAAATCTATTCTGCTAATCTGCTCCATTTTTTTGTCCAATTTCCACCAATCGCAGAGAGTAATTTTTAGACATAGTGGCGAAAAATGGTACTACTAAACATCTCGATAATCAAAAAAGAAGGGTTTTTTTTTAAAAAACAATTTTTTGGAAAGCAATAATTTTTTAAAAATATACCAATTTATTGAAGTACATTTTCGTCATCATCGTCAATATGAAAATGATGCACGAGGCATAAATTTGTAATTTCCAAATTTCAAATTGACAATGTTGGAAATTATCACGCTCACTAATATATATTTACAATAATTATAATTTCATTATGTAATATCTTTGTACAGATCCACATGAATAACGCGATCAAAATTTTAATAATTTAAAAAAATATATATTTTTTTTTTCAAAAAAAAAAGATCTTTCCCATGAGATTCATTTATAAATAAAAATGAGAATAAAAATATAAATTCGTATACGTTTTAGTAATTTTATAAATTCGAGCTTTAGTTTTTAACCATTTTTTTGCAAATATTAAATACTTTAATTTAAATAACAATTAAGTTTAATTTAAATAACAGTAATATTTCGATTTAAATAGTTTACTGTAATACAATTAGTTTTTTTATATAAATATTAATATTAATATTATTATTTATATTACTATTGCTAACCAAAAAAAAAATTTTAATCGCTAACAAATTTTTCATTTAATTTCAATAAAAATATAAAATTTCAAATTCAAAAAACATTCAAAAATTACAAATTAAATAATTCAATAAATTACCTAAAAAAAATATAAATAAATTCTAATTTCAACGTTAGTAGAAAAATTACCCTTTAATTATTTAAAAATTCAATGTCAAAACTAAAGTTCTTAATTTACATTTCAAATAAATGCAAATTTTTCCCATTTATCTCATTTTAAAATGTTTTAAATTCTGCAAAGTTATTTTACAATTTAAATACTATTTTAATCAATAATAATAATAAAAAAAAAGGTCAACGAAAAATTTCAATTCAATTTTTCGAAAAAAAAATACAATTATTTTCTATCGAATAACAAAGTTTCTATAAAAAAAAAAAAATTAGTAATTCTCATCAGGAATAATAATATTTTTAATAATTAAATCGAAGGCACTTTCGATTAAGGGCACTCAAAATAAATTCGTTACACATAAATATTATGCAAAATGACTTCTATCATTTAAATAAAGTAAAAGACACTGGAAAAAAATCATTTTAATTAATTAAATAATAAAGTCATTTCTTTGTTGAAAAATAAAAGTTAGTTGTTGCGTTAAATAAATAAAAAAATAAAATTAAGATTTTCAGACTTTCTTGCAAAAAAAGAATAATAATAAATAATTCCTTATAATATATATGTTAGTAGAATTGTTGCTTGAAATTTCATTTCTTGAAATTCAGGTACTTTTATATTTAAAAAATAATTAATTTAAAAAATTTACTTTCGTTAAAAAATCGATTTAGTTTCAAAAAAATTTTCGTGCTTTTGTTAAGTTATTTGTTTTCTTTTTTTTTGGCAAAAAGTAAATTAAAGTATTTTATGCGAACAACTCGAACATGTTGAAAGTTCACGGCCACTTCCAAGTTTAATGACGTCGTTTTCGGTTTGTGTAATCTGACGATTCTCATAACGTCTCTGTAAAATTAAATATTTATCAACAAATAAAATTTAACGTAATTGAAATTTTTTTTATAATTCTTATTTTTTTCTTTTACTAATTATTTACTTATTACAATTTTTTTTAAAAATAAATTAATAATTATTAAATTATTTAAAAAAATTTCGAATTTAATTAAATATTTCCTTTATTTCCTCGAAAACTCAAAAATTAAATTTCTGAATTATAATTAAATTTACATGCAAAAAAAAAATCTTCAACCTAGAAGAGCGATATGTTTCACTAAAACAGGGAATGTTTTCGTTATTCAAGAGAAACTTATCGCTGTTCCAGGTGAATATTTTTTTTTTATTATTTAATAAAAAAATAATTTTCTTATATTATTATTATTTTTTTTCACCTTTAATTCAGATGCCAGGCAGTAAAATATTGAATCAATGTTCGTATTATCTTTCGCTGAAGTTTCAAGAACATTTAAAACCTCAGGAAGATATTCGCAAACTGCTTCCGCTTCTGATTTTTGCACTTCTCTTGATTCTTCCAAATCGGTTTTGTTACCTGAGTGAAAAAATTATTAATTTTTTTTTTTTAATTACATTTTTACTATTATTATTATTTTTATTTTTATTATTAGACAATTTTTCGAAAATTCCTCACCAACTAAAATTAATAAAACATGAGACGAAGAGTATTTACGAACTTCTTCTATCCATCGTTGAAGACTTAAAAAACTAGAACGTTTTGTAATATCATATACTGAAAATTGAAATAATTACAAAAATTATATTGTATTTTATTATCTGTACTGTAATAATAAAATAAAATCAATAATTAAGAATATTTACCTACGATAACCCCATTAGCAGATCTATAATAACTTTGAGTAATTGTTCGAAATCTTTCTTGTCCCGCAGTGTCCCAAATTTGTAACTAAATGTAAAAAAAATAATTTTCTTTTATTTTTTTAAATGAAAATCGTTAATTATATTAAATTTAAAATTTTTTAAACATTTACATTTCAAAATTTATTTAATAATCCAAAGCAAAGACTAAATTAAAATATTTATTTAATTTAATAACAATTAATTATTATTATTATTATTTAATAATTTATTATTTTTATTTTCTATTTTTATGTTTCTTATTTCAGAATAATATATAATTCGAATTCTTATATGTAATTAAATAAAACGCAAATTCCCACATATCAGTAAATTATTCACTCCAACATGACTCAGAAAAAATAACCTTCCGATGTCATTACAACATGACTTTACTTCAATTACAAAATATTCTCAATTGCGAAATAATTCATAATAATAAAAAAAAAATTACACAAAAATACATTTAATATCATTAATTTAAAAAAAACCGTAATTTTAATATTTGCAATTCTAACAATACAAATATAAAAAAACAATGGAATAACAATTACGAGAGTAAACATAACCTCAATAACTTCAATCATTCTTAACTGCAGTTCTTAGTTTTATTAAGGAAAATTCGATTTGTAATTATTAATCGCTACTTTGTGCATTTTAATATTAATTGATATTTGATAATTCTGTAATTGGTCTAAATCACTCTTGGATTTATTACAATAAATAAAAATAACCTAAAAAAACAAAATATAAAAACTTACCTTAACTTTTTTACCGTCGATTATAACGGTTTTAATTGAAAAATCAACTCCTATTGTGCTACCGTGTTTTTCAATAAAATTCCCAGATCGAAATCTTTGTACGACACAAGTTTTTCCCGTACCACAATCGCCAATTAAAACAATTTTAAATAAAAAATCAAAATTATCGTCATTTGTAACCATTAAATTGTCAGGATCACGATTTGACATTTTCGTGACTTTGTAAATTTAATTAAAAATAAAATAAAAAAAACAAACAACAATGTGAACACACTCGTGTAATATGTATAGTCCCCCAACTATCTGTCAAATGACTCACGCCATTTCTATTCTTTTTTTTTTTTTATTGTCAGTTTATAGGTTAGAAAGTTGATACTCCAAAACAGATAAAAAAAATACATCTGAATTTATTATTACGCATCTTTAAAAGCGATTTAATTAATTTAACAAAAGGAAAAAATAAAAAAATTTTATTTTCAATTTCTAACCTAAAAATTATGAAATAAAAAAATTTTTTAGTAAAGTTAATAAATAGAAAAGTAAATAAAAATTTTACTATTCGTTAATTTCATTTTTGAAAAAATCTGAAAATAATTTCATAAAATAAAAAATTATTTTTATTTCTAACCCACACGTGACCGAAAGGGCGGGAAATTTGAATAGTCAATTTTGAAATTGAAATAGAGAATATTTTTTATATTTTAAAAATATTAAATATTCAAAATTATAATTACTATATTATTATTATTATTAGTTTATAATCCTGTTAAATTTATTAAATAAACTGAAATTAAAAAGTAAAAATGTATTTTAAAAAAATAATAAAAATATCAAATTTGAATATTAATTTTTTTAATCTAAAAATATAATTTAAAATAAAATATGTAAAAAGGTCTATTAAAATAATTTGAAAAAGTCACTTAAAATTTTTTTTGAAAAATATTTTGTTATTTATAATATGTACAGGATTTCCTTTTATCAAGATTTTTGAAAAAAAGAAGAAAAATTTTTCAGTGTATTTTTTGTGTAGTTGTTTTTTTTTTTTTTTTTTTTTTTTTTGTTTGTTGTTTTTTTTTTATAAAAGTTTAGACTCCCTTTTATACACTTTTCATTTTCTACAGTTAAAATTAAAATATAAAAAATAGCATTTCGCTAAATTATACGTAATTTGATAAACTAAATTGAATATCTTTTTTTATTTTTAACTATCTCAACGGCAGATCGTAGCAAAAAAAAAAAAAAAAACCGAGATTTTTTTTTCTCAAAAAATGTAACATTCACATTTAAATAATTAAAATGTCGGAAAACTCTGCTTTTTTTTCTCATACAAACTACAATTTTTCAAACTATTTCTTTTCTTTTTCCTTTCAATAATTACAAAGAAAAAAAAGAAAAATAAAAATCGAAAATCGTTCGAAGAATCAAAAGAAATTTCGTTTTTTTTTTTTAAAGAGAAATTTACGAAAAAATTCATTTTGAATTTTTAAGAGTATTTTTTTTTTAATTTTTAGACAAATTGAAGAGAAATATCGAAATACCTGAAAAAAAAATTACAAACAAAAGAACCGACATTCGATTAGTGAAAATTAATATTTTTTTTTTTTTATCTCGTCCATCGTGAGATTTATTCTGGTAAATAAATATTCTAAAACGCCAGCCTATGAGGTAAAAGTTATTTGAACAATCGACTCGTGAACAGTTTAGTGGACTGAACGCTTTTTTTTACAGTTAAATTTTTTTTTCCATTCATTTTTTTTTTTTTTTTGAATTATGTATAATAATTGAAACTAATATCTATACTATACATGAGTCCGCATAAATACCAATTTGTAAATTTGACTAAATTGCAATTAGCGCGATTTCTAATGAACATATTTTTTTTTTTTTTTTATTCAACACTTTTAGAATAAAAATTATTTTTCTTTCTCTCTTTATCACTGAGAGAAAATGCTCAAAAATTCTTTTTTTTTTTTTTTTTTTCAAAAACACTTACAGTGCTCTCAAATCTCAGAACTTCGAGTTTACAAAAGGTTGAACAAAAAATTATATTTCTATTAGAAAATTCATTCGCAATATGTATCTAAATTGAAACTTCGATAACATCGAGTTAACACGTTAATTTCTCAAAAAAAAAAAAAATTTATTTTTTTTTTATTATGCGTGTCAATTGGTCAATTGTCTGAAAGTTTCGCCCAATAGAAAAAAAAATTGTTTTAATAGATTTTTTTTTAAAATACAATAATTATTTAATATTTTTACATTGATATTATAATTATAATAATAATATTTAATATTAATTTATTGGTGATAAATGCTAGAGGCACTGCTCTCTAGTTTTGAAAATTCTATTATTTTAATTTATACAGATTATTCGAATTGAAATAAAAATATTAAATTCAAATTTCTGTTTTGAGCGTATATCATTTTTTTTTATCGAAAATCAAATTAGCGAAAAGGTGTTAGATTATTTTTAAATATCTTAATTATCAATTGACATAACCTCAAAATATCGAATATTTTTTATTTATTACTCTATCACGGAAAGAAAATAAATATTAAATTTTATAAAAGTATTTTTTAATATTTATAATTTATTATAAATTAATAATTAAAAAATTTTAAATTTTTAATTTAATTTAATTTTAAAATTTCTAATTAATAATTTTTTAAAATAATTTCTAATTAATAATAATTTTTTTAATTTATGATCCATTAATTTGGGTTTCTTAAATTTTTTTTTATTAAATTAATTTATAATAATATTAATATGAATTTTTAATTTATTTCTCTTTCTAAAACACGTTTTATTTTAATTTGCAATTTTTCTTTAGATGAGTATTTAGAGGTTATGAAATATTAAAAAAATTACAGTCTTAGGGAAGAATTATGTCAATTTAAAGGATGTGTCAGTTGATACAGTTACAATTGTAAAAATTTTTTTAAACAAAAATTACTCTTTTTTTGGGGGGAATTTACAATATTTAAACTAGGAAAATTTGCAAAAAAAAATTTAAGTTTTTGAAGAATACTATAGAAATATCTTCTTCCGTGTAGAATAGAAAACTATTTTTCAGTTTTGAGGTTATGTTAGAACCTCCATCCACCTTAAGGGTTAGCCCATTAACATAACCTCAAAATAAAAATTATTTTTAACCAATAAAACTAGAAATAAAATTAATTTTATCATAATTAAGGAAAAATTCAGTTGTATAATTTTTCAAATAAATTATTTTTGCCCAAATATTTGTTTAATAATTATTTTATATATTTTTTGTTTCATGGTAAATATTTGTTAATTTTTATCCAAATTTTTTTTATATAAATAACAGATCATTTTCCTCTTTGGAGAGATTTTCTAAAATTTTGTCAAATCAAAATTGTAGAAAATATTTCAGAGAAAAAATGAGATTTTGAAAAAATTGAATAAAAAATACAAAATAAATATTTTTTTTTTTTTGAAAATTGTACAAATCTTTCAATATTTGAAATGTGACACTCTGTGAAAAAAGGGACCTTAGATGCAAAAAAAATATAGGTTATGTTTTGATGAAGGTAAAATTACCGAAAACATAACCTATAATTAGTTTGCTTCTAAGGTCCCTTTTTTTAGAGCGCGTTACAATTATAATTTTAGTTCTGTGAAAAATAATTTTCGAGGTTATGTTACGAGGCTAAGTACCCTTAACAGTATTTGCAACTTTAATAAAAGTTTTTTTTTCCACTAGAGTCAGTTGGGGTAAATCGAAACAGTAGTTATTTCAGTTAAATAAAAAATTTTAAAAATAAATACGGCCTTAAACCTTGTTGGGGGGTGATCTAAGGTATAAGGCCGTATTTATTTTTAAAATTTTTTATTTAACTGAAATAACTACTGTTACGATTTACCCCAACTGACTCTACATTATTTTTACAATAGTAATAATAAAAAAAAATCTAATGTAAATTAAAAGCATTGCAAATAATTCGCCACTACTTTTTTGGTGAAAAGTAAAAGCGTCGAATATTTTTTGGAGAACGCTAGTTTTAAATTCTTTATCTCAGGAAAGATAACAAAAAATAAACAAAAAACTAAATACCTTTTCGTTAATTTGATTTCTGCGATGATGCATCCAGACAATTGACCATTTTTTTCCCCCTAGAAAATGCACAAAAAAAAGTGTCCTATTTACAAAAGAGAAAGAAAAAAAAAGAACAGGAAATTACATTACAGTCTTTTCTTTGGTAATGATCCAAAGGCGGAGATAACAGTGGCTTTTGTACCCGTTACAGAGGGCGTTAATGTTGTGAATGTCGTCAATGGTATTGGTAGCGTTGCCTTTGACACTGTTGTTGAAGCGGCGCTCGCCGCTGTTGCACCAGTTGCCACCTGATCCCATTTACTTTTTCGTTTTTTTGCATCCTCATCGGCAGTTGTAATCGATGAACTTGGCCGTTTAGCTAAACCCGAAATAATCTCCATCTTCGTTCCTTTTTCCTTTCGTTTTGCCTTCAATTTCTCCATTTCAATCATTTGAACATTCGCCAATTCCTCATAATATGAATCCTTACCCCATTTACAAGGATCAAAACGTTCAGGTGGATAATTTGAACCAAGTTCGTCAATTTTACAATATTGTATTAATTTCTCGTAAATTGATGGATTACGAAAGTCCTTACGCTGTTGTATTACTTTGTTCATATCGAGACCGCCTGTTTCCATTTTTTTAAATAATGCCGTTATTTTATCCTGTAAATCAAGTGGACATATTCCAATTGGCTCTGGTGGTATGACAACGCCAAATGTATCCATTTCGCCATCTGAAATCAATTCGTCTTGACCCGAGGTGGGCGAAGGCTCTTGCTGTTGTTGTTCATTAGCACCGACATTGATTAGACGACCATTTTCCATTGGTTGACCAATCATTGTCGTTGTAATAAATGTAACGCCACCTCCGCCACCCTCATCATCAGAGACAACAGTGTCATCATGATAAGATACCAAACTATGAACACTTGAGGTCACTGTTGTTACTAAAGTGGGTGCATTGTACATTAAATTGATGGGTGGTTGTCGTTTATTTCCAATGATGTTGGAATTGACAACGGGAGATGTTGTGCTACCAATTATGGGAGATGTGATGATTGTAGGTTGTTGTACCAATAAATGGGGTTGAACGATTTGGGAATTGTGAGGAGCAGCCCCACGGGGTGTATTTGACATCTCGTGGAGGTCATCTTCCACCCCATCCTCTCCTTCCGAGTCGGTATACGTGGCCGTGAGAGATGCCAGAGCAACACTTTGTACAGACATAATTCGCTTTGAGATTGTCCGCTGTACTTCGAAACAATATTTTGTTTGGAAACTCACCGGTTCAAGCGTTGAGCGATTCTCGTCTTTGAGTAACGAAAGAGTCTCTTTTGTTTGCTTTCTTTTTTTTTGGACAAACAAAATCTGTCACTCGTACTCGTTTATTTGGAATCTGCAAAAATTTTGCTGAAAAGAATAATAGTTATTATTTTTCAATGATAACTTTTTTTTAAAGGGGATTTTAGAATTGCCAAAAAAAAACAAGTTTTAAAACTTTTGTTGTAAGTATTAAATAAATTGCAAAAATTCTTTTTGGACATTGTTGCACATTACATAGAGAAAATTAAAAAAAAAATTTGAAATGTATTTAGTTAATATGAAGTTTCAAAGGTTTATTCTCTAATTATCACAGGCCTACAAATTTTAGACCCAGAAACCGGAATAGTCATTTCCGATGTAATTTATCACGCTAAATCCAAAAATGACAAGCAAATTGCTCTATCACGTCAGCATTTTGAGATATTCTAACCTAAAAGTGTAAAAAATGCCGTTTTTGGCAATATTTGATACTCTATAAAATCGACAAAAATTTTGTTTAATCATTCGTCCAAATTTCAAAAGAAAGTATTATATTTCAAAAATCTGACGTCAGATTCGTAATTAGCGACCTCAAAAATACCCGAGAAATAAGTTTCAGTGATATGAGTACTTTGCAATTTATTTTTCTTTTTGAAAGGGATTTTAGTTCATGTAATGTAAAACTTAAATGGTTGTATCTCAGAGAAAAAAAATTGGATCAGATCGAACCTAGAAAATTTTGAAACGAGAAATATAATACTTTCTTTTGAAATTTGGACCAATGATTAAAAAAATTTTTTGTCGATTTTATAGAGTGTCAAATATTACCAAAAACTTCATTTTTCACGCTTTTAGGTTAGAATATCTCAAAATGCTGACGTGATAGAGTAATTTCCTTGTCATTTTTGGATTCAGCGTGACAAATTACATCGAAAACGACTATTTCAGTTACTGGGTCTGACAAAATCCAAAATTTTGTAGGCCTGTGTTATTTAACTAAGGAATCGAATGGTTTTTGGTTTTTTAAAATCGGTTCAGTAGATTTCGAGAAAAGCCGTGCACCAGTTTGAAAAATGTGTTTTCGAGAAAAAAGCGTTTAAAGTTTTCATAAAACATACATCCTCATACATTGAGGACTATCAAAGCAATTTTTGATTACAACTTTTCTTTTTTTTTTACATATTTTTCAAAAAAAAAAAAACCTTTTGGGACAGTAATTTTATGATACTAAGGAACATTTTCAAGCAAAAAAAGTCGAATTTTTTTTGGAATTCTAAACCAGAAAGACCCCTTAAATACAATTTTTTAACTGCCTGAAGTTTTGAACAATTTGGTTAATTTTTTCGACTTCAAATATTTTTATAAAATTTATTCTTTGGTACAAATAAAAAAAAAATACAGCTATCTGTATCGAAACATAAATTAATCTAGATTTTTATATTCTTTCATTGCTGTAGTAATTTTTCAATTAATTTATAGAACGAAAAAATCATTTCGTTCATCAGAGCGTTCAAATCTTCAAAGCAGATAATTTTTTTTCGATTTAAATTTGATTTTTACTATTTAAATCTTTCCTTTTACTTTTTTTTTTTTCTTTAAAAGACAATTTAAACAATAATTTAATAATAAAAGCATCAATATTTATACACGAAAAAAAAATCTTTATCTAAAACAACGATATATGTTTCTCTAGAATAGAGAAAACTTTTACTGTTTTAGTGAAACATATCGCTGTTTTGGGTAAATATTTTTTTTCATGTATTTTTATCGAAAAAAAATAAAATAAATTTAAATTCAATTAAAAAAATATAGAGGAAATAAAAAAATATTTGAATTTACTTCTAAAAATAAACAAAGCGTAAACTGATAAAAGAAATAAAATTTAATTAATAGAAAAAAATAATTCAGAATAAAAATATAATTAAAATATTAATCAAGTTTTTTTTAACTTTTTTAATATAAAATACGTAAAAAAAATTTTTTAATCAACAAATAATAATAATAATAATAATTTCCAAATAATTACACAAAAAATTATTACATTTCTATACAATTTTTTTTTTAATTCCATTTCAACATATCTTACTCACATGAAACTATTGATTGGCCTTGATAGTAAAAATAATGCACGATTTAGAAATCTCAAGATTTTACATTTAACAGGAAAAAAAAAAAATTCCCCTTTAATGACACAAATTACTATCAGTAAATAGATATTGATGTAAATTTACCATTAAGCGTCATATAAACGATTTTTACCCAAAATTTTCCATGCAAACTAAAATGCGAGATTGACTATATGTATTTTCGTTTTGTCAAAATGATTCAATCTTTTTTTCGTGTGTATTATATTTCACTAACTAAAGAAAATTTCTATAAAAACTATTAAATGTCCAAGGTGAATAATTAAGAAAACATAAATTATTTATATAGAGAACAATTGTGTAAACAATAAAACTAAAATTAAAGCATTAGAGAGGCCAATATAATTGACAAGAGGGAGGTTATGTTTTAAAATTGTTTCGTTTTGTTAGAAAAAAAATTGTCATTCACATGATAAAAGTATTGAATATTTTTATCAATTATTATCAATTGATATTGAATTAATGTTAAAATAATAAATAATTATTGATTACTTACAAAATAATGATGATATTTCAAGAAAAATTGTAATCCGTTAGTAACGCGTATTGATGAACCAATTTCCTTCTGAAATATTCACGAGAACCAATGAAAAAGTGCTAATGAGAGATGGGGAAAAACACGATCATTGCGTGAGCAAAATTTACTTAACGTTACGCCTATTGTGACTAGAGATGGCGCTGCCAAAGTTCATTTACCGACTGTGGGGAAAATAAATTAATGTTGGTAAAATTTTGTGATGGTAAGTGTTTCTATTGGACAAGTTTTTAAAAAAGGCGGTAAAATATTTTACTTATTAAAATTATGAACTTAAATTTCTTTATTTTTTTCTTATTCTTATTAGAAAATTAAAATATTACTTAAGAAAAATTGTTAAATAAATTTGAAAAATTTATCAATTACTTTATTTATATTATATTTAATTGTTAATATTAAGAATATAATAAAAAAAATAATAAAAATAATAAATACTAATACTACTACTAATAATAATAATAATAATAATAATAATATTACTTTGAATTTATCACTCGGCAGTATTAATTAATAATTATAGAAATAATAATAATAATAATAAATAAATAAATAAAAATAATATTATTATTATGTAAATAAATTATTATTATAATTATTACAATAAATATTATATTTAATTAATTACTTTAAATAATTATTGATTAAATTAATAATTTAAAAATATGAAAAAATTTGGTAAAAAAAAAAAATAATAATTAAACGCCTGTACTTATGCAACCGATAGTACTGAGCTGCTTCACGGGTTGTCATTATTGTAGGCGACTCATATAATAAGCATTATGGGCTTCAAAAGCCGAAAGCAATATTACTTTTCCAAGTAAAAACATCATTAAATGTAACATATCTTTGTGAATTGTTATTTTTACCGTCTTTTGATCTGACTGCTTAATGCTTTTGACGTTCCGAGTGTTTAGGGGAATTTTTTTTTTTTTTCTCCTCTTTCACAATGTTGATATAGCAAAGATAGAATAGTACTATATACACACATATGAGAACTAGGAATCATCAAATTAAAAATAAAAAAAAATGAGAGAATCACACGAGTCTCAGCAACAAATAATAAAAAAAAAAAAATACAAATTTTTTTTCGAGAATTCGTCTTTTAAAAATAAATCATGTTTTTAAAAATAATAATATTCTTTTTTAAATTAAATTTTTTTTTTGGTATTAAAAAAAAGGAATATAATGAATAATAATAATAATAATAATAATAATAAAATAAAAAAATTTTAATTTAATAAATATTAAATAAATTGAAATTTTTTGTCGGTTTTAAGCCAAGTTTTTTTTAAATACAAATTTTGTATTGAGACAAATAGAAAAATTTCTTTGCCAATAAAATTTTTATTTCAGGCAAATAAATTTTTTTTTTTTGTGAAACTAATTTTAATAATTATTATGAAACTTGAATTAATAATTAATAAACTCGGTCATTATTTAGTAAGTTAATCGATTGCATTGTGAGTCATTATACTATATAAAATAATCACTGTTACACTTTTAATAATATTATGAATGAAAAAAGAAATAATCTTTAAAAATGTAAAGTCATTTAAAAAAAAAATTTAAAAAAAATTAAAAAAAAAAACTGTCAACGCGTATTTATGAAGAAAAAGAAAAAAAATATTACACATGCCACTGAAATGGTAACAGCAGTTTAATTTAACAGAAAATTGAAATTGATATATATATACATTTCCGACTCTTTTTTTTGTGATGGTTTTTCCGGTAGTAATTTTTGAAAATAAATGAGACGTTTCGGAATAAAAATAGTTTTCCCCTGTTGACCATAGAGCGTACAATATTATATATGTATATATATACATATACCGTATATTAAAGGAAGCAAAACCCTTTAAAAGAAATATTTCTTGGTTTCACTTTTTTTCTCTCCCTTTCGTCTCTCTCTCTCTCTTACTCTCATAAATCTATAACTGTTTCCAAGATGTGTGTTGCACGTGGTTTTGTCGGCACTATATAATATAAAGTCACATACGGTTGGCGCGCCTTAGTTTTTAAACATGTCCTTCCAACTCTATACACAGCGTAACTCAACACACACTTCCGCCAGAAGTACAACAACACGAATAAAACGAATTTCTTTTATAATGATTTCACTAAATTTTTAATTTTTGGAATTTCTTTTTTCTTTTTATTTATATTTCTAGGGGGCAGAATTTCTCAAAAAGGATTATCAAAAATTAACGAATTTAATTTTCAATACATAGTTTTTTTAGGGATCATTTTTTGTTTATGATACTTAAATTGGTATATATTCCATTGTCCCCACTCGCTTTTTGTCATAATTCTCATCAACTAGCGCACCCTGCTCTAGTAAAAATTTAGTAACTTTATAGTAACTTTTAATTTTAATAATAGTTACTAAATTTTCACTGGAGCAGGGTGCGATAGTTGACGAGAATTATGACAAATGGCGAGTGGGGATAATGGAAATCAACCTTTATAGTTAAAATTAAAATTTACTAGAAAATCACTAAATTTTTACTAGAGCAGAGTGCGGTAGTTAACGAGAATTATAACAAATGGCGAGTGGGAATAATGGAAACCAACCTTTATATAGTTAAAATTAAAATTTACTAGAAAATCACTAAATTTTCACTAGAGCAGGGTGCGTTAGTTGCGAATTATTGTTTTGTTACTAGAATAGTAGTATAGCCGAATTTATATTATTATTAAGCAGTTAAGCTCATTATTATTCATCATTAATATAAAACAACCCTTTTTTTTCTTTCTTCACTGCGATAACAGTTTATCCTCCTTTCAAAATTGAAATGCACCATGTCGTGGATTATCTGGAAAAAATAAAAAAAATTATTTATTAACTTTAATTACTAATTCTAGTCACCTACCGAACCCTGCTTTAGTAAATATTTAGTTTATAGTTAAAATTAAAAGTTACTATAAAGTCACTAAATTTTCACTAGAGCAGGAGTATTAGTTAAATCAACAAAACAAACGTGTGATTATTTTAAACAAATTTTTCTTCAAGTCTATATACAATGGAACAAAAATTTTCAATCAAAATACAAATTTAAAAACAATGAACGTGCATAAACAAAGAAACAGCAAAATAATAACCGAATTATAATCGTGAATTATGAAATCAATTATTAAGTAATGAATTTGCAAACAAAAATTTTTTTTCCAAAAAAAATCAACAATGATAGCAAATAAAATTTAAAAAAAAAATTTATTGCTTTTTCATTTTTATAATCGATTGAATTATCGAAATAAAAATAAAAGACGAATACTTACACGTAATTTGGATAATTAGAATGTCACGAATCACGTTTTTAGGCAGACTGTATATATTTTATGTATTATATATCTTTTTATTCAATGTATTATATGGGGGTATACATTACGAGTCATGCAATATTTTTTATGACACCGATAATTCTATCTGTAAATAATCGACGACGTTTATTTTCACGTCCGATGATTAATAATCTAGATGTTTCGAGAATGTCCCAGCTTGAATATACATATATATATATATATATTTGTATCGTAAAAAGCAAAACGCCAATTAAAAATTCATTTCGAGGTCATAAAAAAAAATTTCAAAACCCGTTTTTTCATCTCTCCTCCAGTCTTTTTTCGAAATCGACTTAAAATTGTATATATAATAGTTTTTTTAAATAAATAAAATATATTTAAAAATTTTTAAATATACTAAACAATTTTCAATAAACGAATCGTGTTGAAAGAAGAAATTGTTTTAGATGATGAAATTAAATTTCCCCCCTTTTCCGGGATATATATATATAATATAACCTCGAAATTCTCCGCATGACCGTATAGAAATTTATCACATTTATATATATGCGGATAAGAAAAAGGCGAATTACGATCCAATAAAGCACTATCCGCGATTTCTCGTAAATCGTTTGAATTTTGTCGTACCACACGGGGCAATAGTTCCGCAAAAGATAAGAACCTGCGGCCACTGTCTTCTGTCCGTCTAGCGCGCATATATGCGAGAGAGTTCGCTCTCCGTTCTTTGGGTCGTTAAGCGCGCGATGGCACGTTTTAAAGCCAAACGATAACGGAAAACACGATTTTATTGCCACTATGAGGTCCTGGCACAAAAAAAAAGTAAAAAAAAAAAAAAATAAAAAAATGTTGAGATTGCTTGCTGCGTTTTTTCTGATAAATGCGAACAGTGCACGCACAAGAAATTAAGAGGTTATTGGCACATCTCATCGTCTCCTATACTTTATATATATATATATATATATATATATATATATATATAAATTGTTAATAAAATATAATTTTGTTTTAAATAAAACGAATAGAAAAAAAAATTTATTGAATTTCGTACTTAATCAGAAAATTCTAAATAGAAAAAAATTCACATTTATGAAGAATCGAACTCGCGTCGAAAACTATTTGGCTATCTCAAATATTAAATTCGCACTTGGGAGTTGGCAAATTTCTAATTTATCTAATTATTTAAGTATACCTAAAAAGTATCAAAAGAAAACTAGATTCTAGGCCCTATATGCATTTATAAAAAAAAAACTCATATTATAAAAGGCGGCAAAGTTGTGGGCACGTGCGTTAAAGGTATAACATTATAAAATTGCGTAACTATGGTAGGCGCGAGCCAAAAAGTCACGTTATCATATCGACATACGTCCAAATGTAGCTCGGGTGAAGACATATATCGGTCCAGCTGTCCAGCAGCTGTATCGTTCCACCTGCTACTTATATAGAGTGTTGTTGCCTTGGTCGTATTGGGCCTTCGCGCTAACATATTTGGTGTTCTTCCACCAAATTGGTTCCGTGTTCCAATGACTATATATATGCGTGGAAATTTATGTACACGCGCGCTCATGTCTCTTATATATATATAAGCGAAAGAATTTTATATATACGGTCACTTCATCCGGTGTTCATTATATATACAAACATATATATATATATATATAAATATTTTATCCCTTCTGTATATACAGTATGCACATTTGGCGCATTTTATACGCAACACCTTTTGCGGGTTAAAAACTAAATGTTAATATGCAAATTGCATTTGAATTTAAGAAACCTATTACTTAACAATCACGAATGGGAAATTTTTTTTTTTTGGTTATGATCAAGATAGTAAGTGTACAGTAAATGGTTCGTGTAAGGTAAAACTACTTCGATGCTGGAGCAAATTTTTGCTTTTCGTATGTAAACGTCATTAGATCTTTCGTTGACAAAAGTAGACAGAACTGGGCAGAAACTAGGTAGAACTATACAGAAACTGGATAGAACTAGATAGAAGTGAATATAACTAGAAAGAAACTACGTAGAAACTAGGTAGTAACTAGGTAGAAACTGGATAGTACTAGATAGAAACTAAGTTGAAGTATATAGCAGTAGATAGTACTAGATAGAACTAGATAGGAACTAGGTTGAAACGTAGAATCAAGGTGGGAACTAGGTAGAAACTACGTAGAAATTAGGTTGGACTATATAGAAACTGGATAGAACAGATAAAGGAAAATAGAGACTAAATAGAAGCTAGGTAGGAACCAGCTATAAACTACGTTGAAACAAGTTAGAAACTTGACAGAAACTACGTAGAAAGTACGTTGAAACTAGGTAGGAACTAGATAGAAACTACGTAGGAACTAGGTAGTAACTAGATAGAAACTAGATAAAAACTGGATAGAACTGGATAGAAACTAAGTTGAAGTAGATAGTACTAGATAGAACTAGATAGGAACTAGGTTGAAACGTAGAATCAAGGCGGGAACTAGGTGGGAACTAGGTAGAAACTAGGTAGAAACTAGACAGAAACTACGTAGAAAGTACGTTGAAACAAGCTAGGAACTAAATAGAAACTACGTAGAAACCAGATAGAAACGTGAAATATTTTCACTTTGTCTTGTACTTCGTTATTTTTCAAAACCTCCTTAAATGTTTTATTCAAGTTTTCAACGCTTTTTGTTACATATATATCAATTATAGACCTTATCTTTATGAGACTATATATATATATATACCTCATCGAAAAATCAAAAATCGTTCGATATCCCCAAGGCCAACAAAAAAAACCCTCCCCAAAAAAGAAAGGAATATATAATATTAGAAATCTTTATTAGTCGAATCGTTAAGATCCCTTGTCTGATTTTCAAAATGAGCATTTATCTTCAAAATATCAAACAAATTGGTTGCATTAATCTAATATCTAAATGCTCGGTAATAAGCATATGGCTAATGGTATATAAGCAACGGACGCTAATCGCAACCGGGACAGTTTACTTAATGTGACTTGTCACGCGACTTGAAACTTTCTTTCTCTCTCTCTCTTTCTCTTACACGATTTAATAGAGGGGAAAAAGAGAGGGATTGAAAATATATAAATGTATGTGTATATGTATATACATATATACATAAAGAGAGGTGTGTAGTCACGGATAATTGAAGAGGAACAATCTAAATAATCAAAAAAAAAAAAAAAAAAAAAAATTCTTATATTCATAACATAGATATACATAGATGACGCATATGGCAAACGTGCGCGCAACCCGAATAAAATACACGCATTCTTTTACAATTACTTACACACAATATTTATAATGACTAATCCATTTAATGCCCGCTTTTAGAATATATTTTCTCCCTTTTCATAAAATTCATCTCGTTTTCTTTCATGAAAATATGACAAATTAATATATACACATATATATACATATATATATCTATATCTCTATATTATAAAAAGATTTCGCCGCTGTCTCTATATGAGTCATTCCATGTCAAGAGTAATCAATCTAAGACCTATTTTTTTGACATAGAAAGTACAATATAGGTCTTAGGTTGGTTACACTTGACATGGAATGACCCATATATATATTAGTATTTTAGTTCTGATTTTAACCTCAAACTCAGTGGCGAATTGACGTGGAATGACCTATATATCTACCTATATTGGTATTAAAACGAACATAACCTCAAAAATTCAAGGTCCTAGGTCTCCAGAATTCAAGGTCATTGATCAAACATAACCTTAAAATTCAAGTGCATTCTAGGATTTAAGATTTGTTTAAACATAACCTCAAAATTCAAGGTCATAGGTCAAATTTGGACTTCGGAAACTGTTTTCTTTTAAATAAATAAATAAATTTTACTCAGAGCTAAAATACGAACATAACCTTAAAAATTTAAGATTTAAGGGGTTTATATAAAATTGTTGTCTCTATATATACAACAAAAGACAAAAAAAAATAACAGTTAAAAAATTATATAACGAAAAAACTGAAAATTATCATTAGAAAAGATTCTCTGTGACACACATAAAATATATATATATATATATATAGAAAAAAAAATCGCGGAGAATGGTACAAAATCTGATTGTTTTTAGATTCGAGGAAAATTTGATTGTAATCGTACAAAGTCATTTTTAAAATTAACATAGGAAAATAATAAAACGATCAGATATCGACATTTCGATTCCGGGGGAGTTGTGAAATTATCAGGGCGTATAGAGAGCGCATTTGCGATATGGAAAGTAATTTTTTTTTTCCTTTATTTATTTTTTTTTTTTGCGAAGCTGTATATTTTATTTTCGTGCGTAATTATCAGCCGCATACATATTTATGCCTTTTCCCCAGATTTTGTATATGTGTTATTCGTTTGGATTCTTTCGCAATTTGTTACCTGGAACCTCGAAACTGTAATTAACGAAGAAACGCAGGAAGCGCGTGAATTTTTTTTTTTTTTTTTTAATTTTTCGAGTATATATGGACACATTGTAAATTTTTGTGTCGAGAAACTACAAATTTAACTTAACCCTTATTCATGGTTTATTTAAGAAAGTATATAATATATTTTTTTTATGGCATTTTCCTGTCAAGCAAAAATTAAACAAACAATTATTATATATCAATGAGAGAGAAAAGAGGTATTGAATTCTCGAAAGTTAAAAATTATGGTTTTGAAATTGAACTAAAATCAACAGTTTGTGTGTGTTATTTGAAAAATAAAATGGACAATTTCTATAGGTTGCACTAGATTTATATATATACGAATGTTTTGAAATTCTACATTATAAAAATTTGATATTTTCCTAAAGGATCAATGTGTAATGTACAAACATTTCATCCCAGAGATAACAGAATACAGAGATAGTCATTGATGGCATTCAGAACGATTGAAGCGAACATAACGCGGGGACAGTTGTACAAACATTTTAAAACCACCTCTTATTCGAACGCATCGTGTCTAATATATATATATTTACACGAGGGATGATGTATATATATATATGCTTCAGCGAGAAAGTTTTTGATATAAGCGATTGTAAGAATCACTGTGTTTATACTAGAAAATTACAGTTTCCATTTCCATAATCAGGAGTTGGTTTCTCTACAATATTCCATTAAAAAAAATTTTTTAATTTTTGACAAATTATAGAATATCTATTGCTGCAAGTATTGGAAGTAGAAAGACGAAAGTGAAAACGGAAATAAAATCACAAAATCGATAATTTTTGAAAATCAACCTTCCGTATCAGGACATACCTTTTCAACAACATCTAGATTTATAGTCGAGGGTTTATTTCTCCACTACAATCAGATTGTATATCCATTCTATATCTATTACACCACTACCCTAGTTTATATACTGCACCTGTTGTTGCGTTGACGATCGTTTTCCTTCCTTAAATGCATCCTCAGTTCCTCACTCAGATCCTAACTTCTCTGTATTACAATATAAATTAACTTTTTCTATATTATATTCCGATGTTTATCTATATTTTCTAGAGAGAAAAAAAAATCCGAAATCAAGGGATTTTTCGATGTTAAAAAGTCAGTTGACTATATGGACATACACACATTTCACCGTGTGTCTTGAAAATATTCATTGTTATGCGCAGATAGAATCAGAGACTCGTTGCTTAGAGTCATAATTTTATTTACTTTTTTTTTCTCTTCTCTTTCTTTTTTTTTTTTTTTTTACAAGACATATAGTGTTGCGTTCATGTGAGAAAATGTACACCTGGTCATTTTATGGTATATTCTGATCATTTTATGAGTACATTCACCCTAATTTCTATTATCCCAACGCCGACACGTGCTCGCCCATAATATATACATAATACACGGAATTGTATATATATGTATAATTTCGAAAAGTTTTGGAATCTCTTTTTTTCTCTTTACATTCAGAATTTTTCGTTGTGAAAATTTCCACGTTTATGGGATGTTATTTATGTGTAGGAAGTATTCTATTAATTTAACGCACTTAAATACCAGGGTTATTTATTACTCAATATATATACATATTTGTATTTATTATATATATATATATATATACATATGTACATATTTGTTGGTATGTATATATGTGTGTGATATGCTATCAGATATACATTGATATATCAAAACTGAAAACAATCTGGGGTCATTTTATTGCTGCTGTAAATTCTCATGACAATTTTTTTTTTTTTTTTGGAAAGTGGGAGTTATACAAGGAGTGTATGTATGTCGACACTTACGTTTGTTATACATTATCGCGCAAGTCGAACACTTGCAATTTACACATTTTAATGCTTTCGATTAGTTTCTCAAGACGTGAGTATATATTTCTCTTAAATATACATATATCACTTTTTTTTTAACAAATAATTATGTTTTTATGTTTCAGATAAATATTCCAAAAAAAGAAAAGAGAAGACAACTTTGGAGATAATACAAAAATGTGGAAAACCTGAAAAAGCAATAATGGATGCTTTCTTGGAACTGATGAGGAAAAAATTAATATATGGCATATATATCTGCCGTCCCAACAAGAGTAGCAGTAACTACATTTTGGTTAAGTCACTTATTGATGGCAGTGGCAAGTAGGTGACTCATCCTAAATGCAGATACGGTTATTCTTGTTGGGGCGGCAGATATAAGGTTAAGTGCATTGCTGACTATTGACGCTGGTTAATCATTCTCAACTGTATATATATAAGTGTAATACACACTGTATTATATATAGTGCATACGAAATCACTCGGAAGAACAATTTGGAATTGTCGTTTGTTGTGATTTTAAAAAAGTGGTTTTTTGAAAACTGGAAAAGACAAAAAAATTCTGTTTAAAAATTATGAATTCAGGCAATCAGATTTATGATTCCTAATTTGGAGGTTAGTTGCAACGAATTGGTACCAATATTTGGAGAAAAATATAATTTGATCCAAATATTGGTATTTATTGTTTGTTGCGACTTAAGAAAAAGTGGTTTTTTGAAAACTGGAAAAGACAAATTCACAGAAAATTTTGTATAAAAATTATGAATGGATTTAGGCAATCAGGAATGTAATTCCTAATTTAAAAGTTAGTTGCAACAAATCGTTAGCAGTATTTAGATCAAAATAAAACTTGATTCAAATATTGATATACATCGTTTGTTGTGACTTAAAAAAAAGTGGTTTTTTGAAAACTAGAAAAGACAAATTAAAATCAACACAGCGGATATTTCTAATAAATGAATTGTAGAATTCCGCGAAGGGTAGGTATATTTTTAAAATGCATGTTGGGATATTAATTAGCAAAAGCATGTTTATAATTAAGTTGATTGGCCAAAGATTGCATGTGGGTACAATTCGGTGTTATATATATATAAAGGGAGTTTCTTGCCTCTCCTCCATACGTCATGCAGCTTTTTTGTGTATTTAAATCAGAAGGCTGGAGGAGAGAGAAAAAGAGATTTGTGAACAGACCAGTTTTTTGCGTGGTCAGAGGGGTCAGGCCATTGTGTTGGTGTTGGTTGCATACATAGGTATTGAGTATAAACAGAATGTAGATTGTAGAACACAAAAGCATGCGCCCGTACGTACATATATAGAATCGAGCTTCTCGCAGCTCTCATGTTCAGAAGAAATCCACTTCCAGTTTCTAGAGGGCCTGTGTGTCCCTTTAAAGGATCGTACAAGGTCATCAGCCCGGCGAGTCTGGTCTCGCGATTCTTGTTTGGCATTGTATTTATGTATGTGTATTATGTATTTATGTATTAGTGTACATCTACATGTATATGTAAGTATTTGTAAGTATATGTAAGTATATGTATGTATATGTATGCATATGTATGTATATCTATGTGTATATATATGTATAAATATGTGTGTACTTATGTGTATGTGAAAACTGTATGAAAGGCGATCCAAAGATCGGATGTTCGGGATCCCCGAGACGGCCCTCAGCATATTAGTGCTCGCACGTGATGTACGTATGTAGCACACGTTCTTCCTGAGCCCGCATGTCTTCGCGAAACGCCACACGCACGTGATCAACGTGAAGAGGAAGGATGTGGTTTTAAAAAGACGTATGAGCAGGTGACGCCGCTCTATGTGTGTGTGTATATACATACATTATGCAAGATATACTATCGCGCGTCGGTCCGGGGAATTAGTTATGCACTTCCAGTTTTCGAAAGCGTTCGACCCGAACGCGCCGGATATGCGTTTCGCGATGTACCCCGAGATCTGACCATCCACAAACAAATTCTCCCCCCCTCCCCTCGCACCCTTCTCTTCTTAAATATCCGGTTAAAATTATTATCGCCAAATCGAAGAGATTTTTAAAGGTCACATCACCAAGAGCGGAACGGTATATAGGCATTAAAGGATACTTTTTTCTAATTTTTTTAATCACTTCTTTTTGCGACCTAGTTTTAATCAGTAAAAAATTCTGTTTTATTAATAATCTACTGCATTATCATTAATCGGTAAAACAGAATTCCTTACGATGAAACCAAGTTCTGTTTTACCGACTGGTGATAATGAAAATTATCGGTAAAACAGATTTTTTACCGTTCCAACTCATTTTCACTTCATTCTCTGTAGGGTATTAAATTTTCTTTTTAGATTCATATAGAAGGATTATAGATCCTTATCGATTTTTGGTTTGTTATTAAAGAAAATTCCTTATTTTCACTTTATAATAACCCATTGATTAATAGGTTTTACAACAATAAAACAGCATATTATAAAAGGTGCGCGCGCGAATATCTAAATGAAAAATCCAGTGAATTTCACTGCAAATGAAATAGTAATTGGAAACATGAATTACAATCGAAGAAGTGCAATTATCCACCCTTCATCGATTCCACAACTCCGTAATTTTCATCTTTTATATAATTTCGCTGCATAATCATGATAAACTTTCTCCGCACATGGTGTGGTATCTTTATACATATATATATATATACCATACAATTGACCAACTTTACATCTGATAATTCAAAGCCGCGCGTATACAAGCCAAAAAAATATTAATATAATAATAACGCACTCATCTTATATATATAAAGGGATGGGCATGTATATATATATATTTTTCATGATAATTTCATAAGTTTTCTCTGGATATATAAAATATATATGAAGGAAAATTTTCTTCTTTTTTTTTATCATGAAAAATATATATAAGAAGAAAGTCGAAGGCAAATATTGAGAATTTCCGCTCTCATGCGGTTTTACTCTCGTCATTCGGACCCAATTACACGTCAGGTGCCGTACCCTGGCTAGCATTGAACTTACACATGATTGCATTTGATGTATACATATATATATATATTATATATTTTTCAGTGTGTACCTGTGCAACGCCGTAGAAACACCTTCGCCGTTTGTCAAAAGAGGACAAAACGTCCGGTCGTGCTGCGCCGCATCAACAGGAAGCGGCTGCACCGGATTTTCGTCTGAATGAAATGAGAAGGTCTCGTACCGTCACGAAAATTAACGTATATACGAAATCCGCCAACGTTGACATTTAAAAAAAAAAAAAGAATCATACTCGTTTGGAGGTTTAATTAAATAATTTAACATAACCTCAAATTTTACGTTTAATCTTCAATTTGGTGCCTTACTTAACTTCAAAAGATTAATTTTAGTAATCTTAAATTTTGTTCCTTTAAGTTTAATACCTAACCTAAAAATTTAGTACCTAACCTTAAATTTAGTACCTTACTTAATCTTAATTTTAGTATCTAACTAATAATAATTCTATTACTTCAACAGTTAGTAACTTAGTAAATTTTTTTCAATCAAATTCGAAAAATAATAATTGACATCTAAATCTTAAAAATACGATTTATTATTTTTCTCGAAACTGCCTCTGGGAATGGGTATATACATGTCAAAGGGAAACACACTTTATACAATAAAGACCTCACACGTTAAAAATGGTGATGTCTATAAATAAATATCACAATTAACAAAATACAGGGACAAGTAGAGCATATATATATAAAGATGAAAAAAATAAGAAGTTAGGTAAATAACAATAAATCAAAAATTCTCCGCTTTTAAGAATGAGAGCTCTAGTTTTCTTTTTCCTTTTTTTTTTTTTAATCAGTCCTGACGATGGTTGAAAAGCGGTTCGGACTCTTTTCATAACGACCTACAGGAGAGGTAAAAAAAAAAAAAAATTTTTTTCGGGCGGTGCTCCGGAAAGTACATATAATAGGTATTCTACTATTTACTATATACCTAACACACATATGAAGGATCCGCTTTTTTTCCTGACAAAGTAAAAGCTCTTATGGTATCATATTGTACAAAAAATGTAACTGTTGCACTATGCGGAGTTTGATCCCTGTCCTCCCTGAGTTACACACACACATACAAAAAAATATGGAGCATATATATACATTGTTAGAATCGCGACCGACCAGATTTTCCTTTTCGGGACGAAGAAAAAGAAAAAAGAGAAAAAAGAAAGGCGAAGGATTTTAAATCCTCGTGTACCTTTGGATTTCTTCGACAGCGTGGCATTGTTTAGGCCCGCGCGGTTATTTCTTATTATTACGTTCTGAAAAGGAAACCACCTATATGATTTACGAACCAGGGGAGTTCCTCGAGATGTTTTCTTATATGTATAGACATTTTAATCGGCTGTCGCCGGCAGCTGATATCATACGAGACGTATACGAGTGAACAATACCTCTGAGAGTGCCAAGAAAATAGCCGCGTATTGGATTGCCGCTTATATATATATAATATAATATGAAACTAGAAATATGAGATCAATTGACTATCTGCACTCAATGGGAAAATTTTCAAGATATAGAAATATCAACAATAATAATAAAAATAATAATTCCTGGTCCAACTTCGGCCCCCGTTAGAGCTACTATTCAGCAAAAATTCGATCCAATTTCATCAATTAGAATGATAGGAAAATTATACCAATATTTTCCCAATATTGAGCCAAGATTCGGTGCAATTTTATTAAAAGTAGAATTACGAAGCATCGCAGCGCCAGAGTTGGATCTTCATGCCGTGATTCGGACAAATTTTACCAAATTAGATTATCTGTGAGTTGTTGCCAATATTCGCCCAATATTGAACCAATATTCGGTTCAATTTTGTATATCAGAATAACTAAGATTGGCCCAGTATTAAGCCGACTTTCGGACGCAGTTTGTCAAAATTAAAATGACAAAAAATCGGTGCCAATATTATCCCAGTATTGAACCGAGATTCGACCCAATTTGGTCAAATTGAAATAAATGACAGTTTGTGCCAATATTGACCCTGTTCTTAGCCAAGATTTCGTCTAATTTTCATTAAATTAGAATTACAGAGAATTCCTGCCAATTTTGGCCTATAGTATTGAGCCAAGATTCAATTCAAATTTGACTTAGAAAATCGGTCCCAATTTTACCAAATTAGATTATCTGAGAGTTATGGATAATATTCGCCCAGTATTGAGCCAATATTCGATTCAATTTAATTACATTAGATTTACAAACAATGCCAATATTAATCCAGTATAAAGCCAAGATTCAATTTAATTTTATGAAATTATCAGTTAATCGCTGCCAATATTCGCACCCAAAGTTCGGGACAATTTTATGATATTAGAATTACAGAGTATACCAATATAGGCCCAGTATTCAAACGAGATTTCGTCCAATTTCGCAAGTAAGTTAAAATAATTAAAAATCGGTACCAATATTAGCTTAGTATTGAACTGACATTTGGTACAATTTTAATCATAATTATAGAAAATTGGTACCAATATTGGCCCAGTATTGAACCGAGATCCGAACCAATTTTATAAAAAATCATAGTAACCGATAGTCAGTGCCAATATTGATCCAATATTGAGCCGACATTTGGTCCAATTTTAGCAAATTAGAATTCCAGATTATCGGTGCCAATATTGGCCCAGTATTGAGGCGAGTTTCGGTTTCAAAAGAAGAAATTCTTTAAAGAATAATCATCTTTAAAGTAGATTTTATTTTTAATACAAATTATTTTTGTTTTAAGAATTTTTTTTTTCTTACACATATATATATATATATATAGTGACGTGTATATTGGTTGTTTATGTAAGAGAAAAAAAAAGAAGCGTTTCAAGGAATTCCATCACCTCGTTTTTTGTAGACTTAAAATATAACTTGAGATGTGAAAATTAATTATCATGAATTTGAACTTTAATTTCGAAATACATATATATGAGGAGAAAACGTTCGAAGCGCGCTGTACTCTCGTTATCGAAGTGAAATATCCAGACTTCGATGAGGGTCAGTAATAAAGAGTATGAATTCGCAGAGCATTGGAAGATAAAATGCATATATATATCTGACAATGCAATAATTGACAGGACTCCGATCAGTCTTCATTATCTTCAGGTACAGCATAAAACATTCGCTTATCGCTTTTATATATACGATGAAAAAGAAATATACTAATGCAACTATATGCTATATTGTATTTTAATACATATATATATATAAACCTTTTTGGAATTTCTAAAGAATTTTATATAGACGCGCAAATGGAATGAAAATGTGTGAGTGAGAAGACAATTTATCACATTGTAAAAGGAATGATCAACGACTTTGCTATCTGTGGTCCAGTTTCGCTTGAAATCTATCTATTCCATGGTATACGCTGCAATCCGAATAGCGCGAAGCGTCTAATTATTATGCTCGACCTCATTGATTAGATACACGCTCGTCACTGAATCATAACCGGGCGCGAGAGAAATTTATATGATTAGTATATATATTTCAAGTTTTTTTTTTTCAATTTACAGTTCACTCGGAGAAGAATTAATCTTATATTAAAAGGAAAATTCCTCTTCTGTTGTATATATATCAATGTATATTCTCAAAACTAAAATAATTTTCTTCAATTTAGATAATTTTTTTATTTTAAAGAAAATGTGATAAAAAAAAGGAGTTTCTTTATATTTTCATCTTCAATACTTTCTAAATCTGAATTAGTAAAAATGTTAACTAATTTGAATTAGTGACTCACTTTTTGCTTCTGAATTAGTAAAATTTTACTAATTATTAGTAACTTTTACTAACAATTAGTAAAATTAATTTATTATTAGTAACTTTTGCTACACGGAAAAAAAGAAAAAGTAACTTTTACTACTTTAAAAGTAAAATTGGACCTGTCCGAAGTTTCTGCGCATCTCTGGCAACTTTTACTCCAAAAATAGTAAAATTTACTTCAGAAATAGTAAAAATTACTACGGAAACAGTAAAATTTACTACAGAAATAGTCAATTTTACTATTTTTCGAGTAAAAGTTGCCAGAGATGCGCAGAAACTTCGGACAGGTCCAATTTTACTTTTAAAGTAGTAAAAGTTACTTTATTCGTTTTTCCATTTTTCTCCGTGTAAAAATTTGTAAAATTAATTTATTATTAGTAACTTTTACTAACAATTAGTAAAATTTAACTAATTCAGAAGCAAAAAGTGAGTCACTAATTTAAATTTATCAATTTTTTTTAAATGTTTCATTTTTATAATTTTTATTTCATATTCATATATGCGAGGCATTCCATGTGAGATTTTCAAACGACAAAATTACTAAATATAAGGTGAGGTGCTCAAATTTTAAGAAAGGTATCAAATTGAAGTTTAGGTCTAAAATTTAAAGTTAAATAATAGTTACAAAAACAAAAACAAAAACAAAAACAAAAACAAAAACAAAAACAAAAACAAAAACAAAAACAAAAACAAAAACAAAAACAAAAACAAAAACAAAAACAAAAACAAAAACAAAAACAAAAACAAAAACAAAAACAAAAACAAAAACAAAAACAAAAACAAAAACAAAAACAAAAACAAAAACAAAAACAAAAACAAAAACAAAAACAAAAACAAAAACAAAAACAAATACAAATACAAAAAATTAAGGTTAAATAAGGTACCTTTAGAGATAATAGGTACTAAATTTGAGGTTAAATTAAGTACTAAATTTAAGGTTAGGTATTAAATTTAAAGTAAAGTATTCAAAATTTAAAACCAAATAAGTTATTAAAATTAACTTTAATTTAGGTACCAAATTTAAGGTTAAATGAGGAGCTAAATTGAAGGTTAGGTACTAAAATTAATGTTAGATTAGGTACTAAATTTAAGGTTATTTACTGTACTTAGGGTTAATTAAGGTACTAAATTTAAAGGTTAGGTATTAAAATTAATGTTAAATTAGGTACTAATTTTAAGGCTAGGTATTAAACTTAAGGTTAAATAAGTAACTGAGTTTAGGTACTAAAATTAAACTTCTATGTAAGGTAATTTAAAAAAAAAGTTTAATAAAAATTTCACATGTAACACCCCATTTATAATAGTAATTAAAAGAATCAAATTTTTCAAAACTGTCACTATGTAGATATTATTCAACAACTAGAATATACTCGCACTTTCACTTTCTTTTTAAAAATTTCCAATGAATAGCTCTTAATTTTTTTTTACTTTTCGAAATTTAGTACTCGAGAAAAGATAAATGAACAATAAATGAAAATTTTATATATATATATATATAAGTCTGTTGGAAGGAAAAAGAAAAATGCTTTTAAATTTTTCGTCTGATGATACATATATATATACGAATACTTTATAATAGGGAGGGCAAACCTGAATTTCTTCAATGGCACATCTGTAGGGTCGATTAGACTGCTTGATTGCTCTCTTAGAAATTCAAGTGTCACTTTACTTTTTCACGAAAGCTCCTTTCGTTCCGTCCATTTTACTTGTATATAGATTTAGCTTTTTCTCTTCTTATTTTGAATCGATTTATCTTTCTCATTCATTCGGTTAATGGTCCATTCGTATATACATATATATATATATATATGTATATTTTATAATATATATACCTTGTCTTATTTGAAAATTTATTTTTTTTTACATTATCATTATGTGGTCGTGTTTAATTATCAAGAATCGAGGAATTACTACATATATATATAATATTATTAATTGTTATAAAATAAAAAAATATTATAATAATAATGAAAAAAAAAAAATTATATATATAAAATGAAAAATGTCAATTTTGAAGAAAAGATGTTAGAAGATTGCCGCTATGAGATAAACTGAATTTTCAGAATACCTGACGGCATATGGCAACGAATGAATATAGGGTTAATAATAAGTTAAGATCGTATCAAGAAAAACTAAACTCTAAAATTAGACGGCTGCTGACAACCCGGTGATTTTCGGTAATTTTTTTTCAAAGGCAAAATCTTTTCGCGAGATGATTTCATTCATTTTAGACGCGCATCTGCTCTCTTTTTTGATTGGTGCGCGAGTGAGAAAAAAGAAGAGAGGGGATTTAAAAATATTTTCCCACAAATTTTTTTTTTTAACAAATAACAGCAAAATTCTTAAATCTATAGAATATTATATACTGAATTTAAATATAAAATATTCTAAAATATATATTCTAAATTTCAGAATATTTTTCATTCCGAGTAATCCCTCACCAGATATCCTAGGATATTCCAAAAACATCCCTTGGATATCCTAGGGATACCCCAGAGATATCCTAAGGATACTTTAAGGATATCCAAAGTAGCGGCGGTTAGGATATCCTAGGGATATCTAAGGATGTCCCTAGGATGTCCCAGGGATATCCTAATTATTTCCCCGGATATTATTAGGATATCCTGTGGATATCCTTAGAACGTCCCAAGGATATCCTCAGGACGTCCAATTACGTCCTAAGGTAACAGCCCAGATTTGAAAGATGATTGACAATCACGGGAAACCTATTTGTATCAAAAAATCGCTATCTCAAATAGTCAAAATTTGAATCATGATATCCTAGGGAGATCTTAGCTATGATTCTAGAATATTTTAACGATATACCAAGTTTATCCCAAGAATATCCCCACGATATCACTAGGATATCCCAGGGATATCCCTTGAATATCCTCAGGATATCCCCAGGATATCCCAAAAATATCCTACGTAACGGCGGTTTGGATGTTCTGAGGATATCCACAGGATATCCTAGGATATCCTATGGATGTTTTCAGGATATCCTACATTAGTTAAGGATATCCTTTTGTTGTGAGGGATAGAATATTTTTTTCATTCTAAGAAAACACAAGTGACAAAAAAAAAAGAACTGCAGCATTGAGAAAAAAAGAATGATAAATTTTTGATGTTTTTTTTTATATCATCAATCAGATTTTTTTACACTTTTGTTACATAACGAATCGTAATTGAAATCACCCTTTTTCTCATCTAGAATCGATATATATATATATAATTGAATTACACACTTGCCGCATATTAAAGGCAAATTAGCCAATTAGTTTTGCAAATATATTTGGTAAAGACTTTTTTAATATATAATGTATACAATATCATCGCTATCGGCATTGAAGCGTTTAATGAGTTGCTTTTATAAATATTAATATATTTAAATTGTAAAGATGTCCCTCGATGTAATATAATATTTCAATCAGATATTATCATCCGCAGTCAAGGTATGATATAATCGTCATGAGAGTTCTCGCGACTCTGCACATTTCGCATGGAAATTATTATTATGCTCTCAATTAACAATTTTTCTTTATATGCCAGCAAAATTTTTCCTGTTTTTTTTTTTTTCTAATAACAATTTCTTCTACTTTTATAATAAAGAAAAAAAATTTGGAAAATTAAATAAGCAATTAAAAATTTATAATTTAAAACCAATCTCGGCCCAATACTGGCACTATCAGTTATTTTAAGTTATCAAAATTGGGCTAAAAAATAAAAAATTTCATAAAATTAAATTTTGTATCTTGGCTTTATACTGGGTTAATATTGGCATTGTTTGTAAATCTAATATAATTAAATTGAATCGAATATTGGCTCAATACTGGGCGAATATTGTCGCACAACTCTCAGATAATCTAATTTTGTAAAATTGGGACCGATTTTCTAAGTCAAATTTGATGAATTTGAACTGAATCTCGGTTGAATACTGGCCGAAAATTGACAGAAATTCTCTGTAATTCTAATTTGATGAAAATTAGACGAAATCTCGGCTAAGGACAGGGTCAATATTGGCACAAATTGTCATTTATTTCAATTTGCCCAAATTGGGTCGAATCTCGGTTCAATACTGGGACAATATTGGCATCGATTTTCTGTCATTTTAATTTTGACAAACTGCGTCCGAAAGTCGACTTAATACTGGGCCAATCTTAGTTATTCTGATATACAAAATTGAACCGAATATTGGCTCAATACTGGGCGAATATTGGCAACAATTCTCAGATAATTTGTCCGAATCACGCGGCATGAAGATCCAACTCTGGCGCAGCGATGCTTCGTAATTCTTGATAAAATTGAACCGTACCTTGGTTCAAAACTGGCTGAATATTGGCACCAACTGTTTGTATCTCTATTTGAATGAAATTGATTCGAAAAACTGGAAATTTTAGATTTGTAGGGTAAAATTTTATCTACGGTGAAATTAGATTTAAAAAAAATAAATTTAGGTTAGTCAGGTGATTTTAAGACAGGGTACAATTAGGTTATATAGGGTTTCCCCTCTTATATATCGTATATCCGTTTCTTTTACGTCGTTTTCCATTCGTTAAAATAAAACACAAATTTCAAAGAAAAAAAAACAAAACACGTTTCTTGATTAATTGTAATAAAATTTTGGGATTGTAAATGCCAACATGGAACATCACACATATTAAGTATATATATGTACCATATCCGTGTATGTAAAGCAAGTTTTGCTCGCACAGCTGATGTTCCCGTGTGTCGACAGATGCCCAGGCCACACCAACACACATATTATGTATTAAAACCTCATGGCCCCAATGGCTCTTGGCAATGATCAAAGCAGAGCAACATTGGTGGTTCACAACAACGCCGCATGGAACGCGCAAGCCAGCTGCTGCTGTTGCCACTACTTCTTCGTCTTCGTCTTCTTCATCCAGGCGGAACGACTCACTCGATTGAGAAAATTCTCCGAGTTTTCTCACTTTTTTTTCCTTTTTTTTTTTTTTTTTTTTTCTAAAACCCCTCATTCCTTTTCCTTCGTTTATATTTCGGTTTTCTTTTTATTTTTTCGGCTCGAGATCGATTACGCACATATGTATGTAGAGGAAGAAAAAAAAGTATTAAGAAACATCGACAAATGCTATTATTCCCTTTTGAAAAAAAAAAAAAAAAATTGTTTGCTTTTCGAAAAACCGTTTCACAATTTTCAAAGCTTTTTAAAGAGAGTAGGCGGAACCGCGCGAGATCGGGTTTATGAAAGAAATTTTTTTTTTTTTCACAAATTTCACCGATCCATAAAGATCACACATTTAGATTCCGCTTATATGTGAATTTGTCAACTATATATATATTTAGAAGGTATTCCACGCCAAATTAGACACAAGTTTGCATTTACATTGCCGATTTTTTTTTTGAAACTTTTTTTTCCTTTTAGTACTAATTGGGAGTAGATTTTATGATTTTTTTTTCAGCAAGCCGTTTAGGAGATATGAATTTTTAAAAATTTTTGAATTTTCTATACAACGTACTTTTATGTAAGAAAGAAATAGTTTAAAAAATTATTTATCGTTAGATTTAGTAACGCGTTACTGTTACGATTATCGTTTAGAAACGTAACGCGTTATCGTTACGAATAGTAACGTGTTACAGTTATAAAAAAAATAATGTGTTACCGTAATAGTACACCGTTACAAATAGTAACGCGTTATTGTTAGTCTCGTTACTATTACTATTATCGTTAGATAGTCGCAAAACGTAAGGCGTTACCGCTACGAACAGTAACGTGTAACTGTACGTTATAAAAAATAATGCGTTACCGTAGCAATAACTATTAATAGACCGTTACTGATAGTAACACGTTACTGTTAGGGTTATCGTCTGGTTGTATAAAAACGTAACGTGTTACTGTTACTGTAATGAAAAATAATGCGTTACCGTAACAATAATTATTACTTGACCGTTACTGATAGTAATGCGTTACTGTTACGGTTATCGTCTAAAAACTTAACGCGTTACTGTTACGAATAGAAACGTGTTACTGTTATAAAAAAAATAATGTGTTACCGTAATAGTATACCGTTACAAATAGGAACGCGTAATTGTTACAGTCTCGTTACTATTACTATTATCGTTAGATAGTCCCAAAACGTAACGCGTTACCGCTACGAACAGTAACGTGTAACTGTTATAAAAAATAATGCGTTACCGTAACAATAACTATTAATAGACCGTTACTGATAGTAACACGTTACTGTTACGGTTATCGTCTGGTCGTATAAAAACGTAACGCGTTACCGCTACGAACAGTAACGTGTAACTGTTATAAAAAATAATGTGTTACCGTAACAATAACTAATAATAGACCGTTACTGATAGTAACACGTTACTGTTACGGTCATTGTCTGGTCGTTTAAAAACGTAACGTGTTACTGTTACAAACAGTAGACTGTTACTGTAATGAAAAATAATGCGTTACCGTAACAATAATTATTAATAGACCGTTACTGATAGTAACACGTTACTGTTACGGTTATCGTCTGGTCGTATAAAAACGTAACGTGTTACCGTTACGAATAGTAACGTGTTACTGTTATAAAAAAATAATGCGTTACCGTAACAATAACTATTAATAGACCGTTACTGATAGTAACACGTTACTGTTACGGTTATCGTCTGGTCGTATAAAAACGTAACGTGTTACTGTTACAAACAGTAGACTGTTACTGTAATGAAAAATAATGCATTACCGTAACAATAACTATTATACTGTTAAAAACAGTAACGCGTTACCGTTATGATAACATGTTACTATTATTTAAAGTAAATATTATTTGTTGATAATTTTACTTTTTTGTCACAATCGGGGGAAAAAGGAAGAAAAAAAAATTGAGGTGTTTAGACATCATAGAGAGTGAGTGCTAATTGTTCTCTCTTAAGGTTACCTGTGTGAAAATGTCATTTTCTTGTATATATATACGTTTCTTTGTGTGTGGTACAGGTTTTCCTATTTTTCCGAGTGAAAAATATCTTTTTCTTTCTCCCCCAAATTACAGGGGTAGATACGGCCAATTTTAAAAAAGGGCGTTTTTTTTTTATTCATCACTTATTTGTCCTCGTTGGTTATATATTATTTATATATATATATATGGGAATCGAAACATCATTTTTCACATATCTCATTTTAAAACGATTTTAAGAGTGTGCGCGCTGATTAATAGACATACTTGAAATTTTGACATGGGGAAAAATTTTGTTTTCATTTGTTGTGGCGTTTGCTAATGACTCTTAGTGACCGCACATCAAGAGTGATTTTATTGTTAGCAAAAAAAAATATATTCTGAAATTTAGAATGTATTTTTAGAATATTTTATACTTAAATTCAGTATGTAATTCTGTTTTTAAAAAAAAATAATAATCATCCGTTAAAAGTGAATTTAAGTTAATCTTCAGTAGTCAATATTTAATTTATATATACACACACAACCGCACGCAACGATATAAAAAAAAAATATTACGTAACATTCAAATGAAATGCTCGCATATACAACCTTTAGTTTGCAGCTGGGAAGCATTTAATTCTTCACGCTTTATATTATTAGTTATATGAATTTTTTTTTTTTTTCGTCAATTTTCTTTCCGGCACATGTTTTTGTCAGGAGAGAAAAAAAGGCATGTGCAACTGACGCTTTGGGATTGGAGAAATAAAAAAAAAAAAGAAAAAAAAAATTTTTAACTCTTTTGCTTAGGGGGGATTCAAATGCGATGCTCTTTCTTTGACCTATTTGGACCTCGATTCCTTCTATATATGCATATATATATATGTATACCTAAATTCGGTCCCGCGCTTAGAAAAGGGTTACGTCTTTTATAATTTGAAAGGTAGTAGTTAAATATTATCGGTATATGTATATATTTGAATTCTCCTCGGTTCACTCGACGTTTATCGTCATCGTTCTGTTATAAATGCACGTGGTGTAAAACTACAGGAAGTCCTTGTCAAAATTGGACCCCTTCAATAATAATTAATATTAACTCGAGGGCAAATCCGCAGAATCCATTTGAATCCATTCAGTTAAAAAAAAAATTTCCTCTCCAAGCATCCATCGTGAAATCTTTGCAAATTAGCAGAAATTTTATAAAGAGTTTTCTTTTACATTAAAAGTAAAATCTGAACTGCGTCCGCAGTTTCTGTACATTTGTGCGGCAATTTTTACTCTAGAAATAGTAAAATTTACTACTGAAATAGTACAAATTATTCCAAAAATAGTAAATTTTACAATTTTTGAAGAAAAAATTGACAGAAATGCGCAGAAATATCAAATTTTACTATTTTTGAGGTTATGTTACTGAGTACACTTAAAAAGAAGTAGTTTATAGTATTTTGAGGTACTTTTGTTAGATTATTCAAAAACTCGACCATTGGAAAATATAAATTTCTATATATAAAAAAGGCTAATCTTGTGATATTTGAATGACACACGCATCAGTGCGTATACAATGAGTTTTATTTTCTGAATGACAGAAATATGTTTGGAAATAAAAAGATAATGCTTTAAATGGACCTTTCATAGAAAAAAGAAGGGTTAAGAAGGACCTGGTAATTCTTTATATATATATATATATATATATACAACCCTCGCTTTACACCTGTGGTTGTTTTCAGAGGGTGAACACTCCACTCCGCACCATCTATATACTAATAATTTTGTTTTCCAAATTAAAGGGGTGCACAGGCATGACAACCTTTCCATCCCGGAATCGAATTTAATTTCCTCTTAGGGAAACACGGAAAGAATTGATATATATCGCATCTGGGCTCTTGAGGATTACAATACTTGTCTATATATATATATATATATATATATAGAAACAGAAAGGATATAGGATCGAATTCAAAATGGAATCATAGGTGCTGGACGTGCATCTATCATATCGTCATCATTCATCAGGTATAAGAGCAGAATGGAAACTTGTGCAAACCGTCTGTCGGTTGGCCTTTTCTGTCCGCTGCGCGCCAAAGCTTTTAAATATATACACGCACTATTATATATATTTATGAATTATCTTTCACTTCAACGGACATGTTCAAATTTCATTTGGACCCCCCGTTATATTGGTCATATTTTGCATTACTGGGGGTCGATTGTATCTACTTTTTTTTTCTGTTTCCGTTATACCCTTCCAATTTATATTTTTCGATACTCAATTTTTTTTTTCTCGCTTATTTTTAATTTAATTCTATAAATATCGAATTTTTTTTATTTTCTATGCTTCATTCGAAACTTATTGAATTGAAAAAAAAAAATTTGATAATACTTTCAAACATTGTAATCAAAATTGAATGAAAATACGCTCGTCGATTCGTTTCACACGCTAATTTATATATAAGTATATCAAATTGATACCAAAAATATAGCATATTGATATAAAAATTTGGATCAATTACTATACTTTAAAAAGTAAAACCGGAACTGTCCGCAGTTTCTGTGAATTTCTGTCAATTTTTACTCTAGAAATAGTAAAATTTACTATTTCCGGTGTAATTTTTACTATTTCTTGAGTAAATACTATTTCTGAAGTGAAAATTGCCAGAAATGCGCAGAAACTGCGGACAGTTTCGATTTTACTTTTAAAGTATAGTAAAAGTTACTTTATTCGTTCTTACATTTTTCTCCGTGTAAGTATATTAGGTATATTATAGAAAACTATAGTAATTTATTTAGAAAAGAGCGAATTTTTAAAAAATTAATCGACTTTCTTTAAATTTTGTATCTATAGTGGTTTTTGAAGCTGCAAAGTTACTCTCTAAATCTGAATTAGTAAAAATGTTTACTAATTTGAATTAGTGACTCACTTTTTACTTCTGAATTAGTAAAATTTTACTAATTTGTTAGTAAAAGTTACTAATAATTAGTAGAATTTTACTAATTGAGGAGCAAAAAGTGAGTCACTAATTCAAATTAGTAAACATTTTTACTAATTCAGATTTAGAGAGTAGTTTTTCAAAATTCAAAATGGCGGATCCAATATGGCGGAGGACAAAATTAAAATTTGATCGGATTCACTTGAAATTTGTTACTCGGGGAGGTTTTCGGAGTCGCTGATTACGAATCTAACATCAGTTTTTCAAAATTCAAAATGGCGGATGACAAAATTAAAAATTGATCGGATTCGCTTGAAACTTATATGTTACTCGAGGGTTTTTGGGTCCATGTTTAATTTTGAAAAACTGATGTCAGATTCAAAATAATCGACTTCGAAAACCTTAAACCTTAAAGTAACAAGTTTCAGGCGAATCCGACCATTTTTAATAATTTCGATCCGCCATATTGGATCCGACATTTTGAATTTTGAAAAACTGAAGTCAAACTCGTAACAACACTCAGAAAAAAGATATATGTTTGAACCAAATGTACCATTTTTTTTTATATTTACCCAATTTTTTGGTTAATTCAAACAAAATAAATAAATATTTTAAATATAAATAATAATTTTAAAAATAAAAAAATAAATAAATATTTATTTGATCTAAATAACTGTTTGGTTTATTTTAATAAATTTTTTTTGAACAAAGAAAAACTTTGATTAAACTAAATAAAACGTTTGGTTTATGCAACCAAATGTTTGGTTAACTAATGTATATCAATGCATTTATTTTGTTGATTTAACCAAAATTTGGTTGATTCAAACAAATTTTTTTCTGAGTGAACTTGCTTCTATAAGTTATCAAAAACAATCTTAAAACGCATTAGTTTCTTAAAATGTAAGATGGATAGTATTAAAATGTTTTTGGATCAAATTAACATTGTAATGGATTTTTCAAATAAAATCACAAATCTAAATCTTGGAATTGTTAAAAAAAATTCAAAATCAAAATTCTTTATTATGTGTGTATAAAATAAATTTTTTAAACACATATGCTGAATAATCTTACATTTCTTTGGACATATGCGAGCTTATCTGACACGCAAGAACGCTTCAAGCGCATTCCATACACGATGAGGGTTGACTCAAAACAGAAAAGAGAGAGAAAGAGAGAGAAAAGGGCCCTCGTAAAAAATCTTTACACTTCATGGCAAAAGAGAGTTGAATCTATATATAAATATATATATATATATATATATACATATATATGTAATACACTAAAAAAGGGAAAAATGTACACAAGGATGATTTATTTAGAGGTCTTAATGGCAGCTAATAGGCATGTATTTGCCGTTGCCGGAAATAGATTTTTGGGAGGCATGTGGAATTTTCGGGTTGCGATCTTTCATGCGAGTGGTTTGAGCGTGAAAAATGGAGGGGAGATATGGCTTGTTATTATTATTTGCTGTTATAGCGATTTCGAAGTAATTGAGCTATTATTGGAAATAGAAGCCAATTTTCGAAAATGTATTATATATATAAAAAAAAAAGTGTGTCAGGTTTTTAAAAAATTGGATGGATTACTCAACGTTATTTTATAGATGAGTAGTTTCTATATGTATATACTCTATATTAATACAGGATGTGTGCATTATTTGGGGAATTAATTTCTTTTTGTTAGACAGCTGCGATTTGATTGAATGTGTTTTTTAAAATGATTTGTCGTCTTTTATAAAATATCAAGGTGCGTTCATGTAAATCATTTTTCCTTTCTAAATCTGAATTAGTCACTTTCGACTAATTCATAAATAAATTAGTCACTTTCGACTAATTCATAAATGAATTAGTTATCATTTTTGAGTAGTCTCGCACATTTTATTTAGAATAAAAAAATAAATGCTCCAAACTTGATTTATATGAAAAACAAATTTTACGTTCCTAAATTTTGTTTAAAAAAAAAAAAAAAAAAAAATGTAAAATTCTCACTAAACATCGAAGGCCTTTTAGAAAAAGGCAGAAATCCGAGAATATTTATTTCTAAAGGCGCGCAATAGTTAAATCCCCCAAAGACGAAGTTTTAGTATCTTGAATTCTTGCACACTTGGAAATTATCAGGGCGTTTTAAAAGGAAAGAAAAAAAAAGAGAAGAAGAGAACTTGCCAGAGAACTCGAAATCTGAGCCTCGTAAAGAGAGAAAGAAAGAAAAAAAAATATATGAAAAGGTTCCCCCCGACTAAATTGACCTCGGGCTAGTCCTTTAACCCCACCCCCAATTTGGCCCTGGTAGCACGCACACGACACCATAAACCATTTCGGTCTCGCAGAGGACCACCTTGAGATCCGATCCTCAAGAGTCTCAGCTTCTTCTTCTTCTTCTTCTTATGTACCACTAAGTATTATTATTTCCACTATATTATATAAAGTATATACATAATATACTCTCCTTCTTCTTTTTTTTTAAACTAAGAGAAGTAAAAGTTCCTCTCAATAGAATTTATGTAGTGAAAATATTCAAGAAGAAGGAGAAGAGGATTCGGAAATAATAGAAATCTAACGACTAGAAGAGTGTATGACGTTTGAATGGAAGCTGTCGACGGGATACAATGTCAAAGTACTTTGGGGGATGAATATACATATACACCACAGGGTATCCCCATTGGGATTTAAACGCGAAACACGTTTGTTGTTGATCCACGTGTACCGTTACACTTTTATATACAAATAGAGATTTTTCAATCTCGTTCACGGTTTTTTTTTTTTTCTCGTTTCTTAGGAGAGATAAAAACTCACATATTAAGGTAGGTTCAGAAACTGGATCATGGGAAAAATTTTTTGGTCAAAGAAAAACGTGATTCTTTAAAGCAAAATTGTTTTTTTCATACACGGAGGAAAATAATAAAAAAAAAAATATTTCAAAAAAATTATTCTTTTATATAGAAAAAAATCTTGAACAGCGATATATTTCGTTAAAATAGCGAAAGTTTTTCACTATTCTAGAGAAACATGTTCGCTGTTTCAAATAAAGATTCTTATTTCGGAAAAAAAAATTAGAAATACGGAAATGAAAATGTATAAATAGTAAAAAATAAATCGATTTTATTTCATATTTATAACGGCAAATAACGAAACCGTTACACATAAAACAATTCCTGTTTTCAACCCTCACGCGATAAAATTTCTTTAACCGCAAAATAACATCAATTTTTAAATATATTTATGTGCTGTTTTTTCTGTTATAACAAATATATATATTCTCTCTCTCTATATATATATACACAATAGCTATATGAAATTATTTGCAAATTTACACAAATAAGTCAATTTTCTATAGAAATAAATTTAACTTTTTTTTTCTCCAGCTTTATATTGTTGATGATGAATTTTCTTCTTCCTCTTATTTCTTTTCGTGAGAGAAATATATTATATGTATATATATATATATATATATATATATATATATATATATATATATAGACAAAACCACAAACAAGCAAATCCGCAGGTTCCACATACGCACACACCTTTTATACCTCGATTCTATATAATATATGTTTATATTCACCTCGGGGCAATATTTGGAACTTTTTTTTTTTTTTTTTTGCAAAAGCAACACGTTTTACGAGCTCATTAAAAAGTATCATTAAAAATGGTAAAAACATGTGTTTACTGATAGATTTGTGACGGTTGGTCCATCATTAATTTAATTTGTTGATGATATGAAATGCTCGCAAGTAATTTTTTACAAAAAAAAAAGAAAAAAAAGAGGGGTGGGGGTGGGGGTTAAGATTCAATATGTTGTATACTATATTGAGAAAAATCAATTATAACTCTTTTTTTTTAATTTGTGAGATATACGTTATGATGCCTCTAATTGAGACAATTGTCGTGATTAATGACAATATTCTCAATGTGTCTCAATGTATATACAGATAATGTTATATCCCTTTGTTTGGTCACATTTTTTACTGAGATGGCAAAAAGAGCGATTAAATTTGCTCCCTTTTTCTTTATACATATATATATATATATTTGATGTATATTTTATTTAATTCCATAAAGTTATATTGTATTTTTAACATTGGGAAAAAAATTTGCTGTACCTTATTATTATTATTATTATTATTATTATTATTATTATTATTATTATATTATTATTTTTATTATTTTTATTATTATTATTAATATTATTATATTATTATTATTATTATTATTTATATTATTATTATTACCATTTGTAAAATAAAATAAAAAAAAAAATTTTTAATGTAAATTTTATATGGAATGCCCCATATGTAAAATGTATAAATGGGTGATTCCACGTGAAATTTACCTATGATACTTTAAATTCGGAGAAAAAATTTAACCGAATTTAAACTGTCATAGGTAAATTTCACGTGGAATCACCCATATATTTATTTTACTTATGGGGCATTCTATGTGAAATTTTCATTAAAAAAATTTTTTTTCGAAATTTTTATATTTTTTATATTATTATTATTTTGGTTATCCATATATTTATAATATTATTTTTTATATTATTTTAATTTTTTAATATTTTTTTTATTTTTATGTTTTCATTTTTTATTCGATAAAAAATATGAAATTTATAATTTTTTTGAAAAATTATCTTCAAAATCCAGAGAAATTTTTTATTTCAACTATAAATATAATATACTAGAGTTAAATAAACATATATTTGTCTCAGACCCATTTATTTCGTGTAAAAAAAATTTTATTTGACATAAATTAAATTTTTATTTAAAATTAAAATTTTTTTTTTTATTTAAATCAAATAAAAATTTATTTGCAACAAATAAATGTTTCCTTTGGCTCTCTGAGACAAAAATACCTTCTCTCTCTGCCACACGAAAAAAAAGTAGAATTTTTACCCCAAAATTGGTATAAAAATTACCTGAAACAAATTTTATCCTAGTTGAGGGCGCCACCGTCTATGTGAATTAGCATTGGTTAAAATTACCCGCAACAAAATTTACCCAGCGTTTTTTCTGTGTGTGTGTGTGTAGTGAGCTGTCATTGTCATTTTTGAAAATTAATAATAATAAATAGTAACAATTTGCATAAAAATAGAAAACAAAATAAATAGAGAAAAAAAACACACAACAAATAGAAAAAAAAATAGAAAAAGAAAATTGTTATTGAAACCGCGAAAGGAAATTTAAATATGATTGAATATATATATATATATATAATCTTTTCTTTGCGGATTTCCCTTCTTTAGAAAATAGTGGACCCTTTTTTTTTGGTCCTTTTCAGCATCCCTATACTATCTGTATACCTATATGTATAATAATATAATTTTTTTTCCATGTGTAACATATATTCTATATGTATACAAGCAGAATTATTATATTATATTGCGTGCGTGCGGCAAGAGGGGGATATTATCCGCGATACTTCAAAATTCATGACACATACATAACAATACCGAGAAGAATCATAGTGTCCTTTTTTGTGATTTCAATCGACTAAATCTGATCGATGATTTTCCTTCCTATATATATATATACGATTTTTCATCTTTTTCTATATACCTATACAATATAATAATAATAATAACAATGTCTCGTGTGGTTGATCTGACATTTGACATCTTGTGCAACATGGCTCGTGGGAAGTTTTCGGAAGTTGACATAAACACAAAAAAGGTATTAAAAAAAAGGATGAAAGAAAGGGAGAATAAAAAGAATACATTATATATATATATATATATATATAAAGGAAAAAAAAATAGCCGCTATATCTTTAATGCGGAAATGTATTTTGCTAAATCGTCTGTGTCGCGATAGCAAGACAAGGTCATTTATCTGGTATCACTATAACGTGACGTGTTTTTATTAGTTTTGTTCCCCTTAGACCGTGACCCCCTTGGTTTGTTGATTGTCTTTTCGCTGTATGTATATTCAAATAATATTTTTATATATACATTTTAATCAAATTTTAAATTCTTCTTTTTTTTTGGTTTTAATTTTCACAGTAAGAGAAATATTTTATTTGCATTTATTTTGAGGGAGATGAAAAAATTTATTTGAATTAAATAAAAATATATTTGAACTAAATAAAAATATATTTCATTCAAATAAAAATATGGGACAAATAAAATTATATATATGTGACGCGTTCTACACACTAAAAAATAATACTTACTTTCAGTTCACTTTTGACTAAAACCGTTAACATTAGAACCATTTTTACTGAATTTCACACCCAAAAAAAAGTAATCTTATACTTAGAGGAAAATTCCTCTTCTAATATCCTCTAAATATTTCCTCTTAAAACAAGATTATTCAATTGAAATGTAGAATATTTTTATTCTTCATTTTAATGGAAGAATGACAAAAGGATTCCTTTTGTATTTTCCTCTTTAATTAAGATTTTCCGTTTTAAATTTAGAAGATTTAAAAAAAGGAAACGGAAAAAAATAATGTAATCGTTTGATCCCTTTCCCTGGGTATGATAGTTGTGAAGTTGTTTTTTAACCTTTCAGTTTTAATATTTCTGGTAAAATGTCAACAAAAAGGACAAAAAAATGGATTTGCTTTATTAAAAATACAGAAAATATAGTTAAATTCAAATTAAATGAATATTTTTAACGCTATTTTTAGATTTAAAAAAATTTGGATATTTCTTGTGAAATTTTACTACTCAGGTAAATAGAAATACTATAATCCCATTTTTGAATCTTTCGAATTTTTTAAATCTTTTTATTTACTTTTTTAAAAAAGTTTTAAAACGTTAAATAATTTCATATATGAAATTTTTTTCTGTCCTATAAAAAATGTTAACTTTTAAACATATCATCATGTTTTAAAATTATTTTTGCGCTGAAAATCTCGTTGATCATTACAACTGATTAATGAAAACTTATTTTTTGTATTTTAATTATCAATATAAAATGTTGATAATTAACCAAAAACATGACATTGTTAATGTTATATTAAAAAACAATTTTTATTATTATATTGAAATGAACTATTATAATTTTACTTAATTTTAATTTAAAAATGTATTTTCTGCAAAGATTTTATTATTTGATTGAAATTATAAATATTTTATTGATGGCTTTGACATTAAAAACAATTTTACGAGGTTTGGATGTCGACATTTAATTTAAGAGGAAAATCCTCTTAAATGAAGAATAATAATTTTGATACCAAAATTAAGAGGAAAATATGCATTTATTTTAGAGGAATCCTCTAGATTGAAAATTACTTTTTTTAGGGTGCAGCCTTGAGTGTATGATTTTAAGTCCTAAAATTGACTTAATCTAGTTTTAAGATTAAAATTACACTAGTTTTAAGGCATTTTGATTTTAAGATGTCAATGGTTTCAGTATTTGTTTTTTGTGTGTAAAGAAAGGGACTTTAGAAGCAAAAAATTATAGGTTATGTTTAGAAATTTTTAAATCTTTATTAAATCAAAAAATATTTAATAAAAACTGATTTTAGTTTTATATATATAAAAAAAGAAACATTTAATCAAGGTATAATAAACCATCGTAAACATATAACCTATATATATAATTTGTTTGCTTCTATAAGGTCCCTTTCTCCAAAGCGCGTCACATATTTGTCACAGAGCCTAATAACTTTTTATTTGTTTGAAATAAATAAATAAATTTGAAATAAAATTTTATTTATGCTAAATTAAATTTTATTTAACTCTCTTTTTTTCATAAAAGTGAAATATATGAAAAAAAATTGAATGATGAAAAAAATAAATAAAATGTTTCACTTATACAAAAACAATTAATAAGTATTCGAAATATATATGGGACGTTTCACGTTAAGCGGGCCACCCCGATGGCCAAAATTGAGAGCTTCCAAAAAAATCGCTTATACCCAAAAATTATTCATATATATAAGTACTTTCAAAAAATATGTGGCCTTTTGAAAAATCCAATATGGCGGCCCTAATATAACCTACAAATGTGTCTAAAATTAAAAAAAGAGGCCTAAAAGTGCTAATAAAAAGGGATTAAATGAGGAAATCACCTATGTATTGGCGGTAAAATTAGCACTAGGATACATACTTTGTATTCCGCAAGCAATACCGGTAATTTGATATTAATTTTCAGAAAATAAATATGGCGGATCCAATATGGTGGAAAAAAAATTTTAAAATGCATCGGATTTGCTTGAAAGTTGTTACTCGGGGGTTTTTGGGGTCGCTGATACCGAATCTATTGTTAATTTTCAGAAATTCAAAATGGCGGATCCAATATGGCGGACAAAAATTTTTTTAATTCATCAGATTTCGTTGAAAGTTGTTACTCGGGGGTTTTTGGGGTCGCTGATACCGAATCTATTGTTAATTTTCAGAAATTCAAAATGGCGGATCCAATATGGCGGACAAAAATTTTTTTAATTCATCAGATTTCGTTGAAAGTTGTTACTCGGGGGTTTTTGGGGTCGCTGATACTGAATCTATTGTTAATTTTCAGAAATTCAAAATGGCGGATCCAATATGGCGGACAAAAATTTTTTTAATTCATCAGATTTCGTTGAAAGTTGTTACTCGGGGGTTTTTGGGGTCGCTGATACTGAATCTATTGTTAATTTTCAGAAATTCAAAATGGCGGATCCAATATGGCGGACAAAAATTTTTTTAATTCATCAGATTTCGTTGAAAGTTGTTACTCGGGGGTTCTTGGGGTCGCTGATACCGAATCTGATGTGAATTTTCAGAAATTCAAAATGGAAGATCCTATATAGCAGACAAAAAATTTTTTTAATTCATCAGATTTCGTTGAAAGTTGTTACATCTAGCAGACAACAGCGTAAATTAAACAAATGGCGCGCGCAATTTAAACTACATTCGAAACACAAACTTAATGTCAAGATTTAAATAATAATAATAATAATACATAATAATTGTTGTGGATAAAAATTTCTTTATTTGTTTCCTTTACTTTTTAATACTTTATTTAAATAATTTTTAAGATGTTTTCATATAACGAGTATGAAAATTTAAAACATGTAAACAAATATTGAAATTAACTTAGGCTAAAAAAGAGTCTAATAATATTCATTAAACCAAATATTAGGCAAAATAAATTCACGAAAATTCTTTATTTTTTACATAAATTAATTTTTCAAGGCGCGCCGTAAAAAATTAATAAATATCAATAATAACTTAATTAGATAATTATTAAACCAATTGAGGATGAAGTAATTGATGTTTTTTAATTTTTGCTTCCTCATGGAGAAAGTATCTTTATTTTCTACACGGGGCAAACTAAGAAAAAATATTTTTTTAACGCACCATATAAAACTTTCTAAAAACCAAAAACCAATATTAGATACTTTATCAACGACCCCATAAACCCCCTAGTAACAACTTTCAACCGAATCATTTGATTAAAAAAATTTTTTGTCTGCTATATAGGATCTTCCATTTTGAATTTCTGAAAATCCACATCAGATTCGGTATCAGCGACCCCAAGAACCCCCGAGTAACAACTTTCAACGAAATCTGATGAATTAAAAAAATTTTGTCCGCCATATTGGATCCAACATTTTGAATTTCTGAAAATTAACAATAGATTCGGTATCAGCGACCCCAAAAACCCCCGAGTAACAACTTTCAAGCAAATCCGATGCATTTTAAAATTTTTTTTCCACCATATTGGATCCGCCATATTTATTTTCTGAAAATTAATATCAAATTACCGGTATTGCTTGCGGAATACAAAGTATGTATCCTAGTGCTAATTTTACCGCCAATACATAGGTGATTTCCTCATTTAATCCCTTTTTATTAGCACTTTTAGGCCTCTTTTTTAATTTTAGACACATTTGTAGGTTATATTAGGGCCGCCATATTGGATTTTTCAAAAGGCCACATATTTTTTGAAAGTACTTATATATATGAATAATTTTTGGGTATAAGCGATTTTTTTGGAAGCTCTCAATTTTGGCCATCGGGGTGGCCCGCTTAACGTGAAACGTCCCATATATAAAATTTTTGATAATGATATTAAAAAGGAATATTCCTGCGCGATACATCAACGTTATCGTTCGACAAACCGTATAATCCCAGTGCATGTCAATCGGAAGCCATTTATCATCGTCAGTGTGCGATATTATATATATATATATAATTTAAAATTAACGAATAAAAAATTTTTTATGAAAATTTTACGCAATTATCAATAAATATTGTAATATTATAAGAATCTAATATTAATTTTTTTTTTAATTTCTAAATGAAATTAATTTAGAATATTTCTATAACTATTATATACATTGAGAAAAAAATTTATTTGATACAAATAAAAAAGAAAAATAATTTTTTTTTACACCTTTACGTTAAAAATAAACAACACTTAAAATTTTTCCAAACTTCCCGCAGCCTGTAAATTTTCATGTTTCAACCAAGAGACATAATAATGTCAAAAAATTTTAAGAACTGTGAATCGCAATAGCATCGTAAAGCGATCAATTATTTTTAAAATGCGTCTGACATAGAAAAATTTATTGCATCTTGCTCGGTGATTTTTTTTTTCATTCGAAAGGGATGAGACACTATATATACATACAGTCTCTCTCGTAAGTTGGCAAAATCCATTCTCTAAATTTGAATTAGTAAAAATTTTAACTATTTTGTATTAGTGAATCATTTTTTGCATTTTAATTATAGTTCAATTTTACTAATTACATTGCAAACAAAATTTTTGTCACTAATTTTAAATTTTCCAGTTATACTAATTTTAATTTTTACTAATTCTGAAAATTTATTTTTATTTATTTTACTATTTTTACTAATTATATTACGAATTTTTAATTTTTTCATAAAAAATTTAAAAGGAAAAAAATATATATATCTACATATATATATATATATATATATAAGAATCTAGTCGACCGTGCATCCGGTCGAGATGACGCACACAAAACGGAGATTCGGTCTACCCGTGCAGGTCCTTTCTCATTAAATATAAAACTCAAAAAAAATGTATTTAAATTTTTTTTTGTAAGAAACAATTTGAGTACTTACTCGTTGATGTATTCAACCACTGGAACTTATTTGTCGTTATACTGACGTGATTTCTGAAAAATAAAAAAAATACTAATGTCAAATTTTTATTTTTAAAAACTGAGAATTTTAATTTTATTAATGATAAGGTTTGATTTAAACAATCAAATATTTGGCTAATTACAACAAATATTTAGTTTAGATGAAAAAAAAAGTTTGGCGCATTAAACCAAATGTTTGATTTATTTAATTAAATGCTTGTTACGACATCCGAAATTCGGTTACGACAACCGAAAATTGGATACGACATCCAAATTTTCATTACGACAACCGAAATTAGGTTACGACAACCAAAATTTGATTAGGACATTCAAAATTTGTCTACGACAACCAAAAATCGGTTACGACATCCGAAATCTGACTACGACAACCAAAATTCGGTTACGACATCCAAAATTTGACTACGACAATCGAAATTAGGTTACGGCAACCAAAATTTGACTACGACATCCAATATTCGGTTAGGACTACCAAAATATAGTTACAATTGAAATTTGGTTACGACATCCAAAAATTTATCTATGACAAACGAAATTTGGTTACGACATCCAAAATTGGCTACGACAACCAAAATTTGGCTACGACAACCAAAATTTGGTTACGTCGTCCGAAATTTGGCTACGACAACCAAAATTCGGTTACGACAACCAAAATTTGACTACGACAATCGAAATTAGGTTACGGCAACCGAAATTTGACTACGACATCCAAAAATTTATCTATGACAAACGAAATTTGGTTACAATTGAAATTTGGTTACGACATCCAAAAATTTATCTATGACAAACGAAATTTGGTTACGACATCCAAAATTCGGCTACGACAATCAAAATTTGGTTGCGGTAGTCAAAATTTGGCTACGAAAACCAAAATTTGGTTACGTCATCCGAAATATGGCTACGACAACCAAAATTCGGTTACGACATCCAAAATTTGACTACGACAACGAAAATCAGTTACGACATCCGAAATTTGACTACAACAACCAAAATTCGGTTACGACAACCGGAATTTGGTTACGACATCCAAAATTTGACTACGACATCCAATATTCGGTTACGACTACCAAAATATATAGTTACAACTCGGTTACAATTGAGATTTGGTTACGTCATCCAAAAATTTAGCTACGACAAACGAAATTTGGTTACGACATCCAAAATTCGGCTACGACAACCAAAACTTGGCTACGACAACCAAAATTTGGTTACGTCGTCCGAAATTTGGCTACGACAACCAAAATTCGGTTACGACAACCAAAATTTGACTACAACAACCAAAAATCAGTTATGACATCCGAAATTTGACTACAACAACCAAAATTCGGTTACGACAACCGGAATTTG